>NC_132992.1:90576100-90883400 GCF_048564905.1 Vicugna pacos | reverse complement strand
TCTGGCCCCTTGACTCAGAGTTCCTGCAGTTGGCAGAGGCACAAGGACAGGGCCACCTGCCCTGTGCATCCCGCCTCTGGTCATCCCATTGAGGCTAGGTCTCTTGCCCTGGTTGGTCCTCAGCTTGAGGCAGGTCTTGGAACTGAGCATCTGCTGGCGGAGGTGCTGTGGCTGTTGTGACACACAGGCACTGCTCTGTCCAGCACTGATGGAGGCCGAGTCCTCAGCCTCACCAGCCTGTCCTTGTGCAGGGCCGCAGCGAGGGCCCTGGCGGAATTACCTGCCTCTGCCATCTGATCGCCTCCTGCAGGACCGGGGAGCGGGCTGGGTAGTAGAGGAGAGCTCTGGGCTCCGCTCCCCTGCTGTGGGGTTTGTCTGGGAGGCCACCTGATCTAGATTTTTGCCATTTGCCATCCTGTCTCTCCCCACGTCCACAAGCTTCCTCGGGGCAGGGTCCAGTGAGGAATGGGCAGCTTAGAGGCACAGGATGGGGTCTCCCTCTTGTTTGAAACCCAGCAGTGGTCAGGCCACTTTGGCCACCTGCCTTTCTTTTTTCATTTGTCCCATTTGGCACCAAATGGCCTTTCGCTACTTGAAAAAAAAAAAATCAAACCTCCCCCCATCCCCTGGGGTGGTGACAAACACATCCCGCTGCCCCTCCCCCAACTTCCCTGTTTACTTTGAACAATTATTAAAACCTACACGGTTGCTTTTATCAGATATCCCAGCTAGCTATCACCAGATAAAAATGCCAGTGCCTGGATGGGCCCCAGAGAGGGTCCTGGAGGCTCCAGCAGTTGTGGAAGTTGCCCAGGGGTTCTGAGCAGCCGAAGCCACTGTGGGAGGCTCAGGGAGGGAAGCTTCTGGGCCTGCGGGGCCGCCGCCTGAGCTGGAGATGGCCATCAGCAGGTCAGCTGGAGGCTAGGACGCCGCCCTGCACTGGGGCAGTGCAGAGCCTGGCTGGCCAGGGCGAGGAGGCTGGTGTCAGTTCTCGTTAGCCACGAGGGAGAAACATGCCCATTAGTATTGTCCTCCCCCCGACCTTTGCCGCGTGGATGCCCAGGGAGCTGGCTTTGGTTTGCCTGGTGGGGCTGCCAGACAGCAGTGGAAAGCTGGGCTTGAACCCGGCCTTGCACCCCCTGAGCACCCACCCCAGCTCTGGACACACCCGGCTCGCTCCCCCAGCTCCCCGCCCCCTGGGAGCTGGAACAAACTGCCAGGCATTGGCCTGGAGACACCGCCTTTGCCACCCGCCTTGTGGGGGCACTGGGCTGCCCCCGACAGGGGAGGGGGTGCTTTTTAGGCTGCAGTCAAGGGGACAGATGCAGGCAGGGCCAGTGGCACCCAGAGGGCAGCTAGGGAGAAGAGTCGACCCATTTCCAAAAATAGCCCATCCACTGTCAGGGGAAGCATCTCTTTGTCTTCCCAAATCTGTCTTTTCCGTTGGCTCCTGGGTTGTAAGGCAAGAAGGAGGCATGCTCTTGTCTCGGAATCAGAGGCTCCGGGAGCTGTCCCCCAAGCTGCCCCCCACAAGGGCCCGATTGTGTGCTGGCCCTGAATGCGCCCGCCTGTCGCAGAGTGCACGGCACCAGCTCCTGTCCCTAATGAGCCCACTCTGGGAGTGGTCCTTTGTGGCGGCTTCCGGCCACGCTGCCTGTGCCAGGGCTCTCAGAAGGCTCGATTTCCCGGCTGCTTCACATCTCTCGGAGCTGATGGGACAATGGGAGGCTCCTGCCCTGCCCTTTCTCCTTTTTTTCTGTGTTTTCTGTATTTTCTGGAATGCACACATCACTTTTATACGGGACAGAAAATTAAACACCGAGTTTCTTCCTCTTTCAGAGACTTCTGTCCTGGCTGGGAGGCCTCCCTGCTCCCCTTTCCTCTTCCCACCCCTCCTGTGGGACCTCCCTCCACCATTGTCCCTCTCCTCTTGTTCCTTTCGGGTCTTTCCTGGCTCCTTCCCCCGCAACAGGCTCATGTTTCCTAGTCCAGAGCAGTAAACAAAATCTTCACCCTTCTGTCTTCCTGCTCCCTCCCTTCACCCCTGAATTCTCCAAGGAGCACCAGGGGCCCAGCCCACCCATTACTTGTTGGTCCCTGGCAGTCCCAGACCCTGGGAAAGGCAGCCCTGGCTTGGTCCAGTGGCCTCTTCTCGTTCTGACCTCTCGCTGGTGTTTGATGCCCATTCTGGGCTTGCCTTCTAGAACAGGGCCGTGTGCTGGTCACCTCTGACCTCCCGAAGGGCAGCTCCTGGCTCCCTCTCTGGCCGCCTCCTGGTCGTGGTGCGAAGCTTCTCTCCTGCGCTAAGCCCCTAGTCTTTCTCTACCTCTTGCTCCTGGCCTTGAAGCCCAGATGTCCAGCGTCCTACTGTGCCTCTGAGTTTGGGCCCATTTGTTTCACCTGCACTCCTGTCCCCACTGCCTGATGGGTGGTGACCCCGCTTCAGGCGGCTGTTTAAATTCTACTTAATTAGGATTAAGTAACATGAACGTGAACGTTTCATTTTCTGCGCTGCACTTAGCCCCTCCTCCTTGCAGGTGCTTCGCACCTTGTTGACAGTGCATCTCCGCATCTGTGCCATTCCAGGGACTATCCTAGGGACTTCTGTGGCAGTGCCGATCTAGACAACTCCTTGCTGGGCTGTGTACTTGCACTTGTGCACTGGAGGAAGCGCTCTGTCTGAGCAGTGTCAGGGACTGTGCCCCTCCCTGCTAGCCTCTGACCCCGTGTTCTGCTTGCTGCAGCGGCACACAGCAGGCCCTTAGGGCTTCTGCTCGCAGGAGTTGTCCTTTCCTGCCTCCCGCACCCACTGAAATCCCACCCTTCCTTTGAAGCTGAGGTCTGCCCTTGGGGATGGACAGCTACAGGATGTGTGACCAGCAGCCCTCATCCATATCCATTTGATGTCCGCAGCAGCCTCCATCCAGACCCTTGCCCTGCAGCTAAGGATGCCACTTCCACTGGTAGCCGTGGTGGATTCACATGTACGTGTAGGAGACCCAAGCCCGAGAGGCCGCAGGGCTCCGGGTGGCTCCAGAGGTCTCCCCTGTAGAGTCCAGCCCCCTGCTCCCAGCCACCAGCTCCTTATCCTCAAAATGAGGCCAAGAGGCTGGCAGGATCGGAAAACAAAGGAAATGGCTGTTAAAACGATGGGGGTGAGGTAGGGTAGGGTTGCAGGGGAAGGGACACAGGTCCTCCCCTCCCTATCTTCCCTCCCCTCACGATGGGAGCATCCTGGAGAGGCTGCAGACCTGCCCTGGCTGGTTACCAGCTCTGTGCATGGGCCCCTCCTGCCCTCCGGGCCATTGGTTCTCCACGGCAGTAGCTGTGATGGGCAGCAGGCAGTCTCGCGTCTCGGGGTGAAATGAGCTGCTTTGGTCCAGCTGCGGGCCATTGCTCCAGCCAGTCCCTGGTGGATGAGGCCATTACACACCACACCTGGGGTTCTGGCCCTGGGCTCAGCCCCGCCACTCACTGCCCACCATGTGCCCTTGCTGTTGAGCCCACTGCTGGGGGTGTGTGTGTTGTGGGTGGGTGGGTGCAGCCAGGGCAACCCGTGAGATCCCAGAAAGCTGGCTCCCCCAGGCCCTTCCCCGCCCCTCTGGTGAGGACCTGTGGGAGGCGCTGGCTTGGCCTGGGATGAGGTGCTGATGTTCGGACTTCCCTAGGGGCCAGGCAGGTCCCAGGAGAGGCCCCTTCTGAGTCATCTTACACTGGAAATGCAGTGACAGTGTTGATGGTGGTGGGAGCCGTGGTGGGTGGGGGGTGGGATCCTTGATGTCAGCTCCCTGGCGGTCTCCCAAACCCCTGCTATCTTCTACCACCCCCCCATCTCCCGAGGACATTTCTTGGCCTGTGGCCAAGGGTCTCCTTCCAGCCTTCCTTCACCCCCACCTGCAGCTCTCTGCAGCCCTAGCCTGTGGGAATTCCTCTCCCAAGTGTGGCAGGAGGCCCTGGGGTTGCTCCCTGCCCTCCCTCCAAGGCCTGGAGGGTGGTCCCCAGCCCAGGGCTGTTTTCATCTTACCTCTGTCCCTGCAGAGTCCTTAATCCCTTTCCACCAGTTAAGACCTTGTTCCCGTGAGTGCCGGCCTGGTTATGGGCAACGTAACCCCCTCCCAAATATGTGGGGCCGAAACCTTGTGGGAAATTCTGGATGAAAAGACCCCTTGTTTTTGGTGAAACCCGAACTGTTGAGCAGGAAAGTGGTAGGGCTGGAGGCGGGGGTGCGACCTTCCAAGCCGGCCCTTCTGCCCTCTGAAAATGCCGCACAGTCAGGCTCACCGGCACCTCCTGGCCTGGGCCTTCGCTTTGGAGCTTGTGACAGGAGGGAGACCCCTGGGCCAGCTCAGCCCCCTCTGGCCCCTCGGCAGTCCCCGCTGCCTTCAAGGTCAGCTGTGCCCTGCTCTGTGCTGACCATCAGTGACACACACTCAGCAGGCCCCTAGATGCGGGCAGGACAGGCTCCGGGGAGCCCTGGACCCCCAGCATGACTGTGCACTGGTGCAGTTTCTCAGAGGTGGAGGGTGGTCTGTGGTCCAGGCAAGACCGAGAACCACAGTGGGAGGGGCAGTGAAGTCCCTCCTGGACATCTTTAAAAAATAGAAATAAATGAGCTTAACATGTGCTCCTGGCCAGGAGGCCCCACGCAGGACACAGGGTGGAATCTAGAGGCCTCCTCCTCGCTGACCCAGAGCCTGGACATGGACAGTCTTGTGTGAGCCTGTGGTCTGGCAGGTCTGCATCAAGCCCGGCCTCCCGCCCGCCCCGCCCTCCACCCTCAGAACTCACACCTCTTGCTCCTCTTCCCGGAGACTGTGTTCACGGGACAGTTTTAGGGTGGCCAGGGGTTTCCGTGCACATCTTTGCTTCCTGGAGTCTTCTTGGCATGTCATTTCCTTTCTGCCTTGTCTTTCCAGGGCCTCACTGACCCGGCTGTGAGCTGAGGCTGTTGGACCAGGCCTGTGGGGCTCAGAGACTCTGGAGGGACTCGGAAACGTTCTGGATGCTGGGTTGTCCCCCGGCATCAGCCTTGCCCTGGTGGCCATTCCCGGCCTGGCTGCCTCTCCCCTCATGGCTGAACCAGTGCCCTTGGGGCTTTTATTCTGTGTGATGTTCTGCTTCGCTGGGACTTTCAGAATCCTTGATGGTGTGGCCCAGTTTCCAACCTCAGGCCCTCACCTTCCAAGTGCTTGCCCAGGTGGGGAAGGATCTGACCTGGAATCAGAAAGTGGTGGCCAGGAGGGACTGCTTGCTGTCCTCCCCCCACCCCACCTACCTACCAAGGCTTGGCTTTCCAAGCACCCCCCCAACCCCTGGCTCACGTACCAGCTCCCCATGGCTGTGGGCAGAGCAGCCTTTCCAGCAGGAGCAGAATGAAAATGGGAAAATCTTGTAATTTTCTTCTTTTGAGTTACAACCTTGCTCCTCCCTGCTTCTACGCACCCGACCTCCAGTGACTTTTGAATAGCTCTCTGGGCTCCCTTTTCGCTGGCTGAACATGTATGCATTGGTGCTTCGTTTGCCTTAATGAAAATGGCAGGTTTAGGGCACTGGGGGAGAGGGGAAGGCGGTTTGTGCACTAGACTGATGGGCCCGCGCCCAGCCGATGACTTTGACGCTGAGAAGTGTTGATTGACACACACACTGCTGGAGTTCTCAGCCTCCTGGATGCCAGTGGGGCAGGGTAACTTTCCAGGGAAAGGGGAGTCCTGTATCCAGCTGAGAGGGCCTGTCTCCCCAGTGTCACCCCCACTGGCCCGTCCGTGGTTTGCTGATTGGCACCTCGAAGATGCAGGAAGGATGGTCCCAAGGGAGAATTTGGTCTAGGAGGCCTCGGGGGGTGTGCAGAAGGGGGATTTGGGTAAGGGGTGGACAGGGCAGCTGGGGGGATGGAAGAGACCCTGGACTGGGTTTGTCACATCCCCCTTGAGGACAGGGAGGGCGACGTGGCTTTGTTCACTTGAGTGGCAGGCGTTTCTGAGACTGCCTATGGTGTGGGTGCGAGTGGGCTGGAGTGACCAATCGATGCTGTGTCCTATTTCTGCACCTGGGAATGAGCCTGCAGGGAGGTGGGGATGGGCAGGGGGACCCTCAGGTGCACCTGATGTACTGCGACCACCTGGCACACAGCGCTGTGCACTTCATGTGCCCAGCCCTTGGCCCTGTGTCCGTCCACTCAGGATCTTCTGCTGGTCCAGCTTGGCAGGGGAGCCCCTTAGGCGGGGGAGCGGTGAGTGACAGTCTGATCTTGTTGAGACCCCTCCCCCTCCCTCTCCTCCTCATCTCCCATCCCCCAGCTCTGATTTGTCACTGGGGAAGTGGACCCTTAGATTAAGGATCTCGAAAGGCCATTTCATAGGAGGCTGCAATAAAGCCACGTATGCCATTCTCGATTTATTTTTTCTCTCTAATAAATAAGGAAACCAACATCCCTCAGAGGCCTTGAATGAGACTTAGTTCTGATTGTTAGCGTCAGGCACCGATGCTGTTTCCGATCATGATTCATAGAGGATGAGGGGAGAGAAGGTCCTGGAAGGGAGAGGGACCGATGGCCGTGGGGTTGTCGGGGCCGAGAGAGTCCTGCTCTGAGCCGCTGGACCACCCCTGAAGCAGGTGGCTGCGTTGGATAACGTGCCCTCCTGTCCTTACTGCTGCCCTTAGAGTTTGGCCCTTTAAGACCCCGGGTGGCGTGAGGTGTCCAGCAGACCAGGAGGGGAATTTGTGGGGAAGGGGAAGGTCCCAGTGGGAGGTGCCCAGACTTTAAGGCCCAGAGATGGGCAGGGCTAGGGGCCCTCAGGGGACCCTCACAGATGAGGCCTGAGG
This sequence comes from Vicugna pacos, assembly GCF_048564905.1. Classification (NCBI taxonomy): domain Eukaryota; kingdom Metazoa; phylum Chordata; class Mammalia; order Artiodactyla; family Camelidae; genus Vicugna; species Vicugna pacos. The sequence continues at coordinate 90,876,578 of NC_132992.1, read as the reverse complement.
AGGGGGTCCAGGATCCAGGACAGGGTGGGGCTGGAACCAGGCCCTTGACCCTCCTCCAGGGCTCTACAGGAAACTCACCCACCCACACACCCACCCACATGTACAAACACACAAACAGAAGCCAATTCAGAGAGACACCAAACCCCATCTGTCTCCTGAGCAGGGCAGGCAGGGTTTAGCCTGTGGGGAGGGACACAGTGGTCAGTAGGCCCCAGGGGCCCGGGTCCCATCTGCCACTGCCACCCCTTACAGCTGGTGACACTTCACTAGAGACAGCACAGCATGGAGTAGAGAAGACCACCAAAACCCCCACTCTGCCCCCAGTATACAGGCAGGAAACTGGGGCACAGGAATAGGGGGAGGGGAATCTGTGAAATCCCACGGGCTTGGGAACCACATTTCCTCATCTGTTCCACGGGACCCGACTAACCCCCCTCCCCACATCCTGGTCCCAGCAGCCCCGAGGACTCCGTCTCCTGAAGGCCCTTAATGATAAATGCACACATTTTGAAATCAAGCTCTTTAATGAGGCATCATTTCCAGATGCCAACTCATCACTCGCTTGCTCACAAGCATCTCTTGTTTGAGTTGCTCGGAATGTGGAGAGAAATGGTGATGGGCCGGCAAGGCACCCCCAGTCCTGGTCCCCCAGCCCCCGGCCCCTACTGGCTGCTGCCCCCTCCCCACTGCTGCCAGTCCAGGTCCCCAAATGATGCCAGGCAGCCTCAGGGCTGGTGCACCACAGCTAAGCCCTGCAGCCACAGGCAAACCTCCAGAGCTCGAGGGGGTCCCTGCCTTTCTGACCCAGGGAGCTGCTTGCTCCTGTGCCTTGGAGTCACATTGGGTCATCATTACCATGAGGTCTGGGCACCACCCAAGGCAGATGGGGTGATCTGGAAAGTCCTGCCCAGGGTGGGATGCTGAGTGGCTCTGTAAGGGGGAGGAAGGAGGCCCCTGGGTGGCAGGCCCCTGTCCCTGTGCCCTGAGCATGGCCACCTCCCAGCCTCCAGCCCAGAAAGGCTAAGCAGCCCAAGGTCCAGTGGAGAAAGGGGCAGAGCTGGCACTGGCTCTGGGGCCCGCATCCTGAGCCACGACCCTGCACCGCCTCTCTGTGCACAAGCTGTATCTTTCCCGCCAGTACAGTTTCTTCTAAAACAGCTACCTGTTTATTGTGGAAAATTTAGAAAAATAATCGCTTGGGCGCAGCACCCTGACGGCCTTTGTGCAGCAGCGGTGATGGTCCGTCACCGGTGCGTTTTCTCACTTCCCCGCGGGGGGACTGGTTTTTGGGATGGGTGAGTTAAGGGGACTATCAGGGACGCTCTAGTTCTTAGTGCGGTTTTTCTCCTCTCCGTGGGCAGTGGGGCAGTTGGTGGACTTGAACGTTGTGCATCAGTAGGCACTTGTTCTGGAATTTCTTGGCTCCGAACCCCGCAGGATTTACTTTTATGCAGCATGCCCCACGTTACAGATTTCTCCCCAGGTGTTGTCTCTGCCTTTGGGTTAATCTGGAGACGCTCAGCTCCCCCTTGCCAGCCTGAGCTCAGCCTTCCTGATTTATCCTGGGATCCCCTGACATGAGTTCCGGGGGGAGGGGGCTAGGACATCTGCTGATGTGTGAGCCCCACTGGGGGTGGGGAGCCAGGCGGCCCCTTCTTTGTCTGCGCTCCGTAAGAGGGAGTGTGTGCGGGGGAGTAGGGGCCAGGAGCTCCAGATGTTCCTGACATACATCGTGCCCCACAGGGGATGGGGGACGCCCCTCCAGCTGCCACTTCACCTGATCCTGTCTCACCTGGTCCTTTGAGGCCATAGACTCCAACCCGCCGTGGTTTATCCTGGTGGAGACACAGAGCATTGCCCGCCCCTAAATAATCCACTGCTCATTGTGTGCTCATTGTGGAATGCTTTGGAAGATACTGGGAGGTTCAAAATTGAAATCTGAAAAGCACCTATAATCTTACCCTCTGGAGAGAACAGATATTAACATTTTGTTCCATTCCTGGAGGAGGAAATGCTGGGTCGAGAGGGAGGTCTGTACACACCCTCTGTTAACTTTTCATTTTGAAATAATTATGGAGCCGCGAGAAGTTGTTAGACTAGTATGGAGGGCTCCCGGCACCCTTTCCCCATCTGATCCTGGTGGCAACATCCGACATGAGGCAGGGCATTGCTGAAACCGGGGCAGTGACCTCACAGTGACCAGACCTCAGACCCTAACTCGGGGGTACCTGTCTTTCCATGCTCCCGTTCCTGTGTGTGTGGAAAGTTTCATGAGATCTAGCCACATGTACAGAGTTGTTATACACATTTTTAAAATAAATTTCACTGTTTAGAATTGTTTTTAGATTTAGAAAATCATTGAGAAGACAGCAGAGAATTCCCATAAACCCCGCTCCCAGTTCCCTTGTTGCTAACTTCCTACACTGGTGTTTGTGTTAATGAGCCAATATTGGTACATGTGTGTTAACTAGACTCCACAATTCCAGGTTACCTTAGCCGTTACCTAATGTCTTCCTTCTGTTCAGGATCCTGTCTAAGACACTTTTTTTTTTTTTTAATGGAGGTGCTGGGGATTGAACCCAAGGACCTTGTGCATGCTAAGCAGGCACTCTAACACTGAGCTACACCCTCTCCCACTAAGACGTGCATTTTGAAAGGGACTTTGCCACAATGTATTCCTCCAGTTTGTAATCCTGCCTCTTCTCCCATGTTAAGAATATTTTATCAAAGCATCACTGACTGGCTTTTTTGGGGGGGTGTGGGGGTGCTAATTAGGTTTATTTCTTTATTTGTTAAATGGAGGTACTGGGAATTGAACCCAGGACCCCATGCACGATAAGCAGGCACTGTACCACTGAGCTGCACCCTCGCGCCATCCCTGACTGTTCTTACACGTCACTTTGAATGGCCCTCTGCTCGCCCCATTGTGTGGGCGTCCCTACGAGGACCTTCAGAAGGAGCGCTTCGCTCCCTCTTGGCTTCTTTGGTCATGTCAGTGCCCCCTCACAGGGTGGTCCAAGGAGCGGGCCTGGCATCCCTTTCTTGTGATGTGGGGCAGATCTGGGGCCACATAGGCGTCTCCAGGCCCCCGGGTCTCCAGACTGAACGTGGTCACACAGGAAGGCAGCGAGTGGCAATGGGATGGTGCCGGGTGGAGGAAGAGGCTGGGGCCGGCTCTGCCCGCTGCAGCCCTGTGATCCCAGATGAGGCCCACCACCTACGTATGACCACACAGCCCAATGATTGCCTGGGTTAGAGTAGCTACTCACATCCGGGGCCGTTTCTGCAGGGTCGTTGGCTCCCACCCGCTCTACGGCCTTTCCAGGCAGGGCTGTGAGCAGCAGTCTGGCCGACAGGATGTTTCTCCACAAGCCCATTGAGAAATCCCTCTGAAAATCCTCTTTTGGCCCTGGGTGCGGGCAGGCGAGAGAATTGAGGACAATGGGGACCATGAAACGAAAGACAATTGTTGCGCTGTCCCAGCAGGGTCAGTGGATGCCCTGGGCCAGGGCAGGCTGACCATCAGGCAGGTGCCTGGATTTCTGCCCACCACGGGGGTGGCCACGGGGCTGGGGAGTCAGGCCAAGCCCCAGGCCTGGGGCGCCACACTGCATCCTGCAGAGCTCGGAGTTTAACTTCAGGGCTGCGTGCTTTGCAGGAGGTCCAGACACCCAGCGGGTCTGCATGGCTTGGTGTGGCGTCCTGTGTCCTATTTTCAGAGATCTGTCCCTCGACCTCGCCCAGGTCTTCGCTCTGTTGAGCACAAGATTTATGAAGAAATGGTGCCGCTGTGAGTGTGGGCCTCTGATCTCCAGGCGTGGGGTGCTCTTGCCCCGCTCCGTCCAGTCCTGGTGCTGGGATTTCCACCCCCTGCCCCCAGCACCCAGTTCTGCTCCAGCGTTCCTGGAGCCAGCCTCCCGCGTGGCCTCCCTGCTTCCAGGGTCTCCACCTCCAGCCCTCACTCTGCCCTTCCAGAATGTTCTTCCTGAAACACAGTCCCCACCTTGTGTCCAGCCCGCAGGGACTGTAAGCCTTAACATCAAGTTCAGGCTCCTGGGAACGGATGGAGGTACCCTGTGAACTGCCCCTGACTCCTTTTCCATGCCACTCTCCCATCTCTTCCAGAAGCTTCTGTGTCCCCAGGCCAGTAGCAGTTCCTGAAAGCCATCCAGGCATTTCCATACCCCATGCCTTTGCCCTTTTCCACCTCCAATCCCCTTCCCCTCTTTCCATCCCCTCCTCTCCATTCATTTGGAAAATCCTGTTTATTTCCAAGCTGTGGTTGAAATGCCGCCCCCTCTTTTCAGGTTTCTAGCCCACCCCTCCTCCCATGCCCAGAATATCCTTCTCCCCTTCCCCCCATTGCTTAGCGTGCTTCATTCTGTCTGGGCTGTGGCCGTTTCCACGTTGGCCTCTGCTGTGAATTCCCCGGACGCCCCGTATCCTAACCATTGTTGGTGTGGGGAGCGCCCTGGTAGTGGCTGGTGCCCCTCCTGCTCAGTGCTGCCGAGGGCCACACCTGGCTGCCCGGTCCCTCCTTCCCCCGGTGGCCAGTCCCCCTTGCTTCCTGTCCCAGTGGCTCTGCCCATCCCAGTGACCGAGTTCCTGGAAGGTGTCTGCTCTCCAGCCGTGGCCCCAGTGGCCTCAGGAATCCGAGGCTTGGATGAAAGGGTCCGCCCTGCCCCAGTGACTCATTCCAGGGTGTATGTGGTTTGCCGCAGCGTCTATGCTGGGTGACTCCGTGCCCCAGCCCCAGGCTGACACCCAGAGCTGTGGGACTGAGCCCGATGTGGGTGGGCAGGGATGTTGGCCTCAGGCCACCTTTGGGCAGACAGCCTGACAACCCTCTGTGATCCTCATGAGTAAGAAGAGGATGATGAGGGTCAGGGGACGTGACCACAGGCAGGAGTTGGTGTGCGCCCTCCCCCACCGCCTTCCTGCACTTTCAGCCTCTTAGGGGCAGGGGAGTGGGCGGGGCTCTGAGAGTCACCGGGCAGCTGGCCGCTGTCCCACACCCTCCTGGGCCTCAGGGGCACCCCACCTGCCCTCAGCAATCCAGAATCTGCTCCTTGCCTTTGGGGCTCTGCCCCCTCCTCCTGTTTCTTGTCTGTGCTGTTGGGGGCTGGGTTTGGGAAGGCTAAGAGAAGGTTGGGGTGAGTTAGTGGCCCCCTGGCTGCCAGGGGCATTTGGAGCTCCCAGGGCCCTGGGGTGCCCTGTGGGTCGTGCGGGGCAAGCTGGCGGGAGGCTGGGGCTGAGGGCTCCCCCTGCCTGTCCCTGAGCCCTGATTCTCCTGGCTGTGGAGTCAGCTACCAGCTTCTCGGATTAACCGAACTGTAGCCGATGACGCAGGAGGCTGAGGAAGTGTGGCCTCTCTCTGTGTCCCCTAGAACAGGGCCCGGGTTCTCTCTGAGCTGAGTTGAGCAGGAGTGGGGAGCAGGGCCCTTGGTTTGTAAGGAAGCTGAGGGAATTGACTTGGGAAAGACATGGGGCGGGCAGGCGGGAAGGAAGGGGCGAGGTGTGAGTGTGTGTGTGAGAGAGTGTCTCTGGGTGAAAGTATGTGAGTAGCTACATGAGTGACTGTGTGTGTGTGAACGTGAGTCTCCATCTGCCCACACAGCCTGTTCCCACTCCCCTTGGTCACATTCAGTGGCCTAAAAGCATCCTTCCCCACAGCTTCTATTTTTGCTTTCGACCTTTAGTTAAATGCTCACAACTGCTGGGCCTTTGGTGGGATGGTGAGTTTATCACGTGTAAGTGGGAGAGAGGACAGTTTCATTGCTTTTAGCACCAATGCTGCTCGCCCAGCCCCTCCCAAGAGTGGGGCCGACTTCTCTAAGCTCTTTCTTGGGGTGAGGATTTAACGATCCACCAGGCGGTATGACTGCGCCCACGGAAGGGTCTAGGTGACAGGTGGGTGCACTCTGCATCCGTGTTGGTGTTTGCACACTCATGGCACCCTCCCTCCATCCACAACCCCTGATGAGTGTGTGGAGGTGGGCAGTTGCTGGCCTGCACCCCTGGGGTGCCCAGGCAGAGGTCGGGGGTACCAGAAACACTCGCCTTTCCACTGTGTCTGAAGCCTCAGTGCAGGTGAGGAAACTGAGGCTAGAGCACGGAGGGGGCTGTCCTGTTCACGCAGCGGATGCCTGGCAGACCCAGATGGCCCTGAGCCCTGAGGTCCCCTGGAGGTTGGTGCCCAGGAGATGCCAGACCACGATACAGAGACGTGGAGGGGCTGGACTTTCGACATAGGGGCGGTGTCCTCACCGTGGCATCCCCATGGTGTCCCAGTGGTGTCCCAGTGACATACTTTGGAACCTGTGGGCCAGTGGAGGAGGAGGAGCCCTGGGGACATGCCCAGGGGTGGGGTGTTCAGTGTGACTTGCCGCCTACATGCTGGGCAAGTTGTCCACCTCTCCTGGCTCAGTCTCCCAAGCTGTGAAGTGGGTCAGGGACACCCAGGAGGTCCTGTGCACATTGGGGACACCCACGTGGCACTAAGCAGGTTCTTAAATGGTGGAGATGCCTTTGTTCATCTAATACGTGTTTTTAAGCACCCTGAGCACGAGTGATGCGCAGGATGCAGACTGGAAACCAGAGAGGAGGTAGGCCGGGAGCATTGTTTCTGGGGTTGGAACCGCTCCAGCTCGGCGAAGGTGCAGTCACATCCCCTGCCGATGTCTGCTCTGACACTGAGGCCTCTGGCCAGCTGCACAGCTGACTGGGGAGTGGGGGTCCCTGGGGCTTATGGTCATGGGTGCCCACTGTGTGCCCAGGTCATCTGGGTAGGGTGGGACAGCTCATCAGTGGGTGTGGGTAGGGGCTCTGATACAGACATCCAGGGGTGGGCAGGGTGGTGTGGAAAGAGTTGCTGACTTGCTGTGTTACCTCGGGCATATGGCTTACCCTCTCTGAGCCCCAGTTTCCTGCAGAGTGACTGATAGTCTGTCCCTCCCCACCCCACCCAGAGTCCCCGGGGTATTATGGGGTAAGAGGATTGTAAACCTGAAAGAGGAGTGCAAATGTTTGCTGCTGTAGGAGCAGCCCTCATCAGGAGCCCTGTTCTCACCAGGTTTTGTGGGAAAGAGCTCGGGGTAAATGTGGACTCTGGGGGAGCTGCAGGTGAGCTCTGTGACCATTTGCTCCCTGCATGAGCCCGGCGTCCCCGTGTGGACGTGGGACTCAGCTCCTTGTTGATTACTCCCTGAATCTCCCACGTTCTTGGAGGTGAGGTTCACGGCATGGGAGTGGCTGGCGCTGTACTGTCCCGGGACAGTGCATTTCCATGTAGAGGTAATGGTGAGCTTCCTGGGAGCTCCTTCTCCTGGGCCAGCCTGGTCCCGTGTGTAGGAGTAAGAAGGGACGCCACATATTGTGTGGCCAGCTCATCCCATTTGCAGTGACTCCCAGGACCATACTCGCTGTCTTGAGGCCTCTAGCCCTGGGTTTTAGATGTGGTCAGTGGGGAAGGTTAGCCGCCACACTCTAATTGTTATTTTACTAAGGCATCTAGAAATCTCCACCAAATAACCCCTTGGGTGTGCCCTTGGCCCGCTTTGTGGGATTGTGGTTTCTCTTTGGGGATAGAGGATGCGACCATCAGTCCAGCCATGCCCATCAGGGGCATGGACAGGGGAGGCTCGTGGAGGGGGAGGTACATGCAGCTGGTTTTCCTTAGGTTTCCTATTGCTACTTGAGTTCTGGACGAGAGTGGAGGGGATCGTCAGCCCACAGGTATCTAATTTGGCCTGGGAGGCGGTTCAGATTTCTGATGTCCACTCCTGTCGCCCCGCACCCCACCCCCCTGGCCAGCAGCTGTGAAATGCAGACCATCTGCGAGGGTCAGCCTGTGGGCAGCAGGCTGACCTCTGTCCTAGGTGTCCCGAGGCAGCTCTTCGGCCTGGAAGCCGCCCTCTCATTGGTTCTGTTTGCTCTCTGACAGCCTGTGACTGTCCCTGTGACTCAGGGCAGGGCTGGGAAGCCTAGGATGGGCCAGTCTCTGCTGCAGGGTGTGCAGGTCTGCCGTGTTGTACACCCGTTTGTGAATGATTTCCTCTGATGCCGGCAGCGGGCATTTTTGTAGAGCTTTGAGGTCCAGGGGGTTTCCTCCCTTACCCGTTGGGTCCTCATGGCAGCCCTGCTAGGCCCATTACCGATGGAAGGGGACCCGGCTCTCGGAGTGAGAGCTGGGTGTCGGTGCCCTCTGCGCCCTGCAGGGGTGAGCACCTCCGTGACAGACTGGAACGCTGGGCCCTGCAGGGTGAACGGGGTCCCAGCGGGACCCTGTTGGCAGTGGGGGCCCAGCACCCTGCTCGTGAGTCACGGGGCCTCGCCCCAGGTCTCTGCCACTCCCCTTGCTCAGTGCCGCCCACTAAAGCCTGCTGAGCGCCCTAATCCCAGCAGTGGCCTGGGGTCAGGAAGCGGCCCCACCCACGGCTCCTGTGTCAGGGAACTGGCCGGTCCTGGGCCAGCTACACAGGAAGGAGGAGGCACCGATCGTCTCTGCAGAGGCCAGGACCAAGCCCCTTTCTGGATGAAATCCTGAAAGCCACCCTCTGGCTGCTGTCCCGACCCTCCAGGAAGCCTTTCCTCCCTGTCGCTGGGTGAAGCCATTTGCTTGGTGACCTTGCTTCTCAGGAACTCCAGACATAAAGATGGGACAACCCACAGGATGGCCAGCGTCCCCCTGAGCATCTTCCATCCTCTGTCCCTGTGCCTGACCTATGACCTTGTTAACCTCCAGAATGCCCTGTGGCAGGCCCTCCTTTGGTCCTGTTTTGCACATGTGGGAACAGGTTTAGGAATGTGCCCAGGTCATGGAGCTGTGAGTGGTGGGGCCGCAGGCAGACCCCCGCCTGCCCAGCTGGTGCACTGCTCAGGGAAGGCACAGGGACCAACCAAATCATTTCACTTTGATGCAGCCCCTGGTCGGGGCTTGGAACCCAGCAGATGTGCCTTCCGTGCTGATTGCCTTCCTTCTTTTCTACCCTTATCTCTACATTCCCTGAATTCCAGGCTCACTTGGCCAGCCTCCCTGATGCCCCATATCCCATGCTGGGTGAGCCTCCTGGGTCCCCTTCATCTTTATCCCCGCCCCACCCTACCCCCCCCCCCCGCCCCCGGCCTGGGTGCTGAGTTCTCTGTGCCTCCACCTGGGAGGGGCAGGGGAGTGTGCTGGGTGTGTGTCAGGCGCTGGTGGGGGGGAGAGCCAGCTGTGGTTGTGATATGGCTGCACAGCCCAGCCAGCATCCCTGCCTCCCCTGATCCAGGGAAGATTCACGCTGAGATCTAACTGCTTCTACTGTGAACACACAGAAAACCCCCAGAGCAATTTTTGCTTCTTTATTGAGCTGCCTGCCTCCCTAAATCCTTGGCTGCGAGGTGGTGGGCCATCAGAGAGCGCAGCCAGGACAGCGAGGAAAGAGCAGGGGCCTTAGAATTTAACTTCTGCACAGAGCTGGCTGGCGAGCGTGCCCTCTGTCAGCGAGGACATCTGGCTGGGTTGCCAGGTTCCAGGCAGCAGCTCCTGAATTTGGCCATCCCAGTCTGTCCTTCGTATTTGTGGTTGATGAGCAGAAGGATTCCAGCAAGGCAGGGCCTGGAGACCCCCTTGGCCAGCCCCGCAGTTGCGTGTTGGCTGTAGAGAGCTTGTGGGGACTGGAGGCGACCTGCAAGTGTTAACACGCCTGGGAATGTGAGGCTCAGAGACGTGGAAGGGCTTGCCCAGGGTCACCCAGCAGGTGCCTGGGCCTGACCCGGGCTCATCCGTCTCCACCCCGAACCTTCCACGGGGGAGGCGCAGAGGGCTGTGTTGAGGGGTGCATTTGGGGATAATAGCTGTAAAAACCAAGTCCTCCTGGCAGGCTGCCATCCCCCCAGCAGCAGTGCACACCTGCCAGTGGTTGTGGGGAGGACAGGGGACCGTGTATAATGGGGGCACAGTGCTGCCCAGGGCTGTTTGGTGACATGCGGTTGGGGCCTAATGCTGCTCCCAAGGGCCCCCGCCCAGGCGGGATTACAGGCTCCTGGCTGCCCGCTGCCCTTCGAGCCAGAGCAGCCTAGCCGTGGCGGCTTCGTCAGTGACCAGCAAGGCCCTGCAGAGCCTGCTCCTCTAAGGGGGAATGAAGGCCCAGGCTGGGAGGGACAAGTGACTGTGAAGGTGGTGGCCTCAGCTGCTGCCTGCACTTTGGTCCTGTGCTTCCAAGTGAGACCAAATGACATGCAGTGGCGTCAAAACAGAACCCCTCTGAGGGGTTGGCAAGTGTGGGCTGGGGGGCAGCACCCCTTCCTTAGTCTGTCTGAGTGGTCACGATAGAAGACCATCGACTGAGTGGCTTATGAAAACAGACATCTATTGCTCGCAGTTCTGGAGGCTGGATGTATGTCCAAGATCAAGGCGTCAGCATGGTCAGGCCCTTCCTGTTTCATAGCTGGCGCCTCCTTGCGCTGCCTTCACGTGGTGGAAGGGGCCCTGATCCCATTCATGGGGATCCGCCTTCATGGCGTAAGCCCCTTCCAAAGGCCCCTCCTCCTAACCCAATCACCTTTGGGGTTTAGGATTTCAATACATGAATTTTGGAATAACACAGACCGTGACAACCCATGCACCAGGCAGAACCAGCTCCCTGGGGGCTCCCATTGAGTCTTGGCCGCCCGCGGCTCCTTCCTCGGCAGAGAGCACCGGGGGCTGGTGTTCACTCTGGGTGGCTGGCCCAGCTGTGGGCACGCTGCACTGTGGCGGCAGCAGGGCCCGCTGGGATGCTGAGGGCTCCGGGAGGCTCTGAGTGGTGTGTGGGCGGTGGCCCTCTCTGCCTGGTTTCTGAGTCCCCCCAGCAACAGCGGCAGCCCTTCTTGTCCCTTTTGGCACTAGGCTCTGCCATGTGCTGTCTCCTGTGGTCACCATGATGCTCTGGGGCTGCTGTCCTCCCACCTCATACACAGGGTCAGGGGCCCAGGAGCCTGGTCAGGGTGGTCCTGAGCTATGAGGGAAGAGGGATGGAAGCCCACTGCTCGGGGCATGTGTTGTCAGCTGTTTATATGTTTTGTGTCAGGACCCTGTTTCCGTGCTCCTGGGGTTCTCCCAGGAGCAAGACAGACAGAGGTCTCACTGGGGAAACGAACTAGCAAACATATCAGTGGGCAGGAGGGTTTCATATACTGGTGAGTGCTGGGAAGAAATGACAAGAGGTGGTGGTAAGGGTGGCATCTGGAAGGAAGCAGGACCACCTGGACCGGGGCCTGGATGATCAGGAGCTGTGCCTGGAGGTCTTCCAGCCAGGGGAGGACATGGAGGCGGGGTGGAATGAGTCCGGTGCTTCTCATGACAGGACAAAGGCCACTGGAGTCTGGTGACCGGGCAGAGTGGGTGGTGCTGTTGGAGGAGGATTCTGTCTCAGGCCGTGCAGAGGTGACACCATCTCACTTCTACTCCTGGAGGCACTCTGGTTTTCTGGTGGAGGATGGGATTTGAGTGGGGTGTGGGTGCCTGGATTGGAGTGTCCTGGTGACAAAGGCCACCTGCACATTCATTTTTCTTGTGAAAAACTGGGGGGAGGAGATGGTGGTGATTGTGTGAACACCCCAACATTCTGGTCTTCAGACTTAGTGTGTTCTTGCTTAAAAGAACAATTCATTTTTTAAAAAAACTACTTTTCAGTAAACAATTCATTTTTGAAGGTGTGGCTGCCCCTGGGGATGGAGGAATTCCCAGGGAGGGCCGCAGCTTGGCCATTCATAAATGTTGCTGACTGCCCCCACCCACACCCTGCTTCCCCCAGGCTGGCTGTGTGGGGTCAGGGTCCCAGAAGTCCACCCTCTCCGTTCCTCCAGGGGCCACCGCCCTTTGAACGTGAGCCCACGGCCTTGGGAGCGTATATAGGGAAAGTGACCCCTGCCAACTGACTTCCATAGACTTCCAGGGCCTGGAGTAGGGGTAGGGTTAGAGTTATAGGGCCCCGTGTGGGGAGCTCCTGGGCCTCGTGCTGCTCGAGACATCCTTGTTGGGGTAGGAGGCCTGCACTGGGAGCCTCTAGCTCGGCGTCCGCACCCCTCACCCCGTCCCTGTGGCCCTCTTCCTGTGGGTCTGGGCCAGGATAAAGGGGCAGGAAGCCGGACAGGTGTGATGCTCCCTGTCGCCCACGGGTGCAGAGGCAGGAGGGAAGGGATGAGTGGGACTTGTTCTAATCAGCCTGCTGGAGCTGACTTGTGAAAACAGGCCCAGGAGCTTCGAACCCCGCACCTGCCAGCCTGAAATACTCACATCTGCCGGGTACCGGCCAGGCCACAAATCACCCTGTGCCTCTGATTCGATTTCCCACCCACCTTTCTCTCCAGGAAGTTCCTGGCATCATAAATCTGGCTGCAAATGGGGGGAGGAAAGCCTCCAAGGTGGTACCGAGCACTCTAGCTTCTGTGGGCTGTATGTAACTGCTGGGTGGTGGAGGGCCCTGGCCTGCCGTCCTCTGAGCATCCCACTCAGGGATGTCCTGGTCACCGTGGCCTTGGGGCCCGCCCTTCCCTTCTCTGAATGGCTGCTCACCTGTCACGTGGGGCTGGGGTGTGAATTCAGCACCGCGTGTGTGCAGTGGGCACTTGGCCATCAGAGCAGCCGGGGCTGGGTGTTTTATAAATTGGTGGCCATTATTATTATTGTTGTCATTGTCATAGCCCCAGCAGACAGACCTCAGAGAGGCCAGAAGGCTTGGTGGCTCCTGTGGCTGGGCCTCCTTTGTCTCCATTCCTCCTTCCTGGGTGTTGCCCTCTCGGTGTGTGGTTTGCTGGAGGGAGTGAGCCCCTGGGAGGTGGTGCCATCTGGGCAAGCGTGGGGACGGCAGGGCTGAGTGGACAGTGAGCAGTGGTGGCGGGAACCCGCGGGGCTGGCCTTGCTGCTCCAAGTCTGGGAAGTGGGAGGGAAGGAGGCCCCTTTCCATCTCCTGGAATGCCCCCAGACTGCTTGCCAGCCTCAGCCCGGGCATGTGCCCACCCGCTGGGCCTCAGCCACCCTCTCCATTTTTGCTTCTGTGCTTCCATTTGTGTCAGGGCCTGGGTTTTTGTTTTTCTCCAAAGCTGCATGTGCCCATAAAGTCTGTGTTTCTGTGGTCAGTGGCCTGGAAGGTTAACATCCAGATAAGTGCATCTGACTCTGGGAGGACCACTCATTTCCAGGGACCCACAGGGCGTATCTTGTGGTCCTGGAATGCATTTTCGTTTCTCCTGCCTGGCCTGTTGGGTTATGGTCCCATGTTCCCCTCTGACCCTCCCCTGCTGGCCTGTCACCACCTTAGAAACCTCTGCCTGGGCCACTTCTGGTCCCTGCTATGGTTCCTCATATATAAAGTGGGGTTGATAACGGACCCACATCATGGCATCCATGTACAATAAGGGGCCAGGCACACAGGCCACCCTCACTTTCCTGGTCATCCTGAGCCTGGTGGGAGGATGCTCTGTTCAGGGCCTCTACCAGGGTTTGCAGCAAACCCAGGTGTTTGGTGCTGTGTGGCCTTGGGCTGGTGGGTTAATCTCTCTGTGCCTCTTTCCCCATGGGTCAAGTGGGGGAATGCTAGAAGCTTCTTTGTTGCAGGGTGTGGTGAGGGCTAGATGGGATGAGGTGTGCAAGGAACAAGGCCGTGATGGCTGCACGTGGGTGTCACTCCCTGAGGGGTGATTTGGCTTTGGTAAGGTGCATGTCCAGCCCCACATCAGAAGTTCCTTCTTTGGAGCCATCCTCTCCTGCACGGGTCCATTCTGCTCTCACTGTGAGCTGCCCGGTAAGGCTGGCACTTAGCTCAGACTCTTTCCCACCAGCCCAGCACCCGCAGATGTCCTGAAAAAGCCTGCGTCTACTAACCTTAGTAGTGACGGTCATCACACCTTCATGTACAGGCGCCCCACTCAGCAGCCCTTGTGCGGCACCTCGGAGGCGTGGGGAACTGACGGAAGGTCTTAGGTTCCAACGAGGCAGCCTAGGGTGGTGTTGGATCCCAATTTGAGGTTGGATGTTCCTGGATCAGGTGTTGGTTCTGTGGTGTCCTGGCTTTGTGGCCTCGGGCAACTGTCTTGTCTTTTTGGAGCCTCTCTGGAGAGGGGGCATTGCCTCTTGTGGCTGCCAGTTTTGTCTTGCACCAGGGGCCACCCTGTAACTGCCTGGAGCCCCCTGCAGTGGCGATGTGCTGCCCTGGGACACACGCACCGTTCTGGAATACCGCCTGTGCGACTGAGCAGACACCTGCGGGCCAGTGGCCTGCTTGCTGGGGGACTTCAGCGCTTTAGAAACCAGAGCTCTGTGTTATGTGGTTCCCGGCTTCCTGGTTTCTGGTTTTGGCTTCCTTGCCGTAGGGCCACCCTTGGGAGTTAGAATTTGGGTCTTCCTTTGTGGATAAGGCATAAGGTCCCATGGGTCTTTTGTTAAAGTTGGATGTTGTGTGGCTGGGTTTAGGGGCAGGGATTGGACGGTCAGGCCAAGAGCTGGGATCTGACCTTCCGTCTCTGCCCCTTACCTCCCTGCAGCCGCCCCCTCCCTATCCCCAGGACCCTCACTCAGCCCACCTTGCCTTTCTGAGGCCCACGTTCCTGCTGCCAGGCCAGGCACCAGCCTCCCCAGGACAGAGGGCCCTGCCTGTCTTGCAGGACCACTTTCAAGGTGGAGTAGGGGCGGGGACCCCACAGAAGTGTGATGGGAACGCCCCCACCCCCACATCATTTCCAGTTCTGTCTCTGACGAGGTAATCCTCTCCTTTGTTGCCAGCCTGACTGAAGTCACGTTTTATCTGCCCTTTTCTCTGGGCCTGTGTCTGGCTTTTGGCCAAACCACTAATAAAAACACAGCTCGCGGTAATCCTTATGTTTGTGGGATGTGTGGTCCGGCCGGCCCTGTCCCCCCACCCCTCCCGCCCCAGAAGGGCCCAGCTTCCTCCTCCCTGAGGCCCCGCCCCCGCTCCCTCCGCAGCCGGTCTGCGTCCCCCTCAGTGTTGGCACAGGATCTGGTGACCACTTCTCGTCCTGCTCGCTTGCCAGTCCGCGAGGAGGGCGCCGCCTTCAGGTGTTGGCCTGTATCCAGGGATCCACAGAGGAGGCCCCTGGGGCTTGCCCCCAACCCTGCAAGGAAGCTAGGGGGATGGGATGTACCTTGAGATGTCTGGGGCAGAGGTCCTAGGGCGATGAGGGACAGAGGAGGCTGGAGAAGGTTGGAGGGGGTCCAAGGGGCCATGAAATGAGCCACCCCAGACCCTTGGAAAAGCACACACCTGGCTAGCAGCCCCCCACCTTGGGGCCAGCAACCTAGGTCACTGAGAGTGCTGCAACCCAGCAAAAAGAAGTCGCAGGCCTTTTCCACTGCCACTCTGTCGAACAGCTGTGGATGCCCCCCAGATTCACAAGATTCCCCCTCCAGCGGGAAGTGGGCACTAAAGTGGCAGAGGCAGGACCTGATGCTGGGGCTGGGACCCTGGCCCCCCCCCCCCCCCAGACAGAGGCAGGAGGGGACAGAGGCTGGCCCAGTGCCCTGATTTGGGCAGGTCTGGGCCAGTGGCCCCTCACAGGATAGCCCTGGGTAAGTGAGGCCAGGAGCTGGGGAGCAAATTCATGAGCAGCAGGGAAAGGTCGCAGGCCCAGGCCCTGAGGCCACCTGCCCCATTGTAAATGAGCTTGCTTCTGCGTGTCCTGGGCCAGGGGTCCCTCTTGCTGTGAGAACAAGGACTCTGACGGAGCTCTTTACAAAAAATCCAGGTGCCCTAACAGGGCCTTAGCACGGGACGCCCACCTTGTCCATCGGGAGATCTTCTGTCCCCACGGCACCTCCCTGGGGTGAGCTGAGCCCCACCTCCCCCCACCCCATGGCCGCCCCGTCTCATTGGTCACCACACTGTGTCCTGGTGCTCAGGCCAGAGAGGCCAGTGGTGTGACAGACAGTGCGGGGAACACACGTGCTTTTCCAGAGGTCCCCGTGACTGCTCCTGCCCTTCCGTCCTTCTGTCTACCCAGACCACAGATTGGACAGGGCTGCCCTCCCTGTCTCTCAGATGAGGGGCCAAGCTGGTAGCTTGGGGGCTGGGGGCAGCTCTCCACGTGGCTCTGGGAGGACAGAGGGGTTTGGGCTCTGCAGGCCTTGCCCCGCCTTGTGGTATCTGAGTGTGTTGGGTACAGCAGGGTTATGACCGTGGCAGGCTGTGGGCTTAGGGCATCAGAGCCACTGGCCCCTTCCTTTGAGTGGAGGGTGAGGGGCTGTGAAGTGACCGAGAGCCCACTGCCGCTTGCAGGAAGCGGGCACCAGCCGGGAGGGACACGTGCTGTGGTGTGCTGGCCGGACTCCTGGGTCTCAGGTGGTTGCTGGGCGTTGGGCAGGGTATGCTCAAGGCCTTTCCAGGGCAGTAGACACCTGGCATGGGGCGGGCACCTGCCCAGACTCTGGTACCGTGAGGCTCCCCTGCTGTAAATGGGTGTGGAGTTCGCAGGGCCAGTTTGAGGGGAGGGCATTTTTGTCTCAGGGAGCTGAGGGACCTTGGCACCTTATTCACTGTCCAAGAGGGTGTGATCAGGATGCCCCACTTCCCTGGATGGCTGGCGGGGCAGGGAGGCAGGAGGCCTTAGGTTGGTGATGAAGAGCCTGCTGTAAGTGGGTCAGTTCTGGATTCAAAGTCTTAGACCCACCAGGTACCATTGTGGTGATGTGGGCACTTGACACCGCCTCCCGGAGCCTCAGTTTCCCCATCTGTAAAATGGGGCAGTGACAGTGCATCCCGTGTTATTGCATGTGTAATTCACGTGACATGTTTGGCAGAGTGCCTGGCACATTGAAAGTGCTGGATGGACTTGGCAGTGGCCGTGACGGGTGTGAGCCAGCCTTCCCCACAGTCGTTGCTTAGGAAAAACTAGTTTCCTTTTAGAGTGGCATCCAGCTCGGATGTAAGCCGGGGGAACATGGAACCGCTTTGCTCCCCTCCCTGCTCTCCCCTGACGCTCTGTAAAGTTGCTCTTTTGCCATCGGGTTGTTTCCAGCAGTCTGCCTCAGCTGGCCCCCAGCCACGTGGCTGACAGCTGCCTTCCCTTGCCTCGGAGTGGGGGCCCACCAGTATGCCCCCTGCACCGTGGTGCCTCTCCTCTGGGGTTCCCCTCACCCTGGCCCTGTCTGCTGGAGGCTTATTTATGTTTGTGGCTGTTTGAGTGTCTGTTCGGCTTGGGTTGGGCTGCCCAGCCCAGACTCCTCTGATAGTGGAACAGCAGACAATGGTTATGGAACAGCAGGGGCTGGCGGGGCAGGTGCTGGCGGCCTACTGGGCTCCCACGGCCATCCCACGGCCAGAGCAGGAGGAGGAGGCAGGCTGGGCACGCACGCCCCCTCCCTCCGGGGCTACATAAACCGTGGGGGCGCACCTTGCCCCGGGTCCGTGCACAGCAGGGAGCGCATTACCTGTCTGATTTTCAGGCCTCCTGGTGTTGGTCCCAGGTTAGTGCCCTTCAGGGTTGGGGTCCTCTCTGGTGGTCTGGCTTCAGTGAGGGGGACTGAAGTTCCTCCCTCTGAGCACAGCGCAGGGCATTGTGTGCCCCCCCCCCCACCGGGAGTCGACTCCCCTCCCCTGGGTGTGTGCTCTGCGTCCTGGGAGATCTTCTGAGAGCCTGAGTCCCGGACTGTGGTTGCAGTGGAGCAGAAGGCCACTGCGAGGAAGGGGGCCGCACACCCAACAGGCGTAGAGGCCATTGCACTGGTCAGCTGGTGTGGGAAGGGCTGATTCCTGGTTGTGCCTCTTCTTGGGGCTCCTGGAGGCCCTGGTGCCTGGCATGGCCTTTCCCAGTGGACGGTTTCAAACCATCTACCACCTGCTCCTCTGCAGGTTTGGGGCAGTCCCGGCCCAGCCCTGCAGTGGAACTCAGCCACCCTCCCTCCTTCAGTTTCCATCTCCCTCTAGGCCCTCTGTCCCCATGTTCAGGGACCCTGACTTAGCAGCTGGCCTCTTATGGGGCTGAAGTTTTCTTATGACCACCCGGGCTCTAACTCCTGGGCCTTCAGTGGGACGGAACAGTGTGCTGAGGTCGTGCTCTGCCGTGCTGTGCAGGCTTGTTGCGTTCTCATGCCCTTCCGCCCACCCCACTACGGTCTTGTTTGCCTTGACTGGCAGGCAGGTGTCTGTACCAGGCCATGAGATGCTCTCTGTGCGGCATGGGGCTGTGTCTGGGTCTGCAGGCAGGTGATCTGGGCACATATCCGGGCACCTTCGTTTGCAGAGTGAACTTGGTCAGTTGTGGACTCTCTCTGAACATCAGTTTCTTCATCAGTGAGATGGGAGAGCTTGTCATGTGGTCAATGAGGTTGTTGTGAGGCCCAAACAAAGTGATGGGACGAATGAGCCTTGTGTCTGTAAATAAACCTTCAAGCTGGAAAGAGCTACAGGACATCCTGGCTTTATATAATCAATGGGCACGTATGTCACCTGCCCTGGAAAGGTGGGCTGCCGAGGGCCAGAGCCACGGGGCTTCATCTCTGAGTGAGGCCAGGGCAGTGGGTGGTGCACCTTTGTCTTAGGACCCCCTGTCCCCCTCTGCAGCCCCCCTTCTCCTTGCACACCCAGGCCTACCCTAGACCTTGGCTTCTGAGTTGAGGGCAGTGGGATGCAGGGAGGCCCCTGTCAGCTGAGTGTCACGGGCCAGCTCTCCCTTGGTGACATTGTACCCACGTGCTCAGAGTCTCAGGGACCTGACCTGTCAGGTCCTGTGACTGCCACCATTGAGTGGTGTGACCCTGGGAGCCAGCTCCTTGCTTACCAGACAGGCATACAGCCTCTCAGCCCAGTGGCTGTGCGAGGACCCCGGGAGGCCTAGGCCATTGGAGGAGGGCAGGGGTGGCAGGAATTAATGCAGTGCGTGGGGCCCAGGGACCCCGGGAACAGGGTCCCCAAATGGCTATGCTTTAGTCTGAGCTGACTCTCACTGACAAAACCAGCTGGGGGACAGTGCAGTCGGTGGCCCGTGACTAAGCTCCGATGCAGCCGCTTGGCTGCGCACTCAGAGGCCCGAGGCTGCCCAGGGAGGGTCTGTTTCCCCTTCTCTGGGGCTGGTTGTCTCTGTGATTGCAGCTCCTGCCCAGATTCCTGGCCGTTCCAGAGCATTCCATGGACAAGTGCACGTTCCTCACGGACCGTTTTCTCCTGCATCTGCCCCCACCCCCACCCTGTCGCCCCCTAAGCTGACTCAGTCTGTCCAGAAGGTCCCATATTGGCTGAATGCCCATCTTTCTGTAAGGACAGTTGAGTTTGGACTGTCACCAAGGGGCCTTAACAGACTGGACTTTGTTCCTTATGTCTTGAAATGAGCTGGATGAACCAGCCACCCGCCCCTCCTTCCTCCGCTTCCTGACGACCTTAACCAGACACTTCCCACCATGGACATCGTGCCAGGCACCACCCCAGGCCTGGGGGACATGCACACTCGACTTGGGAGATGCCCAGATGTCTGTGGGGTCCCTGCCCTCAGGGAGCTCGCAGTTAGATAGTGGAGGTTGATTTGGGGAAAAGGTGACATGATGAGTCAAGAACCAAAAACAGTTTGAAGTACTGGTGCAGAGGGCAGGTCGCCCCAGAGCACGCGGCCAGTGGGGCAATTCTAGAAGGCTCTGTGGAGGAGGGGGCCTCAGAAAAGCCTTGACCTGTTCCCACTGAGCTCGACCCTGGGATGCACCTGCAGGGGGGGCCCAGGCAGGTGGGTGTGACCTGGGGTCAGCGGGCCCTCTCCCCTTTCCTAGCCATGCCAGTCTTCCTGTGTGTGTATGTGGGGCGGGGGGAGGACCACACAGGACAGAGGGGGCACTTCCAGGCTAAGGGACCAGAGAGTAGCAAGGAGGCAGCATTTGGAGCTAAAAGGCCTCCAACCAAAACTGGCTAACTCCTCTTCAAAAACCAGAACAGAAAACTTTTCTCATACGTGCTCACGGGAGACGGATGCTCTCAGGCATGCTGTTGGGCGTGTGAATGGGGCCAGCCCCTGCAGAGGGCAGTTGGTAACTTTCAGAAGACTGCAGAGGCATGTGCCCTTTGGCCCAGCAAGCCCCCCGCTGGCAGTTGATCCTGCAGGTGGACAGCACACAAGCCGATGGCGCACGCATAGGCTCTCATTGCAGCGGTGATGGCTAAGTTTGGAGACAGCCCAGGGGTCCACTGCTGAGGTTTGGTGCCCGCCACCCCCAGCCCCTGTGCTCTGGGAACTGTCCTCAGAGGAAGAGAGGGACTCTGCCAGCCTGGCTTGTGTCCAGGGCCAGCACAGCCCACCTGCTCCCTCGTGTGCCAGTCACAGGACCCCTTGCCCATGGAGAAGCTGGCACACGGAGGCCGGGTGGCCCATGGGAGGGGATGATTTATGCCTGCCTGCTGGCAAGCACTGTGTGCACTGTGCCTTCTGCCAGCACTGGGGGAGTGTGGTGCCTAGCGCCTTCCTGCCTGCCCTGTCAAGCTCCCCATCTCGTCCCGGTGTCTTGCAGCTGCAAAGTGACCACTTAATCACCCGGTGGTTCCGCCTGCTCCCCTTGCGGGGATACACCTGCCTGAGGTCCTCTTAATGGCCCAGCTGTGCCCTAAGTTGCCTGTGCCTGTGGGCCAGGGACCAGGAGGTGGTTAGGGCAAGGGCGAGCGAGGCCTGGCCTGGGCCTGTTCCCAGGTGTCCTGCCTACAGCCCCTGCTGGGTCTCGACAGGATGAGTGATTGGCTTGAACGGGCTGCTGGCCACGCCACGCCACGCCATCTGGCAGGGCTATTGTGGACCGCACAAAGGATGGAGCATGGCAGGGCAGGGGCCAGCCGAGGAGTGGACAGGGAAGCAGGAGGGAGGACACCGGCCTCCCAGCACGCACCCGGCTGGTGGGAGCCGGCCCGTTTGTTCCTGCTGTGGCCGCGGCTGTGGAGCTGAGATCTGGTTTATCGCTTCCTGGGGCACCAAGGGATGACTCCTCACCCCCTTGAATCTTCGGCTAGAGTGCTTTAAACACCTCTGGTCCTGAGCTGATTTATTGCTCTGCTAAGATGCAAAGGCAGTTTTATGTACTAGGTAATTAAGTGGCATTATGGACGGCTTGAGAGTAAGTGGCTGCTGTTTTAATAATTAAAATAAATGACCCCTTGGCTGTTTCCCGGCTCGATACTGTTTTCCTCAGTGTCGAGACCCTGCCGAGAGACAGGGCATGGGTGTGTGAGTGTGAGCGTGAGCTTCCTTGTGTGTATGTGCGTACATGGTGTGAGTGTGTGCATCCCTGGGTGCATCCACAAGTGACTGTGAGTGTGTGTCCACTGGGTGTGTGTGTGCCCACTCTGGGTATGAGTGTGTGTGTACGTGCATGTGCTCACGTGTGTGTGAGGTGCAGGGGGAGGAGGACGTGGCTCCTCGTGACCTCTGGGGTGCCCACGTCACCTGGGGCAGGAGATGTGCTGTCCTGGTTAAACTTTCCTTCCCCCTCTGAGCCCAGGCTGACCCAGGATGGGTGCTGGGCATCACCGTCCGTGTGGGGCAGCCCTGATTCAGACCCCAGCTCTGGTGCCCCATGGCTGTGGCCAGCCTGCCATCTTTAGAGGCCCGGCTTCAGTTCCTGTACAACGTGATAGTGCCTGCCCCACACACTGGGTGCCAGGCACCCAGAGACGTGTCAGCTCTCCTCCCTGGGTTGGGAGGCACAGAGCTCTGGGTGGGCACTGGGTGGGGGCTGCCAGTGCCCTTGAGTCCTGAGTGAACAGGAGGCATGCCAGAGGGGCAGACGGTCACGGACAGCGAGACAAAATGGGAAGCAGGACTTGAAGCTGGGGGAGGGACCTCGCCCCCGGCCGGCTGGAGTGTCTGTGCCTTCGCACATCTGCCGCCTGTTTGGGGCTGCACAGGCCCAGGGGAACACAGGCCAGCCTGCTGGAGGATGTCATCATCTTCTGCCCCAGCTTATGCTTTCGTTTTGTGGGAGGGTGACCTGCCCCAAAGGCACGGGCCACGGCATATCACATCTGCACTCTCGTGGGACTGACACAGGGCTGGCTGCCTTCTGGGCATTTCTGGGGAAGGCTGGTGTTGAAGGGAGCAGGGGGCTGAGTTGGCAGCTCTGCACCAAGGTCCTCATGTGGGTGAGCAGGAGGAGGGAGAAGGAGGAGGGGACACGTGTCGCAGGGGCTCAGGTATGGAACAAGGCTCTCCACGTGCTGTGTTCCCCAGAATCGAGTTTAATTGAATCTCCCCAGCTCTGCAGCAAAGGTGCTTCTTTTGCAGCTGGGAGAGTGGCAACTCAGGGACATTCAGGTGCCGAAGTCACCAGGTGGGGCCGGATGTGAAGCCCCCTCTCTCCTGCCCTCCCTCCCGCCCCTTGTCCTCCATCCATCCTCCACTGAAGTGTTGTAGGCCCCAGTGTGTGTGAGCCCAGTGCCGGGAGCTCCTGGGCTCTCCAGTCTGGGCCAGCTCCTCACGACCTCATGGCCCCTGACCGGCTAAGAGCCTTGACGTTGAACTTGCAGCCCTAGGAATACCAGTCCTCAAGCTGTGCTTGTGGAACTAGCCAGGTTCCTCCTTCGTCCTGGGCCTCAGTGGTTCTTTCTGAAACATGGAGTGTCTGATGCAGCTTCTGTGCCCAGCCGTGCCATGCTGTGACTCATGGAGGGGTGGCAGAGGGAGTCCGAGGTACGGGGAACATGACTGGGCTGCACCCACCCTGGAGCTGCTTGGCCCTTGGATGGCCTGGGCCACCCCGTCTGTGAGTGCCTCACCCTGGCCCCCTCCCCTTTGCTGCTGCGAGCTCCCAGGGTGGGCCTTTGTCCTCAGAGTCTTGACTTCAGGGCCTGAGATGGAGGAGGCACCCACCGCGTATCTGTGCCTGGGGCTGCCAGTCCGTGGGCTCTGTGGTTTGAAGCCCCTCCTCCCCCTGACCCTGCCGTTCTCGGCGGCCCAGGCTCGTCTTCCCTGAGTGCGCAAGCGTCTTTTCAAGCTGGGTAAATGGAGGAATGCCAGGGTGGTTTGGCTGCCAGAGAAACTCGCCCAGGCTCATGCTGTCCCAACGCTCAGATCCAGACATGCCTGGGCTTCGTTTTGCCTGTTGCAGCGGTGGCAGCCACGGGAAGGTTACTCTCAGGTGCTCCTGCTGCCCGAGGGACCCTGGAGCTGCAGGCTGGGGTCCTGCCTCCGGTGGGAAGAAGAGAGGTGCCCGTAGGCCCAGGGCGTGGGCTTGACTCGGGCAGGGCCTGTCTGCGCTGTGGTGCCCTGTGGACCTGCTGCCACCTGTCCCCTCCTCTTCCCCAACTCCTGAATTTTGGAACCTGGGGACTGAGGAGGGTCCTGAAGCTCTAGGAGAGCGCCCAGGGCCAGGGGGTGTAAAGTAAGCCTGGCTTCTTCCCTTTGCTACCCTCTGAACCCGGGAGCAAGGCTGGTGCTGTGCTCATGGAGGGCCATCTGGGCAACAGAGTGAGCCCTGGAGCCCCCTGAAGTGAGAAGGTGGGTCCTGAGGGTGGGGACCCATGGGGACCCACCCCACTTGCCTGAGGGTGATCTGCCAGGCGGGCGGGGCCCTGGGTGACCGTGGTGCACTCCTGGGGGCTGTTTCCTCATCTGCGAACTGGGGGGTTTAGGGTCTGCCTACTTGTAGCGAAGAGCCCGACCAGTAACAGCCAAGGGCCCGGCCCCAGTGCCCAGGGAGGGGCAGCGAAGCCCCTGACGTTCTAATGGAGGGGCTGGGAGTGTCCCCTGGAGGGAAACCCAGTGGCACCTGAGCCCCTGCTGACACTGAGTGTGTCTGGGCGGTGCTCAGGCCCGACCGCAGCTGTAGGCATCATCCTCGAGCCTGGAGAAGAGGTGCCCCCTGGTCTCCCGAAGGCCTGTGGGTCAGGGACTTCTGGAGAGGGGTATTTTCACATCTGTCCTTTCAGAGGCCCCTCTGGCCTGGGGTCCGAGGGGACCAGAACCATCTTAGGTCGTTGGCCCGTCGGGCAAGGATGGTTGACATCCTGGATAAGCGCCATGGTAACTGCCTGTCCCTGGCCTCTGCCTTGGGCACCATGGTTGAGGTCAGCCCCGTCATTTGTCATGTGGTGCAGAACCTCCACACCAAGTGGGGAGCTTGGTGGCCAGCGGCTCTTAGGCTGTGTTGAAAATAGCAGCAGAGCCCCCATCTCGAGTGCAGCCCTCCCCCAGGGCGATAGGCAGGAAGGGCAGGGGACTCTGGCCGGGGTCCAGCCCAGGTGTGTTCGGCTCTGGCTCAGGCTGTATTTGGACCTCGGGGTAGGAGGAACATGCAAGGAACAGAGAACCAGGTCAGAGGTCATCTGGTCCAGGCCACTGTACAGGCTGGGACCGCACAGAGGGGGGTGGCAGGTCAGGGCTCCAGCTGGCCCAGCACACAGTGGCCATTGACGCCCCCACGAGGTACCCTCCAGGGGCAGTGCCCGCCAATGGCGCGGGTATGTGAGTGAGTTACCCCGGCTGGACGGGGTGCCCTGGCCTGTGGTGCAGTAGGTCTCCCAGTGCAGCTGGAGCGCCCTCAGGGCTGCAGTGGGCAGGGGGCAGGCCCTGGGCTGGGCGGGGCCTGGCTTCTCATCCTGGCTCCGCGACTCTGGGGGGCTCGAGCCCTGTCTGGCTCTTGGTTCTCTGCAGAGAGGATTCCTTAGGCTCCCGCAGGCTCCAGCGTCGGGGCAGAGCTGGGCTGTGGTTGTCGATTAACCAAACTGTGCCCTTGGAGGTGCGCGCCCAGCAGGACGACTCTCAGTGCCTGTATGTGACCTTTCTCCAGGGCAGTGTGAAGTGTGTTTCTTTGCGTAACTCCCTCCAGGGCCCCCTGGGAGCCAGCTTCTCCTTCACACCCTCACTCAGTGGCATCGGAATGCCCACTGGGCAGGGGCAGTTCCCGCAGGGCATCTCTGAGCCTCCACTCTGCTGTGCAAAGCGAGCCTGGCACCTGGCGCCTCGCAGGGCTGCCGAGAGTCGAGTGAGGAGCGCTGAGGGCCTGTCCGGCGCCTGCCCGGTGGCGTGGGGGGGCTCTAGAGCTGCGCCTGTGCTTTTACTCAGGGCGGTGTTGTCAGCGCTGTTACCTTCCCGTGATCTCACCACTTCCCAGATGGGGAACTCCCAGTCCAGACCCTCCCCCTGTGCCGTTTGGGGACCCCTCTGCTTGCTGGGACAAGTGGGCAGCCTTCAGTGGCAGCCACGCAGAGGCAGCTCTGGCCTGACAGCCCCAGGGTGTCACCCCTGGCGTCCAGGGTACGTCCGCCCAGGGAGGCAGCCTGTATGAGGAATTCCGTGGCTGTGCGCACGGGGCAGTGAGGCCCAGGCACAGACTGGACTGATTTGTTTATTTTTATTTCTAAGAGGATACGTAGTCATTAGAGAAACTGGAAGATTTGGGAAAGTAGCAAGAAAATCAAAACACGCATTTCGCCCCACCCCCCAGACCCTGCTCTGAAGGTCTTTCCCCGCGGTGGGGCCGGTGCGGGAGCGCTCGGGCTGCTGCTTATCTCGTGGTGTGTTCCATATGGGATCCGGCAGTTTCCACTCAACAGTGCATCGGATGCTCTTTTCCTCTCCATCTCCGTAAACCTAGTTAGTGTCTACACAACATCCCTCCAAGTGAGTTAGCCAGAATTTACATAACTGTAGCTAGGTTGCCGGACAAACATCGATTGTTTCCTTATGGTACAGGCAGCCACGTTTCCTCCACGGCAGTGCCTTTGGTCGGTGGTCGGCCCCTGCCAGGGAGGAGATGTGCTGGTCTTGGGGCCGTGGTGGACGGCGCTGTGGGGAGCACGGCGCAGTGGCTTCGGGGTGGCTGATGTTAGAGGTGATGCTGTGTGGCTGGGATTTGCTCAGTGTTTCCCGTCCTTACCCTTAACCATCTCTAAGACGGGGGGTTAATTTCCTGGGGCTGCCTCATTGCACGGTTGTTCCTTCTCTGTGGGCTGTTTCTCCCCTGAACCATTTGAGCGAAGTTGGGGTTAACGCTGGGGTGCGTTTCCTAGAAACGGAGACTTATCACTTACGTGGTGACAATGTCTGGAAATCGAACGCTGGCACTCTGAGCGTCCCAGCACGGTGCCTTAGAGCAGTTGCTGTCTGGCCGGGACCCAGTGCAGGAACACACACTGCACACTCCCTTTTGCCTTCGTTGGAACCGATCGCTCTTCCATCTTCCTTTGACTTTTGTTTCAGTTGAAGTATAGTAGGTGTACAAGGTTGTGTTAGTTTCTAGTACAGCGCAATGATTCATTGACGTTTTGACGAGCACAGACTGCTGCGTGTTTGGCTCACGGTTGGATCCAGGCTGTGTGTTCTGGGCAGGGACAGCCCAGAGGGGAGGCAGTGTTGTCAGCCTGTCCTGCCAGGAGGCACCTGGTGTGCGCCGGTCTCGGGAGCCAGCTTCCATCGTTGGTTCAGGGAGTTTCCCACGGGTCTCCCTGCTCGAGGTTAGTATGTGTAACTGTGATCAGTAAATAACCAGTGGGCGGCACTTTGAGACCACACAAGTGTCTTGATCCTCACCGGACACTCGTGTGCGTGGCTCGTGTCTGCTGGCCAGCACTCTGGCCATGGTAGTGGTGACTTTCTAGCTTCCTCGTCCTGTGAGGAGCAGCTGGCGTTCTGTGAGGGGCCTGCCCCTTCTCCCTCTTCGGCCTGTGTGTGGATGTGTTCTTTATCAGTGCAGATTCTTATTTTATCCGAGGTGGTTGTCATCGTCATTATCACCTTGCCCAGGACAAACAGCTGGACAGATGCCCGGGAGGAGAAGGGATTTCTCTTGTGTCCACAGTGGGGCCTGGGGGCAGGGTGGCCTGTGACCTTGGGCAAGTCCCTTGGGGTCCCTGGTTTACCCCAATGTTAGAAGGAGAGGTCAGGACATGTTGACCGTTCATGCCCCTTTGCTCCCTTCAGGGTCCCCTCCCAGGCCTTGTGCTGTCCCCCTGCTGAGACCAGGAGTTAGCTGTGGGGCAGTTCCTGGTGTCCAGCTGTCACCTGTCACCTGTGGGAGTGATGACACAGATGGAGGCTCCTTGGCCCCACCCCTCTCTCCCCAGTGGGGCTTCTCCAGCGGGCCCTTCCTCTGGAGGACCAAGGCCTGTTTATTCTCGTTAGTAACCAAACACTGACCTCATCTTGGCAGCGGCTCTCCTGACCTTTGGGTCTGTTCTCATTCGTATCTTTTTTAAACACAGCTGCATGCGTGGGCATGGCGGTGTGCTACAGTGATGGGCCCACACCCACTGTGCCCACCACGCCCACCTGTGCCCACCAGTGCCCACCATGCCCACCTGTGTCCACCTGTGCCCACCGTGCCAGAAGGGCTCTTGGAGGCTTTCAACTCCCTTGTACAGAGAGGTGTTGTGGGGCCCAGAGAAGGGAAGGGATCTGCCCAGCGTCACACAGCAAGTTATGGCGGGGCCTGGCTCCTGGTACAGACTCTACTCCCCTCACTGCAGTGCCCACGCACCCTTTATGGTGACGAGCCTCACCAGTCCCCTCTCAGAGCCGGGCGTGAGTGTTTGATTCTGGGGCGAGGGCTGATGGTTCCTGCTGTGCAGCGCACAGGGACGAGAGGCTTGCCAACCTTCTGTGTGCAGGAACTTGCAAAGGGATGTGAGGGGTGGGCACACCCCAGGGAGAAGCAGCCCAGAGCCTCGCCTGCCGGGGTGGGCAGGGGCTGGGGTCTCCCTAGCAGCCATGGAGTCACCGTGGGGGAGCTCCTGTGTGGGACAGTCACAGTCACCTTCAGCTGAGGGTGGGGGTGAGGGCACGGTCGGGGGAGTTGAGGCGGAAAGCAGGCAGACAGATCCACAGAGCGAGCAGAGGAGATGCTCGGCAGCCATGGGTGGCAGGAGGGGGTCTGCCCACAGGGGCTCTGCGCGCAGTCATATGGAGCAGCCGGGTGGCGACCCTGGGACGCAGGCCTCCCTCTGCAGGTGGAGGACGAGGCCCCAGGGAAGTCCCTTGCCCACATGCCACACGGGGATCCGTGTGCTTGTGAAGGTTCTGGAGAGAATCTGTGAGAAGATGGTTGACCAACCCCCCAGATTCCTGAGCTGCAGTGGCCTGGCCTGGGTGCTCCAGAATCCTCCCAGCCGCCCAGCGAGGGGGCATCATTCCTCCCATCATGAGGACGCAGAGGCTCGGAGACGTCTCATCTCTAGTGTGAGGTTTGCACAGCTGTGATTATAGGGAGATCTGGCTGACCCCGGGCTCCTGACCTTCTGCTCTGGCTCTGCTGGGGAGGTCCCTCTCCCTGGGACAATCGCACGGCCCAGTACAGCCTCGGTGGCCTGGGGTGACAAGTGCCTGGCCAGTAGGACAGTGAGCTCCTGGCTTGCCAGTCCTATTTTGGGCCACCCACTGGTGTCATGGCGGCAAGGGGAGGGTTTTCCATGCCCTGCCCAAGGTGAGCAGATGACCTTTGAGTCCTGAAGCTCATGCACCCCCCTCCCCTGGAGGGGAGAACTGTGGGTCCAAAGGGCAATTTCAGCTGAAATTGCTAGGTGAGAGACAGCCCATGCCCGAGGGTCATTCAGAGAGCTGAGCCGATGAGGGGTGGCAGGGCAGGAATGTGACTGGGGTGGCTGGCAGGTCCCTCTGTGTCCCAAACACCCAGAGCCCCCTCCCTCACCCCAGCAGTGACACCTGCAATACCGTAGCCCTTCTCTGGAGGGGTGTTGTGCAGGGTGCATGCCCCTCCTTTTGGGAGGCTCTGGGAGCCTGGTCTGTCCCCATGGTACCAAAGGGATCCTGAGGCTTGGGTGGGGATGTCCCTGCCCAGTAAATGCAGCCAGCCTGGACCTGCCAACCCCACTGCCGGTGGGCGTGGGACTGTGCCCGCCTCCTTCCTGCCAGCGGTAGTGAGGGCCTGACCAGGGCTGGGGGGGTCCACGCCTCCTGGGAGCCAGACTCGAGAAGGCCCCCACCATGACCTCGGGGGGGACACACGGGTCTGTGAGCTTTCTCACAGTGGTTGGGCCATGCAGCAAAATCTGGCACCCCCAGGCGGCAGCCCATGTCCTGCCTGTCCACCCCACGTTCCAGAGGAGAGCCCTCCATCCTCCCAGCGGGGGCCAGCAGGGGCACAGGCTCACCTGGCCTGGAAGGAGATTCTCCCTTCCACCCTCTGAGCCTCACACCTGGACCCCCAGCCTTGCAGCATTCAAGTAAGACCTCCAGGCGATCTTTGACCAAGGACATGCTCCTGGCCTTGCCCTCAGCCCAGGCTTCTCATAACCACATGGGGCCTGGTTAGTACCAGTTTGAGTCCTTTCTCCTCTTGCCATGTTCTGTTCTTTGCTGGACCCACCTTTCTGCCTGGATTTGGCTCAGGCTGTCTCTTGAGCCCTGTTTCCTGGGGGCTTTGAGCTGGGGTGAGGGGCAGTTTGCTGGGAGGTGGGAGGCCCAGGCTGGACCCTCCCTCCCTCCCTCCATGTAGGCCACCTGGTGTACATCCGTGAGCACGGGGTTAGGTGCTGGCCGTCAGTCACTAGGGTCCATCCAGCCCCAGTGCTCCACGCCCACAGGACCCTCACTCTCCCCAGAGCCCTGCATGCAGTTGGAGGTCTTCCCTGCGGTGTATAGAACCAGCCCCATCACCGCCAGCTCAGTGGTCCCTGTACTCCATGCTCTACAAAGTCCTCAACTTAAAATAGAGAAGGGGGCATCTGCTTTATGAACAGACAATGTCATGTTTGCTTCAAATAACCTCCAAGTGTGACATTCCTAACTTGGATTCATACCCCACTGTGGAGTTTGTGGTGATGCACCGGCCTTCGCTAGATCTGAGGCAGGGGCTCTGGTGGGCCAGGCCCCGGCTGGGCAGTCTTGCAGCAGAGGTGAGGGTGGCCTGATGCCACCATCTCCATGGTGACCTGGTGCTGGTGGTGCAGCTCAGAGGCAGGTGTGCCCTTGGCTGGCAGCGTGGAAACCTCAGCTTTCCATTCCTTCCGGTCAAGGTCACGCCGTCAGAGTGTGGGCAGTGGAGAGGATGGGATTGCTTTTACTGAGCAGCTACTAAGTGCCAGGCCCTGGGCCAGGGGCTTTTGGAGCTGCTTCCTTTCTTAGTCCTCACAGCAACCTTCCAAGGTTAGTTTTTGATCTCATTTTAAAATAAAACTGAAGCTCAGAGGCAAGCTGCCTGAAGTCACACAGCTGTAGCCTTTATTTCCTAAGTTAGTTTCCTGTGGCTACTGTCACAAATTACCCCAACCTTGGTGGCTTAAACAACACAAATGTATTATCCTGCAGTTCTGGGATCAGAAGTGCTAAAATCAAGGTGTCAGCAGGGCTGTGCTCTTCCTGGAGGCCCGAGGGGAGACTCCTCCTGCCTTTTCCAGCTTCTAGACCCTCCCGCATTCCCTGGCTCAAGGCCCGGTCCCCATCTTCAGAGCCTGCAACAGTCCCTTCCTCTGACCACTCTGACCAGTCACGTCTCCCTCTGACCATGGCTGGGAAAGGTTCTCCGTTTTCACACACTCATGAGATTAGGCCGGCCCACCTGGCCGGCCGGGCTAATCCCCCTCTTGACGGCCACAACCTTAATCGCATCTGCAGTCTCTTTTGCCGCGGGAGGTCACGTGCTCAGACTCCAGGGATTAGGAGCGGGCGTCTTTGGGCAGATGCTGAGTACACTTCATAAGCGGGGGCTGAGATCTTTATCAGGAACCAGTTCCTCGTTGTGTCACATGGGGAACCTGAGGCCTGAGGATGCTGCGGGAGCTGGGGCCCTTGGCCAGTGTTTTTCCTCTTGCAGTGTGGACGGTCCCTGGCCGCCCAAGGAGTTGGTCCTCACGGCCTCGGGGCTGCATCCTGAAGCTGGCCTTTCCGGTGACCCTTGGGTCAGCAGTCATGTGCTGTGGGTTGTCTGTGGAGTGGGAAGGGCAGTGTGCTGTCTCCACGCCAAGACTGTGTCATTTTAATGGGCAAGTCCTCGCTGCCCTGCCTAATTGTAGGGACTCTGTGGGGCAGGGGCTCTGAGTCAAGTCCCTGTCTGGTCCTCTGGGTTCTCTGGGCCACCTGGGCTTCCTGCCCCATCTCTCTGGACCAGGGCATGGGGAGGGGCTTGTTTAAGGTCACAGAGTGGTTGGGGCAGAGAGGGGACCTGCTCTTGTCCCCTGTTCAGCAGGAGGGTGGCTTCCCATGGCTGTCAGCCTCCCATCCCTGTGGGCTCTCCGCCTCCTGTGACTGGACTGCTCCCATGGCGTAGGGGCGGCACCACAGGAGGCCCCTTGCCAGGGATGTCTTCGAGGTTTTCCAAAGGCAGAGCCTGGGACCCGGGGACGGGGCGTTCTGACACCAGGAGTTTCCAGTATCTTTTCTGGAGGGCCTACTGCACTGCCCCGACTTTCTTCCTTTTACTTATAAAGCAGTATTATTATTGTTATTATTAGTTAAGAAATATATAAAAAGCATCAAGCTGGGAGAAGAATGAGACAACTATTTATTCCACTGTCCACCTTTATCAGATTGCAAACAATAATGCATTTTAGTGTCAGATCCTTTAATTTAAGAAATAAAGTATCACAGGTAGAGTTGAGACACCTTGTGTGTCGTGTCCCCCTCTTCCCCTCCCCTGCCTCCCCAGGGGAGCCCTGCCTGGAATTTGTACTCATCACTCTCCTGTGCAGATTTTATGTCTTACAGGTCAGATGTCCATAAACAGTGTATGACGATGCTTTTTAGGGTTTTAAACTTTGTGAATGCTGTTGCCTTTCTCTGTATTGCTTAGTTACTCGTCCCCTCCCCCGCATCCTGTTTCCAAGCTGTAGCCCTGTTGATGCCTGTAGCTCCCGTTCATTCATTCCCGGCTCTGCAGAGCGTTCTTTGGCTAAGCCACAGGCTTTCTGGTCTCCCGGAGAGGACATTCAGGTGGTTTCCAGTTTTTCACTGCCTTGGCCAGCGCTGGACACCTGCGCCGGGGGTTCTCCAGGGAAGCCATGCTGGGCGGCCCTCTGATCTGCTGTGCTGCGGGCACCCCACGTGCTGCCCCCTGGTTCTCACACACTGGCCGTTGCACGAGTGACCGCTTTTCACTTTGTGTCCGGGGGCTGAAGTTGTCTCATTGCCTTAGTTTGTGGGGGCGGGGGGGGGCTTGTCTTCTGACGGCGCGCACCGAGCTGAGGCGCGTTGACGGGCGGGTCGTCAGTGCTCAAGCCGAGCAGGGCAGGCTTTCCCTTTGTGGTTTGTGTGTTTCACCTCTTCATTAAGAAATCCCTTCCCACCTGAAAGCTGAAGTCGCTCTTTCAAACAACAGCTGTATTGAGATGGAACTCACATTCATACACATACATTTGAAAGTACATAATTCAGTGCTTTTTATTGTTTTTTTTTTAATTGAAGTATAGTCAGTTTACAGTGTTGTGTCAATTTCTGGTGCACAGCGCAATGCTTCAGTCGTACATGAACATACATATGTTCGTTTTCATATTCTTTTTCACCATAAGTTACTGAAAGATACTGAAAACAGTTCCCTGTGCTGTACCGTATGAGCCTGTTGTTTATCTGTTTTATATGTATTAGTTAGTATCTGCAAACCTTGGATTCCTAATTTATCCCTTTTCACCCCTTTCCCCCACAAGTAACTGTAAGTTTGTTATGTCTGCGAGTCTGTTTCTGTCTGTAAATGAATTTGTTTGTCTTAATTCAGTGCTTTTTAATATATTCACAGACGTACCCAACCATCACTATCTAATTCCAGATCATTTTTATCCCCCCAGAAAGAAAAAGTCTGTACTCATTAGCAGTCACTCCTCATTCCTTTTTTGTCTCAGCCCCTGGCAACCACTAATCACTTTCTGTCCCTGTGAATTTACCTGTTCTGGACGTTTCATATAAATGGAATCATACAATATGCAGTGTTTTGTGACTGTCTTCTTTTCTGTAACATTAAGTTGTTAAGGGTCACCCCAGTTGTATCAGAAAAGCCCAAGTTTTAAAGTTGTTTCTTCATCTAGAACTCTGTCCTTCTTGGAAGTGCTTTCTGTGTGTGGTGTGAGGCTGGGATTGCATTTACTCTCCCGGATGGCCTGCCACTTGCTACGGCCCCGTTCACAAAACACTCCATCCTCCCTATCCTCAGCAGCCGCGGGCCAGGTGTGCAAAGCTTCTCTGGGCTCCCACCACCCCTAGGCATCCCACCGTCTTATTTGTGATGATTTATTCTTGTTTCTACTGAATCAGCGAAACACTGTCCAGACGTGATTTTGTCGCCAGAGGTGACTGCCTGGACCTCCCTCTTTCTCTTGCTCCTGAGGCTTTGAGCCCCGGCACTGCTGCTTTTCCTGCATCTGGGCTGGGGATCCCCAGGGTCTGATGACCCAGCCACACCTAGATTTTCTCTGTTTCCTGAGTCTGCTCCACCTGCCACCCCTCCCCACCTCTGCCTGGGCATCCTGCCCCCTCTCATGCCTCCCTATTGTCCCTGCCTCCTCTGCTGGACAGTTGACCCCATTCTGGCCCCACCAGTTCCTCATGCTCTTCATCCTTGGTAGAGACTCTCATGCTGTCTAACTCCCTCTCCTGAAACCAGCAAAGTCTCCACTTTTTGCTGCTAAGGGGCTTGGCACATCCATTCTGGGGCTCAGTGAATGGCTCTCCCACTTCCCCTGCCGCCTTCAGTCCTGCGTGTCCTGGCCTCATCGTAGTCCTGAGAGTGCAGGCCCCAGTGAATGGTCGGGGCATGGTGGGTGTGGAGTCCCTCCGAGAAGGAGCCCTAGCCGGGGCCGATTGGAATAGTCACTGCTCAGCATAGTCAGGGGTCCCCAGCCCCATGCGCATGATAGAATCACCTGGAAGATGTTCAAAATGTATATGGACATTCAGGCCCTTTGCTAGAGTCCAGTTCGGTTGGTTTCAGGAGAGAAGAGATCAAACGTTAAAAGGCCCCCAGGGAGCCGGGTGCAGTGGCGCTTAGAGCCTCAGGCTGCTGTGCGGCGTGGTGGCCCTGCTGGGTGGGGCCGGCAGACGTCGGCTCAGCCTCTGTCAGTACTTCCTAATCATTCAGAGTGAAGTTGGCGTTGGTGGGCCAGGGGACAGTGTTGCCTGTACTGCCACCTAAGCACACAGCAGATTCATTTCTGGGCATGAGAATGGAAGTCACAGGAAGGGAATTTTTTCCCCCCTTTTCCTCGGTTTGAAACAATGACACAATTTCAGTGTGGCTCGTCAGGCTTCCCAGGTGGTAGACAGAGAGATGGGTTTGAGTGTTTGGCCTGAGGACAGCAGAGGCTACGGCAGATCCAGGTGGGGGCCTGCTCCGAATGAGCCAAGTCAGACTCAGCCTCCTTGAGATTTCAGGGCGGACTGGGAAGGCCCGTGGCTTTTC
Organism: Vicugna pacos; assembly: GCF_048564905.1. Classification (NCBI taxonomy): domain Eukaryota; kingdom Metazoa; phylum Chordata; class Mammalia; order Artiodactyla; family Camelidae; genus Vicugna; species Vicugna pacos. The sequence goes on along the minus strand of NC_132992.1, from coordinate 90,842,305 downwards.
CTGGAATGAAACGCCAGACAGCCCCAGGTGGCCAGGGCGCCGGTCCATGGGGTCCCCAGAGCTATGCGTGGGGCACACAAAGGGGCAGGTGGCAGCCTGGGACAGCCGTGAGCCTCAGCGGGAGAGGCTGAGTGGCCGGCATTGGGAGATCCCAGTTTTCATCAGTGCAGTTGTTCATTGTTTCTCTGTGCCCCTTAATTTTCTTGCCTCTGCAGGCTTGGGAAGGAGGGGCTCTAGTCACTGCCTGTTGGGAAGGCTGGATTTGAGCACCGGCTGTGGAGATGGGTACACACATGTGCACGTCTCAACTTTTAGCCCTGCTTTTATGAGCTTTGTGACTGGGCCTGTTACTGGGCCCCTCTGAACCTCAGTTTCTTCATCAGGGAAATGGGTGGAAGTTGCTGGGTCCCCCTGACAGGGTCAAGGCTTAGAATGAGCAGCACCAGTTGCCGTGGTGATAGTGACGTGAGAGGCCCAGGTGATCGCGTGGGACCCCAGGGCTGCCGGGGAGGCTTCGTGCAGAGTGGGAAGAGTTTTGGCTCCAGACAAACCTGGGTTTGAAATCCCAGCCGCACAGTCTTTTCACTATGTGATACTGGACTTGCTGCTTAACCTGAGTCCCAGGCTCCTCCACAGTAAAGAATAGCTTGGTGTGAGGATTACGGTGGGTGACAGAAGAGTTGGGGTTTTGCTAGGTGCCTGCTAGCACACAGTAGGTGCTCAGTAAAATCTGCATGTGTGAATGGGAAAGAAGTTTCCCTTCTCAAATCCTGCATGGACACTGGAACTCCTTCACACACCCGAGGTTCTGGAAGTCATCACTGAGTTTGTGGCCGGCTGCCTTGGCCTGCACCACCCTGCAGACCCTCTGCGGGCAGCTTGGGTGGGTGGGCCTGGCTGGAGGAGGGAGGGGCAGGGGCAGCTCACTTGGCTTAGCGTTGCCACCGCCAAAAGGCGTCCTCATAGGAACCTGATGTTCCTCTGATAAGCCTCCCTCTCGCCTTCATCCATAAATAATACCTGTCTCACATTCAGCCCGCACCTCCTAGGCTGTGGTGTGTGCCAGGAGGCAGACGCTAATGGGCGCCGGCTCAGGTGCTCCTGGACCTGCCCGTCCCGGTCCCACCTCTGTGCCTTTGCTCACACTGCATGTTCAGCTGGGACTTGCCTTCCATCCCCACCCTACTTGACTGCCTGTCAGAATCCTGCTTGTTCTTCCATGTTTACTTCAAATGCCACCTCCTTCAGGAAGGAGTCCCTGATTTCTCCCCACCGACACATCCTGGCTCTCTGCCCCCCTCATCCCTAGGCTGCACCTCTTCACTCCTTTGCCCTTCAGCAGATGGGGCTATTCCTACAGCTCCTTCATTAGGCTGAGGGACCCTCGCAGAAGGGGACCACGCCCTTGGACAAGCAGGTCCTGTTGGCACCTGGCTCTGTGACCTTGGGTGGACCCATTCACTCTCTGAGCATCCTTTTTCTCCTTCTAGGACAGGCTTTCTGCCCCTCACCTCCCAGGGTCCCTGGGAGGAGCAGAGGGTAGCAGAGTGGGTACATCTGTACTGTACATACACAACTTCCTGTGCCCTGCTCCCAGCTAAGTCAGGAAACTTCAGCGTTCTCGGGGCTTCTGTCCAGCATTCAGCCTCTGCTTGCTTTCCACTAGTGATGGAGAGCTCACACCCCACTGGTGGCCTGGACTGTCGTGAAACTGGTAACTCTCCTTTCCAGTCCTGGGTTTGGAGTCCCTCTGCTCTGCAAGAATTCAATCCTTTGGTAACCTTTGAGATTGCCCAGGGTCCAGGGAGTAGGTGGGCCTGAAGTTGGAACATCCTCCAGGTCCTTTAAGAAGACAGGGCCATCCCCAGGCCCGTGTCCTGGGCCTTGCTGGGGGACCAGGAAGTGCTCATTCATCAGAGGCAAGGGTAGCAGGAACATGAGCCCAGACCTGTCCAGCCTGGCCCGTGGGCGGGGCAGATAGGCAGCAGCTGCCTGGGGACTGAGTACCCACCAGCACTGGCCGTTTCCCAGCAGGGTCAGGCACCGCAGGTAGTGTGGCCTTTGCTGCCGCCTTGAGCCCAGGGCCGCCCTGAGCCAGAGGAAGGGGAGGCTGCTTCACTGCTGCCTGGCCTGCCGCCATCACTGCACCTCCCTGAGCCTGAGTTTCTTCATCTGAAACTGAGGTCAATCACCTGCTCACAGTGAGAAACAGGAGGATGAAGGCACCGTTGGCATGTGGGCACCGACGGCTCTTGCTGAAGTGGCCTCGTCTTGCTGTCTGTCTTAGTGTGTTTGAGCTGCTGTGACCACATCACAGACTAGGTGGCTTATGCGCAGCAGGTCTGGAGGCTGGGAGCCCAAGGTCAAGGTGCTGGCAGGTTCGGTGTCTGGGGAGGGCCCCTCCTGGATAGTAGATAGCTGCCATCTCCCTGCTGTCACTTGGTGGAGGGGCGAGAGAGCTCCACGGGGTCTTTTTCATTAGGGCACTAATCTCACTCACAAGCGCTCCACCCTCATGACCATATTACCCCCCAAAGGCCCCACCTCTTAATAGCATCACCTTGGGTGTTAGGTTTCAAAGTTCGGATTTTGGGGAGGACACAACATTCAGATCCTTGCACTGGCCCTGGTGCCTGGAGCTGGTCACAGCTCCCTGTGGGAGGTTCTCCCGGTGGCCCTGCCTGAGTGACTCGGTGCATTGCTACACCCTCTTCTCCATGCCTGTGGGCAGGGGAAACCTCCGCATGGGGGTGAAGGGTCTGAGGTTACCTGTGAGAGGGCAGCGGGAGGCACGGGTGGAGACTGAGGCTCCAAGTTGCAGTGTGGGGACATCTCCTGGGCCTGCCCTGCTCGGTTTCAATTTCCAATTTCCAGACCCTCAGGTCTGTGCGGCCCTCACCCCCCGCTTTGGGGGTGGATCCTGGGGTGGGGGAGAAGGGGAGAAGCTGAGGAACCCATCACGGGAAGGCAGAAGTCTCAGGAGCTGCTCTCATCCTATGGGGCAGGGAGGGAGGGGGGCCTGAATGATGAGGTCGCGTCTGTTTAACGAGGCCCTTCCGCCTGGATGGAGCCACTGGCCCGATGCTGCAGCCGACCCCTCTTAATGAAGTGGAAGGAGAAGGGAATTGAATCAGCCGAGCCGTGTCGTGGAAATGTCAGCTGTCTCCCCGCAGAGCCACCGGGCATGTGCCCCCATGGAGGGGCCCAAAGCATGGCCTGGCTGTGTCTGCTGCTCATACCTGTCACAGAGCCTGCCTTCCCCCGAGGCCTTATGGGGACCCTGCTCGATGAGAGGGGGCTGGAAGGGAGGCAGGACTGGTGGGGTCCCTGGAAGAGGTGGCAGCTGGAGTGCCAGGCCCATGTCACTGTCACTGTGCCCCCCCTCCCCAGCGTCTGTCCACTTCCCTCTATGCAGAGAGGGAAAATCGTACCTTCTCCTGAGCCGTGGCAGACGCTAGATCCAGATCCCTGGGCACTTACTGCTTCCAGGCCCACCGCCCGTGTCACTTGCTGGCCCTGCAGCTCTGCCCGGGAGCTTCTCCTGTCCACTCCCCAGGTGGGCAGTGCTGGGGCCGGGAGCCGCTCCCTCCAGTCATCCCTTGGCCAGCAACTCTGAGGTCCCAAGAGGGATTCACACTTCTCATCAGCTCCTTCAGTTCCATGCCTCACTTCCCTGCCCCCAACCTGGGTTTCCCAGGGTCCCCTCCCACGTACCCCCTTTGTATGTGAAACCTTGTCTCACTCAAACTAAGATGTAAACAAATGGCAAGGTTGGCACGAGACAATGCTGTAAACTGCTGTGGACTGACGTCTGAGAGGCACTTGCCCTTGGCCGCCGGGGTGCTCTGCACTCTGTGGCCCTGGCAGCTCCTTGTCTGGGGTGTCCCTGGGCGGCATGTCACAGTCACAGGCTGAGCGTGCCTTACTCTCCCTGTAGCTGCTGCTGGTGGGAGCTCATAGAACTGAGAACCTTCTCCTTTCTCCTTCAGGGAGATGGGTCTGAGCTACCCGGCCGGATGAATTCCTGTTAGGTCTGTAGGTTTTCCCAAGGGCCTACTATGTGCCCAATGGTGAGCTAGGTCAGGAGGGTGACAGGGGTGATCAGACGTGGCCTCTGGCCCCCACATTCTTGCAGTTTGGACTGATGGTAAGGCTGACCAGGCCAGGAGGGGAGGCACGACCTGTTCCCGGCCTCACAGCTTCTGGGAGGGCAGAGTAGCCTGATGGTCAGTGCCAGGACCTGGCACAGGACTCCTCGGTGGAACCAATCAGTGCCGGTGGGGAGGGGCTTGCAGACCCTGCAGCCCCCTGACTCCTACCCACCCATGGGCTGCACTGGTCCTCCCTGCGCCCCGGGAACAAGGAGGGGCGCAGGGAGGGCTGATGTTCAGGCTTCTGGAAGTGAGAATGTTGCAGGGATCTACCCCCGTCCCCCAGATGGAAGGTGGATCACGAATCCCCAGAATTGGGCCAGGGAGCCCGGGGAGGGCCAGGGATCCCTTCCTAGTCACCTCCCTCATTCCCCCTCCAGCAGTCAAGCCAGGAAATGACGCGTCCCTCCCTGCTGGCTCCGCTCCTCATTACTGCAAACCCTAGGATTAATTTAATTACACACTTGTCTCCAAGAGGCTGGGGCATGGAGGCGCCCCTAGGGATCGTGAGTTGCCTGAGGCTGCTGGAAACATCGTCCTCCCAGGGAGCCAGGCCCTTCCTGGCACCCCTGCCCTCCTCCTGCTCTCCCTCCCCACCACCCCGACTTGAGGGTCCGCCTAGCTTTCATTCTTCCGCGCTGCCAGGCCCCTGCGCTGACTCACAGGTGACCAGATGTCGGTTTACCTGGCTCCTGGCAGCATGCAGAGCCTGGTTTGGGGAGCTGAATGTGGGGACAGTCCGGTGTGCCAAGGGAGGCGTATCCGGGATTTCCAGAAGGGGGCCTCAAAGCCCATTAAACTCTACAGGACTGGGCCTGCGCCTGGGAGAAGGGCAGAGGGCTGATTGGGCCCACCTGTCCAGGCCGTCCTCTTGGTCACCCTCTTGGCCACCCTTTTTGCCCTTTTTGACATTCACGGGGCCTCTGCAGTGTGAGGGTGCAGTAATTTAATCCATTCTCCTTTTTCATAGAAGAAAGATTTCTCCCTCTTCTAGAAGTAGATAATTTGAAAATTAACAAGAAACTCTGAATAAATAAAAATAACCACCCATTCCCTCGTGTGAGCAACCCCACGGTCAGTATTTCCATGTGCTTCATTCCTGACTTCAATTGAATACGTGGGTATTTTTAAACATAACAGCAATTGCACATATAGTTTTGTGTCCAGTTCTTTTCGTTTTGCGTTCTTCCATATTGCTTAGGACACAACGTCATTTGAGTGATGGCAGGGTGTAAACTCGCTGCTATTGTTGGACAACTAGTTGTTTCCAGTTTTGGCCACTGTAACACCTTCTGCATTCTTCATAATTAGAATTAATTGCTTAGATAGGTGCAGCCCAGGAGGATTGAAAACTACTTTGATTCTTGTATTGTTCTTTCGAAACTAAAAGAAAATCCCAGCACACGCTGGTGTCTGAAGTGTGGCTTATTCTCCACAGCCGCTTGGGGTTTGGGGCGACCCCAGACAGATGGGCTGAGTAGGTCAGCTCCTTGGTCTGAAGCCGCCGACGTGGCCTGTGCGCCCTGAGGCCTGGCGCTGGCAGTGGGTGTGGGGGGGGTGTGGTTGGGTTGATTGTGGGACGTGAGATGTCCCGTGTCCCTGCTCCTGGCACTGTCACCACTCTTTTCTTTGGACTGCCGTCCCAGGAGGTGGGTGTGAGGTCCTCGCTCAGACAGGAGCAGTGGTTTGTCCGGCCTGCCCGCTGTCCAGCGAGGGCGCCAAGCCGGTTGGCACGTCTGTTGACTCTGTCCCAGGCCGTAACTCCGACTGCCGTCTGACCAAGAAGGGGAGTCCTGGGGGCTCCTGGCTCACCCCATAGACATGGCAGAGGGAGACAAAATGGCCAGGAGACTCAGTGGGCATCGTGCCCACTGGTGGGATGGCTCCATGGCTGTCTAGGGCAGTGCGGGAGGGACCCCACTCAGGCCATCGGTCACACACAAGCGGCTGATTCCTCCCCCAACGTCAGGGCTGTGCTGGGCAGTGCGTCCGAGGGTGGGGCTGTGGTGAACAGCGGCGCTGGTTTGAGGCTGTGCCCAAGGGTTGGGCAGTAATGGAGCATCTGGGGAGATGCTTCACCAAGAACCACGTCTTATTTCAGGGACCTCTGCTGTCAGCTCTGCTCAGAGAGGCCAAACGCTCAGATCCTGAGCACTGACTTGTGGGTGGTGGGGAGAGGGCTGGAAGTCCAGGGCCTGGGCCTCCCCACTCATCTGCCAGCGAGTGGAGACTTTGTTCCTTGTGGCCTCCTCATCTAGAAAACAGAGATGATACTTGCTTAGTCCCTGCAAGGCTGCAAGGAGGCGCCAGATGCAGGGGCTGCCATGCATCCCACACGGGGTAAACAGTCCCCTCCCACCGACCCCACCCAGAGGGGGACCACACAGAGGTCCCTGGTTGTCTTAACATGTGAGGATAAAAGAGCTGGGAGGGTCTTCACAGTTTATCTTGTCTACTGTTTCCCAGTTGGCGTTTCAGGGAACCTTCCTGCCAGCAGCAGGTGGAGGACCCAAAGGGCTGGGGAGCCCAGGCTACACCCCATCTCCCTCACATACTCAGAGGGCCCAGCACCCCCTGAACACTGAGGCCCTTCCCATAAGTCCTGTTTGTGTGGGTGGGACGTGGAAGGGAGGTGGGAATGGCTGGTCAGTTTTGGCAGATTGATGGGTAGACCGAGGTTGGGGGCGGGCACCGGACATGGATTGTAATGGCCGCTGAGGGTCTGGGAAGTGGGGGGTTTGCCCAGCCCTGGGTGTGGGCACAGGGTCCAAGTCGGAGGCCTCTCCCGCCTGGGGTCACCGCCTGGGGTCCAGCCCCCCCTCCGCCACTGCCCTGCTGTGCGCTGTGAGGAAGCCACTTCAGCTCTTGTAGGCCACACAGCAGGCTCCCAGCAGAGCTGCCCTGTGGCTGCCGGGGGATGACCCCGGAGGTGACTGTGGGCAGGCTGTTGGGGCGGGGCCTCTCCCTCCCTGGGAGGCTCCGCATTCCTGAGAGGTGACTGGTGTGGAGAGTGGGGTAGGCGGGGAAGTCAGCTGTATCATTAAAGGGAGGAGCTGGGCCGCCCCCATTCCTGCCCAGGGCTGGGCTGAATGCGCCTGGGTTTGGTCCAGGGCTGGTGGACAAGGCTCCTGGGGGTCCTTCTGAGATGCTTGGGGAACAAAGTGACCCACAGTGGGCAGGTCAAGGGCAAACAGGCGCCTCTGCAGGAAAGCCGCCTCCCATCACTGGGGGCACCTTGGAGGACAGTGGTGCCGATGGGCAGGAGTGTGCGGGACCTGGCCGAGCTCCAGGCCTGGAAGGTCGTGGCATTTGGGAATGGGGCCAGCCCTGATCGCGTGGCTGCACAGCCCTTGGGGAGGTGCCCCTCCTGTCACTGAGGTGCTCAGATCCACCTGTGCTCCCTCCACACCTGCATCTGCTGTGACTGGTCCCCTGCCCCACCTGCCCCAACCTTCCCATTCCCGTGTTCCGCCCCCCTCCCCCTGCCCCTCTGCCCTTGTCCTGGCCTGGAGTGACTTTGTCATTACTCTTCTTTTCTCAGTCTATTTCCAGCCTGATGGGGAAGCAGGACCTGGGCTGCAGGTAGCCCCAGTGGTGGAATTTCTCCTGCTTCTACTGTGGCCGTAAAGTGGGGTCAGCTTGGCCAGAGAAATGAGAAATGAAATCAGAAATGAGGCATGCATGCTTGGGACTGGCACCCGGCCCCTGACTGCAGGAAAGGTGGTGGCTTACCTGTGTTATGTTCCCTCTACCCCCCGCAAAATTGTAGAGGCTCCTAAGCATTGGGTAGGATGGAGACATGGAAGCCCAGAGGCTGACTTGGCGTGTTTGGAGCCTCAGGTCCCCACTCTGCAGGGGAGGGGCCTCTCTGGACCCTGGACCTTAGTGTGGGCTGCCCCTGGGCGAGGGTCCCATCAGGGGATCATTTGTGAGAACTCTTTTTGGACCCAAATTGGCCTGGGACAAGCTGATGAGGGTCCCCCTCATCCTCTTTCTGCAGGTCCAAGAAACCCAGGCTCAGAGGCCCACCCGAGGGGAGTGGGGGCAGCGGGCTCTCCTGCTGCAGATGGTCTGCTGATGGCTAATGTGCCCGCTCTGTGTTGTTACAGATCCCTCGTCCACCTACATCAGGCAGCTGGAGACCAAGGTGAAGCTGCTGGAGGGGGACAAGCTCCTCGCACAGGTAGGCTGACTGTGGGCCCTGCCACCACCCGCCTCTCCAGTGCCCACCCCCCGCCCCAGCTTGCCCCTCACCACCCACCTGCCCCCAGTCCTGCCCAGAGTTGCCTCCCAGGAACTGGGTTGAGGACCTAGTCATTGCTCTATGGCCTCCAGGGAGTCCCTCTTCACAGCCGTTCCCTGTCTGTCCCCGCAGTGGTCTGCGAGCTGGCATGCCCTCGCTCAGACCCATACGGAAGCTTGCCTGCACCTGCCACGCCGATTTCTCTCCGGGCTGGGGCTCACCCTCCTCCCTCCTGGGCCTGGCCTCATCCCTGGCATCCCAGCTTAGGGACGGCGGTTGGAAGTGGGTGATGAGGGCAGTGCAGGGGGAGGTGGTGCGGGGTGAGAGGCATGGAGACGGGCATCTGTGCCCTTGCTGAGTGCGGCTGGAACGTGAGTGGGGGGCGTGCTTGGGTGGCCAGGATGAGGTGGGGGTCTTTCCTTCTGTAGGGGGTGGTGTTGGGAGGTGTAGTCAGCCTGGTTGGGATGCCCAGGGGCCATCTGGCTTGGCCAACCCTCTGGCCTCTCTCTCCCTTGTACTCATTCCTGGCTTAATCTCAACATCTCCCTCCCCTGCCATGCCCACTGGCCCACACGTAGCTGGCCGGGATGCCCAGAGCATTTCTCTGGGAACCAACCCCAAGGAGGGCTCAGCTGCCTGGCCCCGTTGCTAGGCAACCAGTGGGCTTGGTGCCACTGCCCTGCTCAGGCACCCTCTCTGCCCGCTGGGCGGCTGCTGGGATGCTCACGGCCCCAAGTGCAGCCCCACAATTGCCATCCCACGCCTCGCTCCTGCAGGGGTTGCATGGACAGTTCCCCCAGCCCAGCAGGACACTGCAGAGGGTATGGTTCACATTTGGATTGTCCCTCCCTCCTCCACACACCGCAGCCACACCCCACATCACACACATAGCCAGGCTCTGAATCGCAAGGCCTGGTTTTAGACTTCATGTACTCGTGTCAGGTGCTGTAGGCAGAAGGGCTTGGCTGCAAAATGTGCCGGCTCCTTGGGGCTGGCGAGGGTGGGGAGGGTTGGGGTCTCACCTGGCTGTGGGCTAGGGCTCCTTAGACCCAGACACTCCGAGTAAGTCAGGTCTGGGCTGGTCCTGGTTGCTAAGGAGGGGGTGCGGTGTGGGCTGCGGGAGCTGCAGGCAGAAGTGATTGGGGGGGTGGGGGCAGCATTAGGACTTGAGGGCCTTTGCTCTTGAGTTGGTTCCCGTCCAGTGAGTAGGGGAGGAAGTCCCTGACTTCAGCCAGTATACAGCAGGATGAAGGCCAGGACCGTGTTCCAGTGGCGGAAGCATCGGGTTGGGGGGTATGAGGGGGGCCGGCGGCCATGTGAGGCAGCCCTAGTCTGGCTGTTCTTTGTGTCAGTGTTTCTGGGGAGAAGCAGGTTAAGAGCTCAGGCCCCTAGTTCGGGATGCTGTTGGCAATGTTGTTCTGCAGTCCAGCAGGGCACTGCCTGTGGTCCTGTTTCCAAGGTCAAGGACAAAAGTGTCCCTTGACCCTGTGACTCTTGCTCTCCTAGGCCATACTGTCCCATTGGGAAAATACACCGAGTTCCACATGGTGGACTTGGCCTTGGACTTGTGTGACACGTGCACATGCTCAGGCCGCAGAATGGCAGCCCTTCCTCCTCCTTCCTCCCTTTGGACACCCCCCTGGTCTCACAGGGAACCCCCCCTTAGATGTATCCCCTTGCCCGCCACCCACATAGGAAGAGGTGGAGGTTGGCAGGGCCCCTATGTCTGGATCATCAGGGGTTCGGCTGCCACCTGGGCAGAGGGTGGGTCTGCCTGGTCCCCACTTCCGCAAGCCTGGGCCATGCATGCTCTCTGGGCACAGACAGAATTTTGCCTGGACCCAGGCTTCCCGGCTGCAGGCGGTTAGAATGGGCTTTTGCCTGGCTCAGTGCTAGGGCAGGAGAAGTTCTGGGAACTGAGCCCATCCAGTGTGGCAATGTCCCAAGTTTCTTATTTCCTTAGGAGAACTTTTCTTTCTCCCTAAATGAAGCCTGTGAAGTTGGGCTGCTCTGGTGACAGCCATGCGTGCTTGTGAGTGTCATGGGGCTGGGGCACCCAGGTCCCATCCCTCGTCTCTTCCTCACAAGGACTCTGCTGGTGGGTGGGGGTCTTGCCCAGGGTCTCCCAGTGAGCAGGTGTCAGAGCCACATCCAGCATCCCTAAAAGGGGGCAGCTGTGTGACACTGGGCCTTGGCCCACCACCCCCAGTGCATTGCATGCCCGCCTGCCCTGGTCCCCTTGCTTCAGCTGAGGGCTGCTACCTACAGACTGCGAAAGCACCCAGGGGCCGGGGTGTTGGCAGGGCATCTCTAGGGGCATGGATGGGGCTCTGCTGCCCCTGTCACCTGCTGCCGCCAGGGCTGGGCCTTGAGGGTGGGTGGGTGCTGCTAGCCCTGGAGGAGGGTATTGCTGTTCTGAGCCACACAAGAGGAATGAGAAACGGTGGTGAGAGAAGGGCCTCCCTGGCCTGCTCAGGGCTTCCTGGCAGCAAGAGGCACCTTGTTTGCCTTTGGATTCCTGGGGTGGCTTGCATGGCAAGAACTTTGAGGACCCTCAAGCCACTTTCTCTCTCCAGGTCTCCATTTACTTACCTGTAAAGTGGGCGCTCACTTATTCACTCAGTATGTAATTGATCACCTGCTGTGTGCGTGGTCTGGGGGTACACGGGTGACCAGGCAGCCCTCAGGGGGCTGCCTCACGCTTGTCCTGGCCAGTAGGCTCCCAGGTAGGGCACTGCTGGAGGACAGCGGAGGTGGGGAGAACTCCGTGGGCAAGGCTCGGCTCAGGAAGAGAGCTCTGGTCCCCAGTTGCCCCAGGTGGCCCAGCGCTTGCTCTGTCTGCCCGCCCTGTGGGCTGCCCTCTCTTGCTGATGGAACGTTGGGGTTTTCCCTGGTGGGGACTGGCCCTGACTCCTGCTGGCCTGTCAGCCACTCAAGGACTGGGCTGCAGAGTGTCAGTGGTCACAGCTGCATCTCCCGTGCCCAGCTGGACCTGGTGGGAACATGTTGAGGAGCCCTGACCGCACCCCAACTAGTCTCCTAGGCCAAGAAGGAGGCTGGTTCTTGCCCAGAATAAGGAAGGTCTGCCTAACCAAAGGAAAGCTCTTTCTAGGGTAGCGACTGTGTCATCTTGGGAGGTGATCAAGTGTGGACGGATGGAGAGGGGAATGGACGATCATGTTGGGGAGTACTGAAGGAGACTGCTGCCGGGATGGGATTCTGGCCTCGGCCTCGTAGGCTGTGGCTTGTGAGACTTCATGATTCTGGCACCTACGTCTTGTCAGTGCAATCAAATTACACAGACACCACTAGCTCTGTACAAAGTGGAAAATCTGCGTTTTGGCAAAAAGCAGGAGAAAGCAATTATTATTCTTTTAACTGTCTTCAGGTGACGTGGCTTTGGGGTTTTTGGTGGCAGGGTAGAGGACCTCCGCGGCTTCCCGTCCCCCACTGCCCACCCCTCCCGCCACGGCCTCTATTTAACTCCAAAATAGCTTTAATTAAAAATGTGCCAGAGTGTTCACAAGCTAAATTACTGTATTGCAGTTCGTATTTTCTTTCTCATGTCGGCTTTAAAATTTCATCAACACAGCTGCTTCCCCTGCGATGACTCATCGTGAGCAGCACACGCTATGATTTTTCCTGGGGATTCTGTGCCTGGCCGGGCCGGGCTGGGGGCGGCTGCAGTTGACGCGGGGCCTCCACTCTGTCGTTCCCTCCGTTCACTTCCCTGCTGGGCTCATAAATGAAGGCTCCGCGTTCGCCCAGAAGCCAGCTTCACAAAAGAGCAAGAGCATTTGTGCCTGAGCGAGCGAGCGGGCGGCCATCTAGGGGAGCAGAGGCAGTGGTGCAGGCCGGCGGCTGTGAACGGCCCAGCCAGCTCCCCTCCTCCTCGCCCCTGTGTCCGCGCTCTCCATCCTGCTGGCCACACAGGGGCACTGAAGTGACCCCAGGATTTACACAAGCGTTGCTGGGGAAACTGAGGCCTGGGTGGAGGAGGACTTCCTGGGACAGGTGATTGTATTAGTTTGATAGGGCTGCTGGAGGTGGGGGTGAATGAAACAACTGAAATGTATTGAATGTATTGTCTCATTGTTCTGGGGGGCACGGGGTCCAGGGGTCAGCATATCAATTTGCTGAGGACACAGTTCAACCTGTAGGAATGGTGGTGTTGGCATGGTGGTGTAAGAAAGTGGGTTTGGACCCTGGGGGAGTCTGGGTACAGATAATCCCCAGCATGCACCTGCTGTGTGGTTTTAGGCAAAATATTTTGTCTCGGTGCCTTGGTTTTCTCACCTGTAAGGTGGGGATAAAGGGGGTGCCTGCTAGAACACGTGCCATGCTGACCGGGCCCCAGGGGGACCAGGCAGTACCTGCCCTTCTCTCCTTTTCCTGTTCTTGGGAACCTAGGATTTTTCGAGTTCGGCCAGACTGCTCCCATTCAGCCAGGCACGGCCCCTAATGAGCCGCTCCTTTTCCCACTTTGTCTGGGTTTTGAACCATCCAGGCAGGGGGACAGTGGAACAGTCTGCCACCATCTAAGCCCGTTGCTGACGCCTTAGTCCTGTTTCCCATGTCCCCAGGGAGGGTTGTTCCTCTTGGATGGTTCCCTTGCCCAAGCCCTCGGGAGCTGCTGGCCTCCTGGTGTTTCTGTGATGGCAGCTCTGCTCGCGGCATCTTCTGTGACATGCTGCTTTGTTGACAGGCTCTGAGCCATGCTTGCTTCGCTTGTTTGGTGTCTGGGGTTGGCTGTCAGGTCCCTGCCCCCTCTGTCACAGGTGACAGGGTCTCCGGAGGTCTAAACTGCTTTGTTAGCAGAACCTTAGAACCAGTCCAGCCTCTTCCTGAGTCACAGAGGGAACCCCCTCTGTCCATCATCCGGGCAGATAGTCAGCAATGTGGGCAGGAAGAGACACTAGGAATTCCACCTCTGTACCCTATTTCCAAGGCTTAACCAGTGTCCACTGTGAGCTACACGCTGGGCAGGTCAGCATGGTGAGGGGCAACCTCAGAACTCTAAAGCCAGAGGGCTTGGTTCACATCCCCAGAATGCCGCTTAACCAGCTGGGTGGTGTTGGGCCAATGGCTTAATTGCTCTGTGCCTCAGTTTTCCCATCTGTAAAATGGGGACACTAATGGTGCCCGTCCCAGGATTAAAGGGTAAATCACAGAAAGCACCGAGGACCAGGCTGGCTGGCAGTAAGGGTCATGAGTCAGCCACTGTGACCTCACCTGTGGGCCATCCAGCCGCTCAGTGTACTTCTGGACTCCAATTTACATGCGAGCAGAGACCTCGGAAGTTGGTAAGTTGCTCAGATCCAACAGCCACAGAGGGATTTGGATTTTGCAATATCTGCGCCCTCCAAAGTCCTCCACATCCCTCTGCGGAGGTCACTTGGCCTGTCCCTCCCTCACCTCTTCGGAACAAGCAATGGTCTTGCCGAGGGGACCCGAGAGGGGTCAACGGTCATCGTGGTGGATGAGACCTGGTCTGTGTGTTGCCCGTCAGCCACAGGCTGTGTGTTCTGGGCAATACACACACCTGAGTTTGAAAAACGGGATTTAGGACCCAAAATTGCATGTGGAGGAGGGGAGCAGTGCTGCTGCGGATGAGAAATACTAGTTCTACGTTAACCACACGTACAGTCTACACGGCCTAATCTGAGCACTAATTCGGAGGAATCCTCTGGGCCCCTGAGGTCATGCTGCAGCCCTTTGTTTAATAGGCTGCAAATGAGTTCTCTTAAAATTAAAGGGAGAAGAAAGGTCAATCTGGTTGTAGGACCTCTGTGTTCTTGGGAGGGACCTCGCAGGCCACCTTCGCCCCGAGGACAGAGCAGAGGCCAGACGCCTGGCTGGCTGGGATCTTGGAGTGCCTCTCAGAAGGGCAGCTGTTCTGGTGTGGGCCGCGGGGAGGGGGGGCCCAGTGTCCAGTGCCTGGAGTGTCAGTCTTTGTTGAATATGGAGTTTCTAAAGGCATGGGGCTCCTGTGAGGTGCCTTGGGGACCCCCACCTTGGCCCTTGGATCCCACCCCTCCCCACTCCAACCCAGCCAAGGTCCTGGTGGCTTTGGGCTAATGGGTGTCCCGGGGTGGGAGGGCAGAGGTGAGGTCGTGGTTGGCGCTGGCTGGGTGACACTGCTCTCTTGCCTTCCAGCTGCCCCGCCCCTACGGCCGTGCGAGAAGCTGGCTTCAGGTAGAGCCGCCTGGAGGGACTTGTTTGGAGTGATGTGTGGGGTGGGGGCTGCTGGGGGTGCTGTGTGCTGCCCTGCCTGCTCTGGGTACTCCCGCAGTGCCCTCCGTTCCCTTCCTCCTGGGAGCTGACCACCACCCAGGGTGCCCTGGCCCTGCCTGTAGGACCTCTCCCAGCTGGTGGCAATTCCTAGGTTTTCAGAATAATGGCCAAAGAGTTTTGAGAAAGCAGCCTCTCATGGTGCTCTGCCTGGGCCCCTTCTCTCACTGGATCCGCCCAGCTTTCGAGGACGGTGGACTGGTCTTGATTCCCGCTTTGCAGGAGAACCCAAAGACGAGGGGCTTGCCAAAGCCACGGGAGTTGGCGCTGGCTCCTGGCTGGCCCAGGTCCTTGAGCGAGGTTTCCAGGGACGCCTGAAGGTGGGAAGAGCCCCACAGTGCCCAGTGCTGGGCTCCCACCCCCACCGAGTGGTGCAGCCCTGCCGCCCCTCGGAGGGAGGTGTTACATCCTGAGTAACAGTTTTGGAAAGCAGGCCCGGTGTCATTTGAGATTGGAGATACCAACACCTTCCTGTGTCATGAGGGCCGGCAGGCTGAGGGTTGTGTCCGATGTCACTCTGGACCGTCTCCTCTGAGGGTGTCCTGCCCCTGGTCACTGCAGACACATTGGCTTGGGGCTCCTGGGTCTGGGGGTCCAAGCAGTCACCTGTAGGTAGTCTCCCCAGTGAGGACTCCAGGCTCCCCTGTCAGTGCTCACCCTGAGTCCGCTTAGCTGCAGGCCTCACTGCACCTGCTGGTGCTGCCTCCCTGCCTGGGTGCACACAGTAGGTGCCTCTTGAACACATCCTGTGATGGCATACGGTCCACTCGAAGGGCTGAGAGCCCTTTGGGAGCAGGAAGCCAGGGTGAGAGTAGCTGCCTCTGAGCCAGCCCGAAAAGGGTCCCCCCGCCCCCATGCCAGCAAGGAGCCCCAAGTGGAGGGGCATGGAGGTGGGTGGGCCGCCTCCTTTTCTCTGAGTTTCTCCCTTGGCCCATTTCTGTTCAGCACCTCCTCTGACAGTGCTCCCCAGATGTACCTGGGAGTGGCCCCCAGGGAGCCCCCCAGCTTTGCAGGTGGGAACCCCCCGGCTTTGCAGGCAGGAGCCCCTGGGAAGGCGATGGCTGGGGTGCTCCTGCTGCTGGGAGCCTGGTCGCAGCACCACAGAAGCCCAAAAATGCTGTGGTCGCCTGAGTTCACACAGCCTGGCCGTGGCCAGCTCTGAGCTGGGGAGCTGGCAGTGACGGCCCTGGATGGAGGCCTGGGGCACCCTTAATGGGAGGGGGGGGCCCTGCAGCCTCCTAGGTCTTCCTCTCGGTCCAGAACTCTGGTGCTGCCCTTGGAGGCGGGTACTGGATGGGGTGGACGAGGCCCTGCAGTATTTGCACACCGGATCCTTCCCTTCCCTTTTAAGGATCTGAGCACTCCTGCTCCTGCTCCGTGTGTCAGATCCGCTGCCCCGTGTCCTGAGGGACCCACGCCAGGGAGGCTGGGGCAGGGCAGAGGAGGTGGTGCGCCCTTCCTCCTGCCCTGTCTTTGGCCACACGCGCCCCCAGGTGTGGGCCCTGCTCCCTTGAAGGCCACTTCAGCTC
This sequence comes from Vicugna pacos, assembly GCF_048564905.1. NCBI lineage: Eukaryota > Metazoa > Chordata > Mammalia > Artiodactyla > Camelidae > Vicugna > Vicugna pacos. Next base: position 90,826,091 of record NC_132992.1, on the reverse strand, counting down.
CACTTGCCCTGAACAGTGGAAACCTAGGGATTTCATTCTTCCAGGGCACCAATGGGCAAACACCAGGATTTTTAATTTGGATTTAAGTGCAATTATGATTCCTCATTTCGATGCATCATTAGCTGTGTTGCCCATAATGAGAGCTGTGTGTTCCCGCCAGCTTTGTGGCCTGCTGATAAAGCTCTGTGGGCTCACAAGTAATGCTTATAGACATCACTGAAGGCAGGGGTGGGAGTTGCATGCTGCTAATTAAAATCTCCCCCACCCACCCTGCTCACACACCTCCTCCCCAAGAAATTGTCAGAGTTGGGGGAGTAGGGAGGAGACACACAAACCAGTGTTTTAAGTAACAACACACGGGCCGCTTCTGAACTCATTCTGTCCAGGGCTGGAGAAGCTGTGGAGGAGGTGAGGCTCGGCCCAGAGCCTATACTGTGTGCGGGTAAGGACAGGGCGCCACCCGCTGTCCTGGCCTCAGGGGTTGGCGGGCGTGTGGCCGCACACATCAGTGTGTGTGTATGTTGGGCCTTATGCCTGGTCTCTTGGTGTTCTCTCTTCGGCCTGGCAAGGCAGCTGCAAGTGTGCCAGGGCCCAGGTGGGTGGCCTGCGGCCCCAGGTGTGGACGTTCAGTTCTAAACCCACACCCAGGTGTGCTGGGTTTAGAACGTGCTCTCCACTGGAGACGATTTTGTAACTGTCTCTGAGCCCTGGCCAAGAAAACAGTTCGGTTTAGGACTTTAGCCTCTAAGTGGAGCTGGGAGTGACTGCCCCGCCCTGGGAGGCAGGGGCGCCCTGAAGAGGAAGTCCCCGTGGCAGGGTGGGCGAGTGCTGGGCTGGGGGTGCGGAGCCACTTTCTCTTTGGGTGCCTGGTGGTCAAGGCTCCACTTGATCAGACAGACCCCTGGCTGGGCCTGGGAGAATTAACATGTCTTGGGCCCTAAAGCCTCTTGTTAACCAAAGCAGGACATGATGGGGCATGGCAGCCCCAGTTTACGATCGAGCGCAGTGCCCAAGGTCCCTCTGAGACCCTGCCACACCTTGGGGCCACCATGGGAGGGTGGGGCCCAGCTTCTCTCCCCTGTGCCCCTGGGTGGCCTTGGCTCACACTCCGGTCCTCTCTAGACCACGGGAGCAGCTCTCAGCTGGACGGCTGTTCTCTGCTCTGGCCGGCCGGCACCTGGGATGGGGGTGGGTTAATCAGAAGAGTGACTGCCTTTCTGAAAATGGGGTGCCTTCCTTTATGAGACTTCACTCCCTGACCTACAGACACAGGGGCCAAGCCCTTGAGACCATGAGACCTGGGAGGCTGACCCGGGGTCTGATGGGGGTGGCGGGACCCAAGGAGCTGACGAGGCTGGAGGCCTTGTGAGAAATGGGAGCCTGGGTTGAGGGCTGGCAGGAGGGAAGCGGAGTGTGTGCAGGTCCCTGTGGGCAGAGCGCCAGGGGCTGATGAGCCGGAGGAGGGACCCGCGGTGTGGCTGCTGCCCCATCTCGCTCTCCCCAGCCCTGGCCCCATCCCCTTAAGATTCATCTGGGCAACTCAACAGCCTGCTGGTTGACGAGACATTCCACTGCATTTTATCTGCCTGGTGGTGTTCCCGCAGTTCCTTTGAAGTAGAAGAGGGTGTTTGGGTCAGAAACACCACCTCAGGGTCTTAGTGACACAGGGGCCCGAAGGCGGAGGTATCTGCTCATCTGGACCGGGGGCCTGTGTTGGATTGAGCAAGGCCCCTGGGTCCTCCCCTCTCCAGGTCCAGCTTCTTGGAAGGGTTTGCTTTGCCCCAAGGGGAACCACCACCTAAAGCCAAGTATGTGCTTGTCCATTCCTTCACCAACCCCCCTAAGCTCACCCTGGGCATTAGTCAGGAGCCCTGCTCGCACTGGCTCCTGTACCTACAGAGGGCCGAGGCCCAGGGCTCACACTTGGGAGCTCTGGTCCGATAGTGGAGGCTGTGGGCAGTGTGGGCAGAGCATTGTGCGGGCTCGCCCTGCGGACACCCCCAGCACCGTGGAGGCCGGAGGACTTCCCCATGGACTCGGTCCCCATGGTCTGGGGAGGGCACTCCCCAGGCCTTACGGGGACCCGAGTGCAGGATGCTGCAGCAGAGGACTGAGCGTAGGGGGTGGAGAGCCATGCACTCATGCACTTGATTATTCAGCCACTCAGCGGGCGATTATGAAGCGCACAGCAGGGAGCGAAGTGAAGCCCCTGGCCTCCGGCTCCTACGCCTGCGTGGGGGGACAGATGTAAAGGGCCCCTGAGGACAGCAGCGAGGACAGATAGAGCGGGTGGGGGAGGGAGGCCCTGGGGAGGGGCCTCCAGGCAGGTGCGTGGAGCAGATCGGATAACCTGCCTTTCCTGGGGAGGGAGCCCCGTGGAAGACCCAGCAGGAATGTCCCATCTTGTGGAGGGGACAGCAGTCGAGGTCCTGACGGGGAACAGTCCTCGGCCCCCTCAGCGCCGCCCCCCCACCTCTAAGCCCGCTCCCCGTCTCTCCCACAGCAGTCCGGCTCCGGAGAATTCCGGACGCTGCGGAAAGGCTTCTCCCCATACCACTCGGAGTCCCAGCTCTCCAGCCTGCCGCCCTCCTACCAGGATTCCCTGCAGAACGTAAGTGCCCCTCCCCCAAGGGTCCCTGCTGTTCCCCTGGGGACCCAGCGCCTCCAGAAGTGGGCTGATGCTGAGACCTGCTAGTGACCTGCTGGCCACGTGGACAGCTCTTGGCTGAGCCGGCGTTGGGATCCTCCGCTTCTGCCCAACCTCCTTCCAGGTCAAGGCGTGGGCTCACAGCCAGAGCGGCCTTCCTCATCCCCCGCCTGCTCAGGACGGGGCCTGAGCCCTGCTCCTTGGCCCTCAACCCTGAAGCTTTGTAAGGCCCAGTGCGGGGCTGGAGGTAGAGGCCCGTGCCGGAGGGACGTTGCTGGCCCAGCCGCAGTCTCTGTGCAGCTCGTGAGCCTGGGACACAGCAGGGAGAGAATGTCCGGCTGGCGCTGGAGCTCGGGGTGGGGCTGCAGTATATATACGTGGGGGTCGCTACCCCAGGCTTTGTAACGGAGGTAGGGCAGGAGCGCAAGTTTATGATCATGTGCTTCATTATCAACGGGGGACCTCCGAGGTTCTCCTGGCTTCTCGCCTTGCTCTGACCTGCCCTGAATGGGAAGGGAGGGCGGCTTGGGGCCAGCTCAGGACCGCTCCCTGTGCGTACGCGCCCATCATCCCTGTGTGACCTCTCTTGTTCAGAACACAGATTGATAGAAGCAGAAAGTCCCTTAGTAGTTGCCGGGGGCTGAGCGGGGAGGTGGGTGGGAATGAAAATGTTCTACCGGATGGTCATGCAAACCTGTGAATACGCTGAAAAGCGCCTCCCAAAACTCATGAATTCGCACGTGCTCTGGGGATGTGTTTATTGAGCATCTGCCACTCGCAGTGCAGGGCAGGGCCCTCTCTACACACACAAGCCCCCCAACAAGGCAGGGGCCTCACTGTCCCCATGGAACAGAGGAAAACCGAGCTGGCCTGAGGTCACTCTGCAAGGCGGGCCTGGACTCTCCCCCAGGGCCCCGGCCCTGCCATATCTCCTCCACCCTGGCTGGCAAGGGCGACCCCCGGTGCCCCCCGCCCTGGGCCTGAGCACTCTGCTGTTGCTCTTAGGGGCTCTCGCACCTTCTCCAGGAATGTAGCTGCTGGCGCTGTGCAGGCAGCAGGGCCTACTGACGGCAGATAATCCAAATATTTATCCGGGAGCCCCGTGGCTGAATGAGGCCCCGATTGCTTTGTGATGAAGGCTCTGAAAAGCTCAGTCTCACCCCCACAGGGTGGCTCTCCAGCCCTTCATTCCCTTTGCCCTCTGTTCATACTGCTGATTTGTGGAAATCCTAACAGCTAGCCGTGCTGTGCACCGAAGCCTTCTCAGTGAGCTGCAAACTGTAAAGGGCTGTGCAGACTTGGCTGGCTCCTGTGATGTGCCAGGCCTGCAAGGTGTGAGCAGAGGGCACTCACCCCCAGGCTGAGTGAGCCTCTGAGGCCTTGACAGTGCTGCTCAGTGCCATCTGAGGCCGGGAGGCTTCCAGAAGGCTTCCTGGAGGAGGCCTGAAGAGGGGCTCCTTGTGCCCCCTTGAGACTGCCCAGCACACCACAGCTTGTCACCCCACTTCGGAGGGAAGGAAGCCGAGGCCCAGGGGGTGGACGGGGTGGTTGGCCAGGGTCACGTGGTGAGTGTGTGCCAGCACCGGGCCAGCCTGCGTCTGGAGACCAGGGGCCGGCACGAAGCTCCACCAGGGCTCGGGGGCAGGTCCTGGGGTCGGGGAGAGGGTTAGGATGTCTTGCGAGAAGGCTGCTGAGGTGGCAGGAGAGAGACAGCCGAGGTGGAGTCTCAGGGGCCAGGCCTCTTGGGGTGTTTGTAGGGCCCTGGAGAGCCTGTCTGGCACATGGGCTATAGGGAGAGTGAGGCTTGTGTGGGGAGACCCTCTGCCCTGAGTCTGGGGGGCACGACCTCTTCCACACATGGGCATGTCTTCTGTAAGGCGACCTGCAGGTTTACACGTCAGAGTCCTGAGGTGAACGGGTGACCCTGTGGGTGGCGACACCCCCCTCTGCCTGGCTGGCTTTCCCCCCCATCCCTACCCTCTTGCCCCACCCTCTGCCTGTCGGTGGACCCGGGTGGGGGGTGGTGGAGGGGGCTTTGGGCTCATCAGCCTTCTGAGGGGAGCAGGCTTTTGACAGGTCCCTCCAGGAAACTGGTTTCCCTGCTGTTTTTTAGTCCATTGACTATTTTTGTGTGTCCATTTCAGTGGTTTTTAGTGCCTTCACAGATTTGTGCAGTCACCACAGGAAGACACTTTCATCACCCCAGAGAGAACCCCCAGACACACTGGCAACCCCTCCCCGTCCCACGTCCTCCCAGCTCCTGGCGACCACGCATCTACTTTCTGCCTCTGCTTTTGCCTCTTCTGGGTGTTTCATATAAACAGGATCACGTGATGAGTATGTCATTCTGGGTGACTTGCTTCTTTCACGTAGCGCCATGTTTCAGAGGTTCATCCACGCGGTAGCAAGTGTGAGAACTTCGTTCCCTTTTATTGTCAGGTAACATTCCATTGTGTGGGTGCCCCCCGTTTTGTTTATCTGCCCATCAGTTGCTCTGTGTTGGTTTGTTTCATTTTTTTGCCTATGGTGACTAGCACTGCTCTGAACACCCCTGGGCAGGTACTTGTGTGGATGCCTGTGTTCACTTCTCCAGGGAGTTCACTCGTCTCCCCACTTTTGGCATCAGCTCTGGAGTCCCACAGACCTGGGTTGGAGGCGCACACCCCTTGGTTACTAGCTGTTTGGCCTTGGGCAAGGCGTGCAGCCTTACTCTTCTCCTCTGTAAAAAGGGCACGTAGAAAGATGGGTTGTCATCAGCGCTCAGTGGGCTGCTCTGCTCCAGGCGGGCACTTAGGAGGCCAGAGGTGTCACTAGGCTTTCCAGTTTGCGGTCCTCCCCAGCACGGGAGGCCTTTGGGGATGAGCTGGGCTTGGGAAATGCGCTGAAGGTCACAGTCCTGACCAGTGTCCAATGGTGGCTTTACTTACAGGACCCCGGGGCACATTCTCCTTAGTATCTGCTGTCAGTGCAGTGAGGTGGGCCAGGAGAGAGCTGGATTGCACAGCCTACCCTGGCTGCTTTTGGCTTCCCTCCTGCCTTTGCTCAGGAGTCAGCCCCCTTACAGAGCAGGTGGTTCAGGGAACCCCAGGTACAGACTGGACTGAGGCCAGAGGTGCCCAGGGTCAGCCACCTTCCAGGGCTGTATGTGTGCAACTGTCGCCCCCTGCTGGCCTTTATGGGGAGGGCAGCCTTCAACCTCTGGTCACACACCAGCGTGTGGCCCACCCCCCACCTGTCCCCCTCACCCCCCCCACCCTATTTGGTTTGGCCCCCATGTGACACACCCGACCTGGGCACCAGAGGCCAGGCAGCCGGGGAAAGAGTGTCCAGACTCTACACACACCTTGGGAGGCAGGGACCCTTGCTGTTGTCCAGACAAGAAAACTGAGGTGCAGAGTGGGTCAGGCCCAGCTTTCTCGACTCCAAGGTTGTGGGGTCTGCCTTCTGCATGGAGCCAGGAGCCTGGCGAGCCTTTGAGGTCCTGGGAGCAGGTCCAGGCCATGCTAGCAGGTGGGGAGAGTGCAGAGTTTGGCTGCTGGTGGCGGAAAGTTCCAGGCCCCGATGGTCCCCGCACAGTGCAGACCAGCTGGGCAGGACCCCAGGGCAGTGGCCTCATCAGCTGAACTCACTGAGGCGGCCAGGGCGCTGGAAGGGTCTTCGGGGCCCACTGGTGGAGAAAGAAACCAAGACTCAGACAGGGAAAGGACAGCCACAGTGCCAGGGTCTCTCCTGCCCCCGCACACACCCTGGGGCGTTCTTGGAAATTGCCTTCTGGCTTCCGGCACCTGTGGGTTCTCCTCAGGCCCACTCCCACTGTCTTCTCACCTCTGGTTCCTTCTGGCCCTGGGGCTCCATCAGTCTCCTCGTGTGTGAGCTCCTTCCATGTGACCCTGAGCCTTTCTTGACCTTACTCTGGGGCTGGGGTCCCCCTGCAGCCCCAGCCAGAAGCCCTGCCTCCTGCCCTATGGCCACCTGGGCCAGTGCCCCTTGTAGGGGAGAAGCTGGCCTCTGGGCCAGCAGGGAGCCAGGGGACTCGACCCCTCCTCTTTTGGCTTTGTCCCACAGCCCCCCAGGCGGATGTTGCAACTGGGTACCTTGTTGCCAGTTAGAGTGCTTGCCGAGTGAGGTGGCCTTTCCTGGGTGGCTGGACAGGACTGGGAGGCTGGGCTCAGGGATGGAAGTCCCAGGAGTGCCCTGGGGGGGCAGGGCCTGGGGAAGGGAGAGGGGGCTTGGGAGTCCGGCCGCCTGGGTTTGGAGCCTAGGCCCTTTGCATCCTCCTAGGTGATCTGCGAGAGAGAGAGAGAGAGAGACCTTCCACATGGGCTGTTTAGAGGAGCCTGCGGGCTGGGGATGGGGTCCGAGTGCTGCCCCTCTGTCTTGGCCCAGTCCTCCCACTCAGCCTCCTTTCCCCATCACCTTGGCTCCCATATCCTCCTGTCTGGGCCCTGGCCCCACAGACTCAGGGACCTCTCCCAGCTGCCAGTCGGTCACACCTATGGCTGCCGCCTGGGAGCCAGCCTGGGTGATCTAAGATGCGATTCCTTTCCACAGGGCCCAGGTTGCCCGGTTCCTGAGCTGTCCTCGCCCCCCTCCGCTGGCTACAGCTCTGTGGGACAGAAGCCCGAGGCCGTCGTGCACGCGATGAAGGTGAGGGCTGCACCCTGCCCAGATCCTGCTCCTTCGGGGGCCCCAGGTCCCTGGTGCACGAATGGACCCTGTGACCTTGGACCCCACATTTGCCCTCTCTCTGCAGCAGAGTGGGGACTTTGGTCTCTGGGAGCACTGGGAGGCCATGGCCGACTGCAGCACCATGGGGTGGGGGCATCTGGAGGTGCTGAGTAGTGGCAGCTACCACCCCAGCAACTGGTGAGGCCTTGGAGTAGAGGAGGGTGACCCTCTCTCCCCCAGTGTCAGAGAGGTGTGGGCAGGACTGGGACTAGGACAAACCTCAGTCCCCGGGGCCCAGCTTTTCTCCTGCCCCCTGCTCAGGGCCCCCAGGTGTGCCCCGGGGCACGTCTCCCCAGCTGCGCCCCTCCTCCCTTCCCGGGTCCGTGTGCCATGGATGCTACACGTGCATGCACAGACGGACACAAGTGCACAGTACCCCAGGAGGGAGGCCCGGTGCGCGGCTGCACAGACACAGCGCACTTGAGCCCATGCGGGTGGTGACTTGGCCCCCACCCCCAACGTGTGTGGGCCGGGGCTGCCCTGAGTCCCGAGTGGGGAGCCTGGGTTGGAGTGAGTCCCCCTGTCTACCTATCCGGCTCCCGGGTGACCCGTCCTCAGCTCTGCCCCACTGCTGATGTAGGGGTGCTGCTGCCCTTGTGTGGCATCCACAGGGTCACAGGGTTGAGGGGAGAGGACACAAATGGAGGAAGGACAGCCTGGCTCTCAGGCCCCTCCACGCCCCCCGACTCCGAGGCCCGCGGCCAGGGATCCTTGGTGTCTGTTTGCAGCAGCAGATGCTAAGGCTCAGGGCAGCCTGCCCCAGGCTCGCCCAGTGGCCTCTGTCCTTGACCCTGGGGCCTGTCCCCTGCAGGTCCTGGAGGTACATGAAAACCTGGACCGGCAGCTCCAGGACAGCTGTGAGGAGGACCTGAGCGAGAAGGAGAAGGCCATTGTCCGCGAGATGTGCAACGTGAGGCGCCTCCTGGGGCCAGGCATGGGAGGAGGGCGGGGGGTGGCCCATTGAGGACCCATGTGGCCACGACCCTTCTGGTGGGGAAGGAGCTGGTGATCTGGAGGGCTGAGGACAGGTGCAGGGGCCTGGGAGCCCTGCCACCTCCCCTCCCCCTACTTTCCCCCACGTTCCCTTCTCCCCCACGTTCTCCTACTTTCCCCCACGTTCCCTTCTCCCTCTCCTTCCACCCCTTCCCCCTACTCCCAGAAAAAGGGGTCCTTGATCTCTGGTACTGATTGTCCCATGTGTTCTGACCCTTGGCCCCTGTCCCATCCCCCGGCACCTGTCTGGCTTCCAGCGCACAGGTGGTGCTCAGACCGGGGCTATAGGCGGGGCCCTCTACTTTGTGGGACCCTCGAGCCTGGGACTGCCTTGGCTTTTGGAAGCCAGGTCTGTGGGAGGCCAAGCATTGTCCCTGGACCTGCCTGCCAATACATACAGTCTCCTTGGACCCTGGTGGGAGCCGACAGGAAAGGTGGTTCACAGGGGCCAAATACCTGCCTCACTCGGGGTGGGGTGTTCCCAGTCCCCCTCCTGTGCTGCCTCCCGGGTCTGTAGGCCCCGCTGGACAGCCTTGAGGCCAAGTCTGCACCCCAGCTGTGACGTGCTTGGGGTGGGAGGTGCAGTGGTGAAGGTGGTTGTGCAGAGACCTGGTCTGAGGATCACTGGGCCTCCCTTGGCCTCCGTGTCCCCTTCTGGCCCCATGGCTCTGGGGACGAGAGTGATTCTGAAGAGTAGTGAGGCAGTGCGTGCACACAGGCCCCTGTGTGGCTCAGGACCGGCCCTCCCCTCACGGCTTGCCCTCCCCACAGGTGGTCTGGAGAAAACTGGGGGACGCCGCCAGCTCTAAGCCCTCTATCCGGCAGCACCTGTCTGGGAACCAGTTCAAAGGGCCCTTGTAGGGCCGTTCCTCCGTGGACGTGGACTGGCCCTGCCTGGGGTCTGCAGACACGGGCAGGCCCTCGCACCGAGCCACTGTCTTCTTTTCCTGTGCTGACTTGTACATAGTACGCTGCCTGCCACGGCCTGGCTGCCATGGGTCCGATTCCATCTCCTGCCTCTCACACCAGCACACCGGGAAGACTGTTTCCTGCAGCAGAGCGGCCTGGACAGCCTTGTTCCTGCTCGGGGGCCCGGGCTCTGGGTGCCGCTGGCGAGAGGCTGAGGCTGCTCTGAGATCCCGGGCCCAGGGACTGGCCCAGGCTGTGCCCAGCTTTGGTGGAGGGGCACCTCATCAAGCCCTTCACCCCTGGACGCCACCTGCACTGGACAGAGGCCACTGGCAGCTGGACTGATGCACGGGGCACCACTTCTGACCCCCTGCTGTGGCCTGGACGCCGGCTTGCTCAGCACTGGGTCCCGAGTCGCAGACAAGGCCCCTCCTCTGGCCCCTGTGCCCAGGCTCCCTGCTGCCAGCCGCTGCTTGGCTTTAGAGCTCATGCCCCCACCCCCAGACACACACTCTCTGCTGTGGCCCTTGCCTGGTGCCAGGCTGTGCCCTATCTTTGGGGGGTCCCTCCTGCCCAGGGCCTGAGGCACCTCCATTTCTGTGTGTCACATAATGAGACATGCACACCCCTCTCTGCCTGGGTGGCACTGGGCCACGGCCGGGCCTCTGCTCAGGAATGGTGTTCCCCAGAACCTGACCCCTTCCTGGATCACTGTAGACAGAGCCGCGTGACGGCAGGTGAAGGACTTCCCTCCTTGGGAGGGGCCCACCCTGGCTCTGGCTTTCATTTTCCTGTGTGACCTTCAGCAAGTCACTCAGCCCCTCTGGGCCCCTGGTGGGAGAAGGAGGGCTCAGAGGTTCTTTCAGCCGTGCCCACGGTTGGAGGCCATCAGCTTTAGTCAGCCTACTGCCTCCTTCACAGCACACGAGCCACTGGTGCCTGCCTGCTGGAGAGGCCGCTGGTGAGTGGGCCGGGGGAGCCAAGGTCCAGGCTGCCTCCTCTGAGGGCTCGGGGATCAAACAAGACCTTCAGTGTAGAACGGTCAGATATAACTGTAAAGTGAGACTTGAATTTTAAAATGTGTGTGGGACAGTGCGGCCCAGAGAGGGTGAGTGACCTGTGGCTCATTGCAGACAAGATCCCAGAGCCTGGAAGGCCGGGCCAGGCCACTGTTAATAACGCTGTAGTGACCAGCCCTGGCGTCCTCTAGCTGTTTCAAGTTCCTCCATCACCATCGAACTTCCTCACTCTTCAGCGGTACTTAGAGCTGCATGCAGCTGGCCATCAGGGAGCCCGAGGCTGTCCTGGCGTCAGGCAGGCCTCGTCCAGGCTCACGTGAGGGATGGGGACCAGGTAGGGGGTGGACGAGGCCACCCTGTTCCTCTCCCCAGTGGGGACTCCGAGCAGTTCTTACCGCCTACCTGCCATCGGTGCCCTTGGGTCGATGCTCTCAGGGGAAAAGCCCGAGGCCCTCACTGTGCCCAGGGAGTGGGAGGTGGGTGCTGCGCACGGCGACAGGCACGGTCCTCTTGCCCTGAGTGTTACAGGGAGCTGCGGGCTCTCCAGTAGGTGGCTCTCAGGTCATGTGGTGAGCTCCCTGTCACTAGGGGTGTGCATCAGGAGCTGGGTGAACATCTTTGGTCCTGGTTCGGGGTGTCTCCTGCCCAAGTGGGCAGCGAGCTGGGTTGCAGAGGCCCCTTCTGGGTCTTTAAGCCCAAAGAACTGCAGAGCAGCCCAAGGGGTCATGAGGCCCTTTTGGGTGGGAGCCACGTCTGGGAGCCCATGTGTCATGCTTGGGCCACTTTGGCTTGGCCACCACTGAAAATAAGCAATAAGTCAGGTCTCCTGCAAACCGACCCAGGGAAGAGCAGCCTCAAAGGGACCTTTCCCGCTGGAGGGAAGTGACCCTGGCCCTGATGCTGCAGTGGTGTCCAGGGAGCAGGTGACATCTGTCAGAGTGGCCTCCCACCCACCGTGGAGACGGCACCCTCCAGGTGCAGACGCCTCCTCCCTGCCCCTGCTCGTGTCCTGGAGCCAGCCGTGCACAGGGTGTCTTTCTAAGACAGAACTGTGCCTGTGACAGTCCTCTCTCTAGCTCCCCTGCCTGCCCTGCCGCAGCACGGGGTGCAGCTGCAATGGGAGCCAGTCGGGGAGGGCCATGTGGGTCTCACTGCAGGGGCCAGTTCAGGGTGAGTCCCTCTGCCACGAGCAGGGAGTGTGCGGAAGGTGCCCCCCCCAAATCTGGAGCCTTAGCTCTGAAAGCTCATGGTGGGGGTGGGGGTGTTGCTGAGCCTGGTGTCCTTTCGTAAGGCCCCTTTCTGTTTCAAATACTTATTCTAGATGACATGACACCGGTGCTGTGGCTTCCGTTCCCACTGTGAGGGATGTCACCCTGCCTCATACCAGGTGGCCAAGCCCATCCTGGAACTGGAATCCGCTGAGCACATTTTTATCCAAAAGTTATTAGCTACACATCAGTGTTTAAAGAGAAAAAAGTGACCTTTCATTTTTTTTTCTTGAAAACTTGAGAGGAAACAATACATACTACTGATTTTTTTTTTAAAGAAACAAATGAAATGCATGACTGCAGAGCGGTAGAGGTGTATATTTTTCATAATGGGGGGGGTAGTATTTGTGCTGCTTCGTGGGGATGGGCGAATCTCCTGGCTCCCGTCCCCGGGCCGGCAGCCCGGCTCCGTCTTCCGGAGGATGTGACGGCCCGAGCGCTGGGGCCGTCCCCCCCTCGGCTCCGGGCAGAGCCGGGGGCCTTGAACTCCTGGGCCCGTTTCTACCTTCTGTTGAACCACTTTGATTTGGGGAGAGAAAAAGAAATAGAACTTTTTGATAGTGTGGTAAAAACTTTGATTTGAACTATTTTAGTAAAGGAGCAACAGAGAAGATTGTGATAGTGTCTACTTTGTGCTAGATAAATAAAGGGCCTTTGCGAGCCTCAGCGGTGGCGCGGCGCTCATCTGTCCCTGCGGCGGGCTGGCTGGGCAGGGCCCCGGGTGGAGGGCTGAAGACCATCACAGCTACTCGGTGGCCTCCGTCTAGTCACAGGCCAGAAGTGCACTGACTGACAGTTCCAAACCAGTATGAAACTCAACTTCTTCCTCCAAAGACAGCCCGAGCAGGTGCAGGAGGCTGGCCCACAAGGAGGGGGGGTCCCGCCTGGGGAGGCCCAGGGTGGGTTTGGCCGGCAGTCAGGCCTCTCTTGGGCAGCATTCTCCCCCTGCCCACGCCTTGGCCCCCAGGGTCTTGAGGGAGACCTGCTTCTGGGCTGCAAACTGGGGGGCTGCTAAGGCCTGGGGTCCCACCAAGGTCTGGGGTCCCACCTTTCACCCATAACAAACAAGGGGATCATTTCAGAACTGATTTTATTTGGGTAACTGACTGAAGGAGTCTCATTTGTAACCAAGATGGAATTCACAGTATGTTGTTACATTCACACTTAAAAAATATATCTCTATGTACAGGAATTTGCAAATTGATGTAAACATACATTACTTCCAAGTACATTGCTCCCTTTCTCCCTGGAGGAAAAAGAGCCATCCAACAAGGCAACCCCTTCAAAATAACTTTAATACAAAGGATGTAAATGTCTCTAAATCAAAAAAATGGTTCATCTGACCTACGGGGGGTCATGGGAGAGAACATCATGGAATGACAGCATTGACAGCAGCTCGACTCCAGGTGGAACTGGACTGTTTAAAACTGAGTTTCCAGGAAAAATAGGCACTGGTTTCTAGAAGGAAATTCACTCCTTACTGAAGCTATTTATTGAGCCAATATGGCTGGTTAACATTCTCACTAGTATAAGCAACCCAGTGCAGGACGAGCGGACGACATCAGCGAAGCCAAGTACATGCTCGGGTCGCAGCGGATGCTGCTGGGGCTACGCTGAGAGCCGCTGTCCCCACTCCAGATGTGCAGGACCCTCCCCCACAATTTCATCTCACGGGTTGATCCTCTTCTCCCCAAACTGCAACTGTCTAGCATCATACAAGGTACCCTGCTGTTTATCCACTTCAACTACTCTTCAAGTTGATTAGAAAAACTTTTGTTTAAAAAACAAAGGGGAAAAAAAAACGGAGTCACGTTATCTCATCCAGGCTGCCCGCCCCAGCCCCCCGACTGGAGGCATTCCAGGTGGGGGGATGGGTGGGGGCACAGGTGGCTGTCCTCCAGGGGGGACAGCTGGAGGTGGGTAGCTAGCTGGAGGCAGACCCAGGCCTGGAGGAGGGTGAGGTGGGACTGCATGGGTTGGGGGCAGGCGTGGGGGTGGGGGTGGGAAATTGGGGTTGTAGGTGGGTGGAGGTGGGGGGTAGCCAGGGGTTGGGGGAGGGATGGCTGGTGGGGGGAAGGAGGCGGGGGGAGGGGGCACAGGTGGTGGAGGCGGGTTGGGGGGGTAGACGTGTGGGTGGTAGGGAAGGTGAGCTGGCGGACCGTAGGCAGGGGGCAGGGCTCCGTAGGAGGGGCCCTCCGTCTTCATCATGGACTGCAGGCTCTGGTAGCCCTCTCCGGACATGTAGGAGCTGGTGGTGGACATCCCAGTTATGTAGCTGGAGGGCGGTGGCGGTGGCGGACGGTGTGGCAGTGGTGGTGGCTGGTGCACAGGGGCCGGGTGGGCTGGAGGAGGAATCTGGACTTTGGGGAGGTCGCTGGCATCCACAGGGCCTGGTGGCTCAGCCTCACCTAAGGCAGCCACGAGGGGCGGCTTCCGGTCTGCAGGGGAGAGAAGGTCACCGTCTAGCCCTGGGCCAGCTCCCCAGCAAGGCATTCCCACAGGGCTGTGTGAGGAGGGGTGAATCCACTGACTCCCTCGGGGCGGGGACGGCCCGAGCCAGGAGCTCCGCACGGCTCACCGGCTTACTGCCACGCTGGGGTTCCCGGCCCGATACAGCCTGGAGGCCCGCTCCTGTTCCCCCAAGGCCATCTACACAGGGGAACAGCAAGCAACTGTTACCTCTATGGCCAGACAGCTCACTTCCTGTCACACAGGCCCTCCTCCTCGCCTCCAGCCCCTTGGTCCCAGCGACACCAGCCACAGACAGTCCCGGAAGCACACGGAGCCCCCCTCTGACCCAGACCCCACCCCCCACCCCCGGGCCTTTCCCAAGTTCAAACATGGGCCTATTCTTTCTGCCTTTCTCTGACTCCAGAGACTGAGCTCAGGGCCAGGGCCAGACTACATTACTGTCTGTGGCAGCAGCTTCAGCAGAAAGCCTGAGAGTTGGCTGAATGCATGACGTGGCATTCAAAAAAATAACAGGCAAGCCTCTGACAAGCCAACACGCCCACGAGGGCAGCAACTCCTGCCAGCGCTGTGCTGTGCTCAGGGGCACCGCTCACTGCCCTGGCTCCCCGGAGCGCTCAGCAGCTGACTGGAAGAGCTGACGCCTCCAGAGGCTCAGAGAAGTCTCCGGAACATCTACCAGCCTTCAGAAAAAAACACTCCTTAACTCCTGCCTTCTCTAGTTGAAGCCTTCATTTTCCAAAGTGTTACCCCAGGTGACAAATGCAAGTTCTTTACAGCTTTTCTCCTCTATTTTTAATGATATCAAGGAAGCTTCCTAGTTTCCTATGTACCTGTGGAGAACTTTTCACTCTTTAGTCTCCATGTGAGTCCACGAACAACTGCTTATTCTTCAAAATGTACTGAGAAGACATCTCACCAGCAGGAAGCAGATGGGAGAGACTGAAGCCTAAGATCCTGCCCAGACCTGGACAATGTTCCTAGGTTGGCAGGACCTTGTTTTCCTAAAACTGACTCTGAATTCATTTATCCCAGGTAGTTCAGCATTTCTGGATGAGACAGGCCAGAGAATATTCAGATATACTTAGAATTTACAACATCCTCAAACTACCTGGTTTCTACAAAACAATTTTTTGAAAGATCCTAGGTCATTAATGGCCTTTTAAATTTGGCCCTTCTACAAACTTTCCCCAGGACTTCCCAAGTCTGCCCTTGAAGAAGGCATAGAGAAAAGCTGGCCTTCCCAGGTGTTTTCAGCAGACACTCACCTGGAGGTGGGTGGGCTGGAGGCAACGGAGGGTGAGTGGTCTCAATTTTGGGAATTTTAGGTGGTGGTGGTTCTAAAAAGAAAAAGTAGATTAAAAAGCCACTGTTTATGTGAATAAACATGTCATAGAGACCAAAATAAAATGAAATAAAATAAAAGAAAGAAAAAGATACTGTTCAGGACTATTTCGGGGAAAAAAGCAGAGGTGACCAAGGCTTGCAGGGAACCTGAGGAAGGTCCCAGCTAAACCATCCCTATAAAAGGATAAAACAAATCAAACAAACACACTCCCTCCCCAACCCCCTCCAAAAATAAAAACCAACTCTAGCTTCCCACAGTAAGCCCACTTCCCACGTCTCCCCAGTTTCCTCCCGACTGCCTAAGACCAGCCCTTCCACGACGAGGGAGCAGCAGAGGACACCCCAGTTATCAAGTGTTGCCACTAATACACAGACACAAAGAACGGCCCTGAGCCCTCGAAGGAGAAACTGCTACCTTTTAATTCTTATTTAGGTGCATGATATTTTCTCTCTCACCAACATGTACTCCCAGTTGGCAGCAAGTCGGAAGCAGCACCTTGGCTGGCGTCAGTAAAGATCTGGAAGCCGTGATTGGATGTAAAAGCAATGGGCTCGGGGCCACTTGGGGCAGAGGAAACAGCCCACCCTTCAGGGTCGAGCGGCTGCGCGTCACCAGCATCCTCAATGACAATGCTGAGTGGCCAAGACAGGCTACACCAAGCACAACAGCTTCCGTTTACGAAGGCCGAGCGCGTGCAAGCACAATTGGAAAAACCACCATCTTTCTGTGGGTGTGTTTTGGCTCTTTCTCCCTGAAACTCACTTAATTCTGGCTTGTACACCACTCTGCTCTGCTTCTGCTCTGGCATCGCTGGACATTCTTGGTTTCCTCCATCCCAAACACAGGCCAGATTCAAGGTCCAGGGGTGCCCCCCTCCCTGCTCAATCCAGGCAGAGGAGCTGTACATCTCCGCCTCTCCCCTCTCCCCTCCAGAACCACGAACCAGACTCTCAAGCCCCATCCTGAGACACGCAGCCCACACTCACACACAAGCCTTCCCTCCATGTCCCTCACTCTGGTGCCCACCTCCAGCCTCCCTCCCACAGCCGGCCAAGCTCAAGTTGTCTGGATCAGGGCTGTCCAACAGAAACGCAAGGAGAGCCACACATGCAATTTAAAATTTTCCAGTAGCCTCGTTAAAAACTACAAAGAGGTGAAGTATTTTTAATGTGGTATTTGATTTAACCTGATAATAGAAAATTTTTATCATTTTAATGTGTAATCGATGTAAAAATTTATTAGTAAGATTTTTAACATTGCTTTCTCTAACTCTTGGTAATCTGGTGTGGCTTCTGCACTGAGGGCACAGGGCAGTTTGAGTCGGCCACATCCCCAGTGCCCGAGAGCCCCCCCACAGCTAGCGGCACGGACCCAAGCGCAGCGGGGCTCTGACCTCTAAGCTGTGTCTGTACCCTTCTTTTCTGGCCCCCAGGCCCCCACCCGGACTCTGCCCTCCCCAGGTCTCACTCACATGCTGTCCCATGACCGCTGCCAGGAAACTCCGAAAATGAACCCAGACTCTACCAATCTCCTGCTCAAACATCTCCACCGGCCCCACTGACTGTGTGGAGCCCAGATTTCTCCACTCTCTCACCTGGTTCTACCCCATTTTCAGTCCTATCAAAAGCTCTTCCCTTTTAACTCTTCGTAGTCCAGGAAGCCCCCTCTCTGTTTTCTCCCAAAGTCTCAATTCCTTTGTTCACTTTTGTTCTTCTACCTAGAGGTTCCACCTCCTCAGCCTTAGTCAAAGGCCAGTCCTCCTCCAAGGCCACCGGGCTTGTTTCTGCCTCTTCTGGACGCAGCACCAGCTCAGCTTGACTGTACATCGACGTGGCACAGAGCGCAGCCCACTCCCCTGTGTCTCACACTTACTGCTTGTCATTCGGAGCTAAAAGCCCTCTCCTGTACTGAACTCATCATTGCCCCAAACATCCTGAGAAAAACAGAGCCTTATTGTAACCTGAAGACCTCCCGAAAGGTCTATAAATAATTCACTGGGTTCCTACCCTGGAACTAAGCAATAGAGAAGCAGAAACGAGTCAACAGGGTCTGTGCCCTCAGAGGGCTCAGCCGACACAGGGACGAAACACTTCCTCATTTTCTCTACTGTGATGCCAGGTTCTACTCACTCTTTCTGTTTGTTTCCAACATAGAAACAAGTTCACCGACTTTGGGCTCCAGAAATACGGGGAGGAAAGGTGCTCAGAGTCCGGCCCCCTGGGCAGCAGGGCTGCAGCGTGTGGCGGCTCTCCCACAGCACCTGGCCCAGGCCCTGCCCTCCGCCCGCCCTTCCACGCCTGCTGCTCAGCCGGGGGGCGCCACGCCCTTTGGGAGCCACTGTGCTGGGCTTCACTGATGCCCAGGACAGACGGGGCGGCAGTCCTCCTACGTCCCCAGTCACACGCAGCTGGCCCCAGGCGTCTGCGGGTAGGGAGGGCTGCCGGCGAAGCTCCAGCATGTGTGCGTTCTGGTCTTGGAACCAATGCCCCGGGGACACCAGGGACAACTGCACTGTACAGAGCACATTGTTATTGCCACTAATATATATGTTTTTTTGTATTGATATCTTCTGTCGGGGTAAAATCTAAAATACAAAATCAGGAAATAAAGAAGACAACGCACTTTTTCTGGCAGGTAGGGCCAAGTTTTTGATGGGCTCTAGGGTTAAATTTTAAGGCCAATCTAAATCTGAAGGGAAATGATGTTGACTAAGAATGTAAAGTTTTGATAAAAGAGATATAAAACTAAAAAACGAAACTTGCGAACAGGAAATTACCTGCTGCTTTGTTCTCTTCTTTGGGAGAAACAACCTGTTCCAAAAGAAAATACATGATGGTTAGCCAAGACCCTGGGAATAGTGAGGAAAAAAGGACTATCTAGGCATCCATAGAATCACAGCCAGAACAAGCCTCAGACAAAAATTCATTTTGGCTTGAACTTGCAGGGCAAACCATGGCACCTAACAGGCCATCACCTCTGCCTCCTCTCTGCCTTTCAGACCAGACAGGACGACTAACTCTCCAGAGCGGAGTTCTGAGCGCTGAACTTCATGCTGCGCTGCATTCGGGGAGTGGAGCTTGCCGGCACGGCTTCCTCCACTGGTGGGCCGCGACCACAGGGAAACCTTGACAAACACTCTGTGGCATGTAAGGAACCAAACACTGTAGAGCCAGAGAGAACTGGGGACCCCTACGCTAACGGTCAGCGTGCAGACCTGGAGACCACACGCCGGCAGGTCTTGGGGCCTGGACACAGGCAGCAGCAGCTGGAGGACAGGGCCGTCCTAGCACCGCTTCTCTGACCCCGCTCGTTCTCAGGCTCCCCGCGGACGTGCAGGCAGATGGTGCACGTCACTCCCTGCTTTTGGTGCCCCGCGCGATCCCTTAGAAGCGAGAACACACACAGGCAGGGTGTTGCCCCTGGAGGGCCGGACAGACCGGCACACTTACCACGGCGCGCTTCACCTGCCGGGGGGGACTAGGCTGCGGGGACGGCTTCCTGGGCGGCTGCACTTGCTGCGGGGCCTGCGGCTGGGCTGACTGCTGCGCGTCCTTCTGCTGGGACGGGGGCGGCTCGGAGCCTTGGGACGTCTGCGGCTGTGGCACCTGCGGCACCTGTGGGGTCGTCTGGAGAGACGGGGGCTGCTGCAGCTGGTGGGGCGTGTGATGCGGCATCTGCTGTTTCCCTTGTGAGTACAGGTCCAGGATTTGGTGGCAGATGTCTAAACGACAGGCACCAAGACATTTGCCACAAATTAATACTTTAAATAAAATTCTACCTAGAAAAAAAATCCACCCATTTTCCTTTCAGCTACGATTCCCCTGAAGGACCAACATATGGGGGTCAAATCTGTAATTCACCAATCTCTGGTGTGCACGGCAGTGGTGTGCATTTTTATTCCACCAAAACTGTGTGCTTGGACAGAATGAACATTATATTAGACAATTTAATTTAATTAGAAGAGTTTTTATGCCTATTTGGGAAAATCCATTCTCAGGGCTCAAGGTTCACAGGGAAGAATGACCTAAATGTGGAACACGCCTGCAGAAAGCTCAGCATGCCCGGTACCTTCCAGGACATCCACAGGGACGTCCTGCACAAACTGCTCCCACCATCGCCTATACATGGGTTTGGAAGTCCATTCTTGTATTTCAAATTTGCACAGACGTCCCGCAAGATACATCACTGCCACCGCTATGATCTCTGGTTCCCACTGCAGTGACAAGGTCGTGCAGAGACTAGTTCAACAAGAAAAAGAGGTGACTTGATTTGGATGAGCAAATTTAGGATTTATCCAAGGCATGGCGACTAGATGCCATATCTAAATGTTGATTTGCTTATTCTTTCCTATAAATGATCACATAAAGTACTATAAATAAAAGAAACAAGTTTTTAGTCTTCTAAAGGTATAGAAACGAATTACTTTAATCATAGTTACTAATTTATCTGATCTTAAAGAATCAGAATTTCAGCATCTTCAAAACTTGCTACGTCATGGAATACAAATGAAATGGTTGTGTTCTCCAAGTGGTTGAAATCCCAGCACTGAACTGTTTCTTCACATGATGGTAACTCCACTCACACGAATTCTGTTCCCCATGTAGCACCCTGTTATAGCCCTGGGCTCCAAGAACATTAAAGCTCTGAAACCATGATAAGGAAGTATACTTGTGCAGAACCACATGGGTTTTAAGAATCTACTTGCCAAAATTCTCCAGTGCAGTGTTTTGGACTTATGTTTCAAGCTGTGGTAAGATTTCAGGATCCTGTACCACCATGACAAGGCAGGGTACCCCCTCTGCTGGGAAGCAGATGACCTGGACTTTAACCTCAGCTCTGCCATTAACTGGCCCATCACGCTGGGGCAAGTCAGTTTCCTCCATACAAAATAAGGGGTTTGGATTAAATGACACAGAAAGTCCCTGCCTATTTTAAAACACCATAAACCAACATTTGAACACGTGTACCTGTCATTTACAAATGTCCACGCCATTTGAACCAACTTTTGAATTTTGTTTTTATCACCTAGAAATGGGGAAGAAAAGACAAATTAGTAGTAATAGAAGAGGGGAAAAAAGGAATGCACAAGCAGCAACAAGTACTTATTTAAAGCCTACGGTGTGCTCAACACCAGCCCCAGTACACCGCGAAGAGCTTCCGCCTGGGAAACAAGGACAAGCAAGCGGGGCCAAGTCCCGCGCCTGTGTCTTTCCGCATGACCCACGCTGAGCCACCGTTCATGGGAAACCTGGCTCTGAGGCTGCTTTTATTCGGCTATTTAAAAATCCTGACTCATCTTCCTACCTCGTATCACTTGGCAACCGGATGACAGACTCTGTTTATACTAAAAGGAAACAGCATTAACAGCTGTCATAGTGAATCGTCTGGGCAAGCCGTGTCCTGGGCACTTCACACACTGACTCTCCACTTTCCCCTTTGAGAAGTGTAATCTGAATGTCACCAAATTATTATAAAGACTTGATTTCAGAAAGATAGTGTTCTCTTGGTAACTTTTTCTTCTTACCTTTGAGTTGTTTCGCATACTTGAGTAGGAACTGGTACGGATGTTCCACCTGTAAGTCAAACTTTATCGTCTGTAGTAAGATTCTCTCCAGAACCATCACTTCTTCCTAGAAATAAAATAACAAATTTTGGGTTAGTAATTTCAGCCACAGGTCTGAAACAGCATTAAAAAGTGAGCTTTCCTTTAATTCTTCCTTCAACTTATATTTTAGCAGCTATTTTTCACTCCTTTTCTCCTCTCTGTCACTCAGGCCTTTAACATGCTCAGTGATAACGATAAATTCTGAAAAGAACTAAATGTAAGAAGATAAAACAAACAATCAGAATTAATTTTTAAAAACTACTCAAAACAAAATAAACATTCTTAGAAATGTCATTACTTTCAATACATATGAGCACCCTTTACAAAATAGACCTTTAATCTACAGATAATTTAACCGAAACTTAGCTTCTTTCCAGACCTCCACTGAAAAGTCATTTACTGAATAGATCACTATTTTCTCCTTTATTAAACCACATCCTAAACTATCTACACACACACACACACACACACACACACACACAATCTTTTCTGTTCATTGATCTGTTTGTCCACTTCTGTATGTACCAGGATCAGAGAGAGTTAACATTTGGAAGGGAAAGTTCAATTACTATTCCTCTTTAAAAATTTTTTTCTTGTTTTTGCATATCCTCTCCACCACTTGAACTTTAATACCATTTTACTTAGAATTATTCTAGAAAGAGTGAAAGCTACTGATGTTCTTTAGTAGTTTTAAAGTCCTTCCATCCTGGCCCGACATGGGTTCCACATATTTCTTACAAGCTTTATTCTTGGATATATTATTTGACTGCTGCTGTTGTAAATGGAATCTCTTCTTTTATCATACTTTCTAACCAATTAATATCCATAAACAAGTACTACTTGAATTCAATCTCCGTACAGTCTGACTGTTCCTAGCACTTACAGATAATGTAAAATACAATCAAAACACTGTGCGGCAAGAACAATTACAATCACTTGTTTGAGTCGAAGAACAGGCTTTGGAGAGACTGACAGTCTTACCATTAACAGCTGCATAAATCCGTTAATGCTGGGCAGAGACGTGCAGGCACCCGGCCTGCAGGCTGAGGTCTGCGTTACGTCACAGAATGCAGAGGCGATTCTATCGCCAGTATTATTCCAAATGACACAGCAGGACAAGTGTCTGTCCACCCTAGTTTCCCAAGTGTTCTCTCAGAAAAGCTTTTAAAGTCTTAAGACTTTCACACGGTACAACAAAATCCTGACAACAGTTTATTTCCCTCCTGTTTTTGTCACCACCTGTTTCCCAGGAGCTTCAACATCTCTTCTAAATTTAGAAACAATCCTTTATCAAGTGTCCAGACTGCAGACCATACAGTGTTACAAGATAGCCCAAGGCCTCGCCTCCCTTTGTGTTTCAAATATTCAACTAATAGGATCATTCTAGGTCTCTGTGCAAACACCATTCCTCAGGGAATTTCCCCTCAGCCCCACACGACCTGTCCCGAGCACCTGTCTGGGTTCCCAGACTGAGTGCCCTCGTTGCATCTTTCAATAACCTTTTATAGCACTTAACACAACTCATCGTCAGATAGCTGGGCATATGAATATTTGATTAAAATCTACCCCACCAGTCTCCTGTAAAATCCATGCGAGCAAAGGCCACGCCTGCTTTGCTACCTGTTTTAGCTCTAGTGCCTAACACAGAGCCTGGAACAAGTATTTGTTGAATACATGAACAATTAATACAATGAGGGAGAAACCACACAGTTAGAGCAAAGCTAATTAGGCCAGAAAAGTTCCACATGACTCAGGACCTTATCTTTCCTAGTTCCTTCTATTGCTTTCCCCCGAATAACTGCCCTCCACTCTGCCGAGGAAAACGTCTTCCAGTGTCTGCGCTGCTCCCGGAGCCACGGTTCTTTCCTTTGGCTGCTACACAGTCCTGTCTGTGGAGGCTGCACGTGAGGAGGAGGAGGGGCAGGCGGCAAAGCCCCTCTGCCCACCTGAGTCAGCCTGGCCCTGGTCTAAATTAGCACCACCAGTCCCCTCTTCCTGTCTTCTGGGCGCTGGAGCTGCAGAACTTCCATTGAACATATTTCTAAATCCATTCACCTGTTTATAAAAATGTGCCCCTATGAGGAATTCATACTAACAGTGGACAAAAGTTTACTTTTATAAAAGTAATGTAGCATCAGATGTTTTCAGTGCCCATAGGGTTGGCCCAGGTCTTGGTTTCCTGATGAGTCAGTACCGAGGGGAAAGGCTGGAAGTAGAAGGGGACTTCTCCGAAGGCACCTGGGACAGCATACACCAGCCGCTGCCAAGTGCCCTTGCCCCAGCAGGGCTTCCAGATCTTTGCGACTCTTTCCGGGTGACTGCAGCTAATCAGCCATGAGGCTCTGTGACCAAGACCACAACACGTTCCTACCATCATCTCCCTGCTCTGTAAAAGGCAAAATCCTATGGGCACTAAAAACATTATCTGATGCTACATTACTTTTATAAAAGTACACTTCTGACCACTGTTAGTATGAATTCCTCATAGGGTCACATTTTAATAAACAGGTGAACGGATTTAGAAATAAGTTTAATGGACAGTTATCCACATTGACAATACTTACAAAATATTACCATTAATCAAAGCCACAGTATGTGTAAAAACATTCTGGGCCTCTGTTAACTCCTTGAAGCAAGGAGAGAAACTAACACTTTGTACACACGCACGCAGACACTGCCAGCCACACGGAGGGTAATACTCTGCGAGGCAATATCCGCTAGTTAAGAAGAACAGTGAACGGCGCTGAACTTCATCATCTTGGGTAACTGGCTTTAACTGTGATTCTTTCTCTCTACAACCTCAGTTCGTCATTTACTTAACAAGCACCTATGGGATGCCTACTCCTTGCAGCCACTGTACTAGGTGCCAGGCAAAACAGACATGGTCTTAGCTCTCACAGATCCTACAGTTGAGAAGAGGAACATTTTTGTGTGATTATTTGGTTACAATCTATCTAATTATGAGCTGCACACATGTTACGAAGGCTAATTAACAGGGGCTATATGGTGGGGACCTTGGCAGGAAAGAGGGTGGAGGAAAGCTGCCACTGGTCCTGGAAAGTGGTCTTTTTAGAACATAATAAAAGCACGTGTACAGTTACTGTACCACCATTTCCTGACATTGGCAGGGGGTGCGGGGAAAGGAGAAGGATGGATGGTATGACCAATGCCAATCCCGGTGTCTGAAAATAGCTGCAAACGTTAACAGATTCCAGCATTCTTGGGAAGCAACAGACACACGCGTATGTAGACACGTGCTTGTGCACACAGCACCTATACTTCCCGTCGACCCAGAAGCAGCTGGAGAGGAACCCAAGGAGCCAGATTGCTTCTGGGCGTCAAGGCCACAGGGGGATTTTGCTCACACCCCCATTAAAAGTGCTACTGCCCCTAAAGGGCTCAGAACATGGCATGTCACATTAGCAAATGCCACCTAAACGGAGGCCACATTATCTTCCCTCCCTTCTTACAGAAGCGGCAAAAAGTACCTCTGCATAAGGTCCTCTTAGAGACTCAAGGGCCTGGCAGGTAGAGGGACCATACATGGCCACTGTCGACACGAGGAACTCTACCATGATGCTGTCGCGAGGAATCAAGATATAAAGGCAGGAAGTTATGATTCTTACCTTTGGGTCATCTCCAAACTGGCCAAACTGTACATCATTTAATAAACTACGAGCTGTTTTGATGATATCTTTACATTTTTTTGGTGTTTCTTCCACCTTTCCAGCCAGAAAGAGACAACAAGCTCCTGTCACCTGAAAGGAAGACAAAAGCTCCTGAGATACTGTTACCAAAGCTCACACAGAAATGGAAAAGGGATTTTTGGACTTCACAACAAACTGGGCCCCCTCACTCTCCTACCATCCTCTTTCTCACTCACAAACACTCGGACACTCAAGAAGCTAGAAGGAAATTTCACATACAACTCCCTTTCCCCCCATATCTGGCTTCATAAATTATTTTATTATTTTTTTCATATTATGTGCTTCTCTAGTCCAAGTGGTATTATAAACATTCAGTGACAATGAATCAGTGTTAATTATAAATCCTTGATCCTCTGCAATGTGCTTGAAAACACAAACCATTTGGGTTAAAAGCTTTAATATCTCTTAGGAAGAATTTGTCATGTGAGTTTGGAATCTTTGATTTTTCCTCTATAAATTGTACTGGCTGTTGACTATGGACACCTGACTGCAAATATCTTTTCTTGTATTCTCATACTTCTAGACAATGATTTTGTAAGACAATAAATTTATTCATTATAGATATTTATGCCTGCTCTATCTACTTGGAGGAAAAAGCACCCGTTGAGAATCAACAGACCTCAATAAACAAGAACAATCATGTGAAAAAAAATTATTTTAAATTTAGTTTTCTGAATAAAATGTCACGTAAACAAAGTAGATGCCAGAAAGGGAAACAGTCACAGAAACAGATTTTCATTTCACACTGCCACCTTATAGACGCTGACCCCCTGCACAGTGAGCTCTGCGCGGGGCGAGCACTCCTCATGGCGCAGCCCCCGGACTTGGCTCCGCACGGCCTGCACTTTCCTCCCCCTTCCTCCTGCCGCCTGGGTCCTGATCCTGCCCCCCGCCTCCCGCTGCTCTACCCTCAGCTTTTCTCTGCTGGCTCCAACCTCTCCTACAGGCCCCTCTCTTCACAGAATCCCAGCCATGCTAGGTGACAGCTACTGTGCTGGGGGACATAGCTGATCCTGACACAGTCTTCTCCCTAGAGAACGTCACACACTAGCGAGGAGGACACGTGTACAAAACTAAATGAAATCTTGTCGAAACAAAGACCCTCCAGCAGATTACTTTCTGTTACGTCTAATTCTGTCTTCTTCCTGAAACCCTCGAATCACTTTGGTTCACCCACTGCAGCCACAGCTCCCTGGTTCGGCACTTGAGGCTCACCATGGTCTGACTGGTGTCCACCCTTCCCACTCGGGGTCCTCTCATTCCCTTTTCTGCCAAATGGCTTCCTGGCCGGGCTGACTGCAGACTGCACACTTCCCCCATGTCTTTGCTCACTGGTTTCTGCTGGACTACTGCCCTGCCCCGTCTCAGCACATCGAGGCCCTACTTACAGTCAAGGCCTCCTCTCTCAAGTTTCCCCTGACCCCTCCATGATGTAATTACTCTCTCCTCTGAGTGCTCCAGCCTTCCTCCTGCACCTCCCCCACTGCCTTGCTCTCTAACATGTGTTTGAACATGTCAGACCATCCACCCTGGGCTGAAGGCTACTTGAGGCAGGTTCCCTATCAGATCTCCCACAGAGTGTAGACAGCGCGTGTCTGAGGAGTAACCGAAGAATGACTGAGAAGACGTACAGAACATCTGTGCCACCTTGTTCTTTGTGGGCCGTGATTGTAACGCCAAACCATCCTGGGAAATGTAACAAGGAAGTAAAACTTCCCACAAAGTGCAACGTGATTATGGTTCATATTGGCCTAAATAAAAAAAGTTTAAAACATTTTACTATAGTTAATTGAAGAAGCCAAAGTTGAAGCTTGATTTTGTTTGTATACAGTATGTACCTTAAAAAAGTACTCTCTGGAAAACACAGTAAAGCAAGACTACAATCAGTCCACTGAAGGTGACAGAGAATTACAACAGAATTCACACACTTACATATCTTGGGAATTGCTTGAAGGAATGAAACATATAGAAGCGATGAAAATAAATTATTCCAGTTGCCAGGGTATCATAGTGTCTGTTGTTCTGGTTAAGGACTTTAGCCAAGAATTTTTACAGGTCACGTTTTAGTTAAATGTGGAAAAACAATAAAGACAAACAATAATTAACAGTAGCTGCGGTAAAACAAACACTGTCAGCAGTAAAGCAGGTGGGGTGGAGTCTCCAGGTGTCAGAATTCTAGCACAAGAATTACCAAGCTGAAGTTTATGCTTTAACAAAACAGGGCTTCACCATCCTTTAGAAACACCTCAACTGTGACCACTGGATGATGTTTTCCATCCTGGTGGCCACTTGCTCAATGCCTAAGTCAACACATTTAAATGATAAAAAGGAAAGGGGGAGGGTATAGCTCAGCGGGAGAGTGTGCACTTAGCACACGCAAGGTCCTGGGTTCAAGCCCCAGTACCTCCGTTAAAAAATAAATAAATGAAAACCTAATTACCCTCTCCCCAAAAAAATGATAAAAAGGAAAGAGAAAACCCCTGAAGAGCCAAGCAAATTGGGAATAACATTTAAATAACAAAGATACTTAAGAGCTATTTTAGTACAGGCATATTACTATATATTTTGCTACAGCAACTGATTAAACTATTAAATATAGCATCTAGTCTATCTATAACAGCTTCCAGGAGGATCAGGATACAGTCCCAAACGTGTGCCCACATCAAAGATGAACCGAGCCCCCTCTCGGCGGTACCGGGCCTCAGTGGCCGGATCGAGTCCTTCTAGTTGCGAGGGTGTGTGAGCCAAGTCTTTTTTATCCCAGTACCAACATGGCTTTGTGTGGTCCAGGTTTGCAGAGGTTACTGAAGGGCTTGAATTTTCTTTATTTTCCTTCATTTATTGAAGTATACTTGTTCTTTCCAAAAGATTTTCTGAAAATGTTAGACTCCTAAGAGAAAGAGAAGAAGAAATAAAGTTGGATACCTCACATTGAGCAATCGCAATCGTTACGAACAACCTACAATCACAGATTTGTACTTGGTCATAATTTCCAATAGAAGAAACAGTCCTGAGGGAAGTGAGAAGCCCAGGCTCACTCTCAAACACAATTTAACACCTAAATGGCCCACAGAATAATAACCCTAAATTTCATGGCAGCTTAAAGGGAAACCCGCTTTGGCCTCATTTTCCTTTCTCCCCTTCTTCACTAGACCCAGCTCCCTCACGCTGGTCTAGATTCTGTTCTTCAGTGAAACCCAGGCCTGTCTAACCACCCCCCGAAGGGTTTCTGTTTCAAAATTATCCATTTCTTCCCTCTAGCACACAATCAAATTTCCCCTTTTTTAGTTAACTTGCTTTCACTTAGGTACCTTCACATAGAAAAGCTACCAGACTGTATGAATTAATACCTGCACAAGCCACCGAGCTGAGAAATGTAAATCAGGTATGGGTACAGTGACTAGGGAGGAAGGGTGGCGGGAGGTGGTCCATAAAGGAAGGAAGGAGTTCCTTTAAAATAAATTCTTCTTCCTTTCTCATCCTCTACTCTTTCATTCAGAATAAAGAGATTCCCTAAAAGTTCCATGCTGAGAAAAGAAAACAAAAACCAAGGACTCTCACCTATAGGCCACTGTAACATGCAAACTGTAAACTGGAGCAGAGAATAGAAATTTTCAAATAGGGCAGCAAAAGATTCTAAAAGAGGCAGCCGGAACCAGGTTGGTCTGGTTCAGCAAGAAAACAGCAGTCCGATAGCCAGGCTCTGGGCCAGGGAAAGCCCAGCTTTCCCAGCGTGCCCGCCTCACGTCTGCGGGGGAAGGTGACAGGGCTGAATGCTCTCCTCCTCGCACCTGGAAGCTCTATAGAGAGTATGATCTTTCCTCCAACAGGAAGAATTAAGTACTAGCTGGAGAAACGTAACCTCAAACTAATTTACACTCTGTGTGTGACTGAACTGGGCAATGGCTGGGGGTGGTGGGGGCAGGAAGACCAGTTAACTAAAGCTCAGTATATACGAAGAGTATGTAATTAGATGTCAAACTGAGATGTCATTTCTCACCTACCAGACTGGCAAAAAAATCCAAAAGTTTGACAATATGCTCTGCTGGCAAGGCCGGGGAGAAGCAGGTAATCTCATGTATTGCTGATGGGAGTACAAAATGGAACAACTCTCACAGAGGGGAATCTGGCAATATCTAACACAACTACATATGCATTTGCTATTTGATTTAGCAATCCCACTTATAAGAATCTATTCTGACAACACCATCACAAACATGAAAGATGGGTGCACAAGATCATTCACCAAAGTATTGTTTATAATAGCAAAAACTTCTGTAAACAATGCAAATGCCCACCAACAGGGCACTACTGAATAAAGAGGTACATTAACACAAATGGCATACCATGCAGCTACGAAAAAGACTGAGAGAGATCTCTAAGTACTGGTGTGGAGAAATTTCCAGGATCAGTAAGATACAGGCTAGCGTATATAGCATGTTAGTATCTATGTAAGAAAAGAAGGGAAATAAGAATAGACACCTTTACTTAAAAAAAAAACTAATAATAAATGGTTACAGGTGAGGAGGGTAGAGCTCAAGTGGTAGAGTGATGCTTAGCATGCACAAGGTCCTGGGTTCAATCCCCAGCACCTCCTCTAACAATAAATAAATAAAACCAATGACCTCCCCTGCCCCCCAAAAAGGTTACCAACAGGGAATGGGGAAGAGCAGGATGGAAACAATAGGAGTGGGAACAAGACTTCTCAATCTTTTCGTATAGCTTTGACTTAAAAAAAAAAAACAACTTTTATTTAAAAATAATTTTGGATTTATAGAAGAGTTGTAAAGATGATACAGAGAATTTTTGTATACCCTTCACTCAGCCTCCCCTAGTGTTAATGTCTTATGTAACCACTAAAAAATTAATTTTGTTACCTTATTAACTAAACTATATAGCCTTGACTTAGATTTTGAGTGTTTCCAAAAATTCTCTCTTCTGTTCCAGGATCTAATCCAGGATAATATTGCATTCAGCTGTCACATTTCCTTAGCATCTTCTAATATGTAATAGTTCCTCAGTCTTCCCTTGTTTATCACGACCTTGACAGTTCTGAAGAGTACAGGCAGACTGAAACGTCTCTGATTTAGGTTTGTTCGATATTTCCCCTCTGACAGACTGGCGTTTTGAGGAAGGTAGCAGAAGTGAAGTGCCCTCCTCACCAGCTCACATCAGGGAGTAGGAGATATCCGAATGACTTCTTACTATTTATTTTTTTTAACTTTTTTTATTGATTTATAATCATTTTACAACGTTGTGTCAAATTCCAGTGTAGAGCACAATTTTTCAGTTATACACGAACATATATATATTCATTGTCACATTTTTTTCTCTGTGAGCTACCATAAGATCTTGTGTATATTTCCCTGTGCTATACCTTACTATTGATATTAACCATGATCATTTCGTTAAGTTGGGCCTGCCAGGTTTTCCACTGTAAGTTACTATTTTTCCCCTTCTATTTTTTATCCCTTAAAAAGAGTCATGAGGTCAAGCCCATACTCTAGGGTAAGGGAATTAACAGCCACCTCCTGGAAGGAGAAGTATCAAAGAATGTGTGGACCTCTGTTAAAACTACAACAGCAAACATTTGGGGGGAAATCTTTTGCAATGCAAAATAGTATGCAAAGTACGGGTTTCTCAGTGAAGTTCCGCCCATTAATTTCAGCACTCATCTGAGGACCTTGCCTGCAACCGTTACTACTGTAGTATTCTAATGGTGAACTTCTATTTCCTTCCTTCCTTCAACATTATCTGGAATTCTTTTGTAAGAAAGATTTGTTCCTTCTCCCTCGCTTACTTATTTATTCAATCATTTATTTTTACAAGTATGGGTTCATTAATATTTATCTTATTCTTACAGTTATAATACAGTACTACCATTATTTGTTGCTCAAACTGTTCCAGGTTATGGCCATTGGAAGGAGCTCTTTTGGGTCGGCTCCTGAGTTCATTTGTAACTTTGAATTTTGAATCATGTAAGTATTTAATATATTCATGAACTTAACTAAAAAAGCAAATCCTAAAACTCAAAATAAACTCTGTGTATAGCAAACAGGCAACACAACCACACAGAAAATCATTATAAGTAATTTCTGATCTTGTTCCATATTCTAAGTGAGATATAGTCTAAGGACAAAAAAAAAAAACTGCAAGGGACTCTTAAACTCCTTCAGTGATGCGTTGTTAGTAACAGCGTTGTAATTGTCGTAACAGTACTGTAATTGTCAAGGCTTTCTTTTTTCCTTCAGTATATTGTAGGATAAAGCAAATATATAAATGGTATTGTTAGGAATCAAGATTTTTGGTGCAAAGGAAATGAATATATATAAGAAAAAACCTGTAATATTAAATTTCAGTTGAAAATGTCAAAATAAATCACAGTTAAAAATATATACATATATAAATAAATAAAATAAAAAAGTACATATATATCTCAGTTCTGTTCATTTCCAGGTCCTAGAAGCAATGACACTCCTACAATCAAGAACACATCTCGAGCCCAAATCTTAGTTTGCAACACCATCATCCTCTAAAAGGAAGGTCTCCTTTTCAGTCTGGGGTAAAGGCCTGTGTGGGATGTGCTCAGATTAACGGAAGATTATCAAAAGACAGAGGAGTCATCATAGATTCCCACTGGACAAATTCAGGGAATTTAAATATTAAAAAGAAAAATGATGATGATTGATTGTAAAGGAGTGAATAAACAATCCATGAGTCCATGGCAATATTAAAACACATGGATAATAAATCCACTTTACTAGCACTGGTAATAATTTTGGGGGAAAAATACATTTACCTTAATGAAAATGATCCAATTTGGCATCACTGTTCCTATAGGGTGAAAACCTGCCATTATGTGCCCCCTAACATGATGCAATATGAAAAAATATATATCAACCACCTATAAAATATTCTTATTTCCCAAAAGCTGAACCTAAATCCAACCAAGCAGCTTTTACAGTAGATATTGGGGGCAGAAGAACAAGTTTAATGGCACAACGAGGACATACCCTACAAGACAACTGATCTGGTCTCTTCAGAAATATCAGTGTCATGAAAAAATAAAAAATGGCAGGGACTATCCTAGACTTGAAAAGACTAAAGAGGCATTAGAATCACATAAAATGTGTGGACGTTGACTGGATCCTGTTAAAAAAAAAGCTATAAACAAAATTTTGAACAATTAGAGAAATATTAATATGGACTATATATTAGAGGCCATTAGGGAATGACTGTTAATTTTCATAGGAGTAATAGTGATACTGTGATGAGAAAGGAGAATGACTTTACTCTTAGGCGGAAGTATTTCGTGGTAGTGTCATGATGCCTGCAACTTACTTTCAAATGGTTTTGCTAAAATACACACTCCCAGAGCAAAGGTGGCACAATGTTAACATGTGTCCAGGCCACAGGTAAACAATTAACACTGTACTCTTCTCACTCACTACAAAGCCGGGGGGGGAAACCAGATGAGACAGCTTAGGAGAACAGGGGGATTCCCAGCCCCTCTGGTCTGAGAGAGCAGAACTCGCAGTAGCCAAAGAATAGATGTAAATGTGTGGGCAGTACTTTTACATTAAAACAATCTCTGGCTGCACTATAGCATACAAAAAGAAAAGTACACTAATTTTAAGTGTACGGTTTTGGCGGGGGGTGTGGATAGCTCAAGAGGCAGAGCACATGCTTAGCATGCATGAGGTCCTGGGTTCCATCCCAGTACCTCCTCTAAAAATAAAGAAAGAAAGAAACCTAACTACCTCCCTCCAACAAACAAACAAAAAAAAAACAAAAAAATTAAGCGTACGGCTTATTAATTTTCACAACAAACACACTTGTGTAACACCACCCAGTTGATGAGCAGAACATTACCAATACTCCACAAATTCTCCTTTCTTTCCTAACCACTATCCCCCCAAAGACAACCACTGTCTTGCTCTCTATTTCCATCAACGAATCTCTCCTGTTTCTCAAAGATGTGGAATGATATACCACCACTCTTTTATAAGTGGTTTCTTTTGTTTAATATTATGTTTGGGGTTCACCCCTGTTGTTGCTTAAAGCCCTATTTGTTCATTCTCATTATTATTTAGCAGGAGTCTCCAATCAGGGAACAATTTGCCCCCCAGAGACATTTAGTAATGTTTTGCTTGTCATAACTGGGAGGTGGGGGTAGTTACTGCTGGCACCCAGTGGACAGGCCAGGATGCTGCTGAACATTCTTTAATGCACAGAACAATCCTCTGCAAGGAATTAACTTAGTGCTGAAGTTGAGAAGCTCTGCGGTACAGTATTTTATTCTATGAATATAACAATTTATCAATCCATCCTACTGTGGAAGAACATTTGAGATGTTGCTGCTTTCTGATTATTAATAATAGTAATAAATATTCATGTATATTCTTATAGGCATATAGGCAGCTATAAGAGGCAACTGGTCAACTGCTGGATGCCAGTGATTTTGACACCATTACATTTTGATCAGGGCTCACTTCAGAAGCAGCCTTCATGCCAGAGATCTGTGGTTATTACAAACTTTTTTACTGGTTATTTCACGACTGGTATACCTGCAACCCTTGGCAATGAGATCCCTGTAGAGGTGGTGTTAAAGATGGTCACTTAAAGATTTATTTAATAAGATTCCTGGTATTTGTCTAATTACGTATGACTTAACATCATGCTGAGGAAATCAATATCTCAGCACATCTGTAATTTATTCACAGTACACTAGCTGGGAGACTCTAAGATATATTAACCCAACAGTTCTCCATGTACTCATTCATTCAAATATTTTCTGAGCATTTACTATAAGCCAGGCCTCAATGACACAGCAGGAAACAAGAGGGGCAAGGTCTTCCCCCCACCAGAAGCTTACATTCTAGTAGCAGAGACAAAGAGAAACAAGTAGGTCAGCATCTGTCAGGGAGTGGTAAGTGCCATGAGAAATAATAAAGCACAGTACGCGGGGAGAGCGATGCAGTTGGGGCCATTTAGAGATCAGCATAAGGAAGACCAGTTAGACCACAGAGCGTGCAAGTCATGCCTAATGAGGGCCCGGCCCCACCAATGGCAGCGGGAGAAAGGGACACCATAACTGGCTGTGAGGCAAAGGATGGCAAGGGATGATCTGAACTTTGCTTGACAGAGAAGGGTGATGCTAAAAAGAAAAATGCGGAAGAGAAAGAGTTG
The DNA here is from genome assembly GCF_048564905.1 of Vicugna pacos. Lineage (NCBI taxonomy): Eukaryota > Metazoa > Chordata > Mammalia > Artiodactyla > Camelidae > Vicugna > Vicugna pacos. Next base: position 90,792,209 of record NC_132992.1, on the reverse strand, counting down.
GTTTTGATGGGGGAGGGAAAGAATCTGGTTCTATAAATATTAGTTTTGAAGAACTTATAAGAAACTTGTGTGGAAATGTCCATCAGACACACAAACAGGCCTGCTGAAATCTGGAAAGAACACATCTACTTGGGATTCATCTACATAGAAGTGACAACTAAAGTTCTGGTGACAGAGCGGTGGAGAATGAAGAAAGAAGGTGTAGGGACAGAACTCTGAAGAACTTGAGGAAGCAGGAAGGAGAGAAGGGGAAGGAATGGTCAAAGGGGTAGGGAAATTTGCACCCTTAATTGCATAAGAAGCCAAAAGATGCCAGCGCTAAGTCAGAGATGGTACTCAACAGTGACAAATGCTACAGAAAAATTAAAGGACCGGCGTTAAGGACAGGTTACTAGACTGGTGATTAGTTATGAGACATTAAATAGTGACTGTAGTGATGGTTGCATAACTCACTGACTCGTACACTTCATATGGGTGATTTGTATGGTACGTGAATTGTATCTCAGTAAAGCAGATATATACACATGTAGACAGACGAACCTTTTCAGAGGTGCAGTGGGGGAGAAGGAAGACACATGGACGGTGAAGAAATGAGCAGGCTGTAAAACAGGTGATAGTTTCTTCAGCATAAAGGAGAATGAAGGATGTCTGAAGCCAGAAGGAAAGGCGGCACTAGAGGAGGCTGAACAAGCCACTGAGGGGTTAACTGGCTAAGAGCTAATAAAAAGCACAGGATAATACAAAGACGTTTCTGTGGAAGGAAGCTCTTTCTCTGAGACAGAAAGAAGGAAAAGTGTGAGGAAGATATTTTAAAAATCACTTAAGGAAGATAAAATAAATCATAAAGGAGTATCTCCACTTCTCTAGGGAAGTGCCAGGACATCTGCTGAGAGGAGAGGGGCAGAGCAGAGGCAAGGGTTAGGGATAATCCAGTAGGGATGAAATAAGGATGGAAAAGAATCTCAGTCCACGAATGGATAAATCATAAGTATATCCATATATGCTTTTTACTTTGTTATCATTGCCAAATCCCATGCTAATAATCTACCACATGTGCCTTTTAGACTCTGGGGCAGAATGAACAACACGTGAAACACAGTGAAAGCAAGTGTACACAAATAGAACAGAAATGGTCCTCTAAATCATTCATCCCCTGAAACAGTTTTGCCTCAGTTCTATAACCCTGTTACCTATTACTCTTTAATTATTTTTTCATAAGACCCTAAAGTTATACATTTTCTCATTAACAGCTCACAATTACTGTGAAAATGACTGAAAGATTTACGAGCTCCGCAAAGTAAAAAGCTCTTAATAAACAAGCAGCATGTCAAGGCATCTTAGACACATCTTTCAAGAATGTGCTTTGCGGGAGGGTATAGCTCAAGTGGTAGAGCACATGCTTAGCATGCATGAAGTCCTGGGTTCAATTCCTAGCACCTCCTCCTAAAATAAAATGAATAAACCTAATTCCTCGCCCCCCCCTCAAAAAAAGTGAAAATAAAAAAAAAAGAATGTGCTTTGGACACATCATTTTACCTAATGAAAGATTAAATGCATTTTCAACATTTAGAATTATGGATATTTACAAATTGGAAACAACAGTAAAGGTCACTACCAAATTTTCTCACCCTGTACAGAGACTGCCTCTAAGCGGTAATATCTGGTCACTCAGTTTCTTTGGGCCACTTTTATTAATGAGACCTTAATAGTTGACAAGGCAGCCTATGGCATTGCTGGTTATCAGTAATTGGTGTTCACATTAATTCTTGTATTTGTCTTATGTTGATTTTTGTCTGTTCTGTTCATGCCCTGCATCTAGTACAGAGAGGGCACAGAATAATAAGTGAATGAAATCTACCTTTCAGCTACTCTCTGCAGCTCCCACCTAGCTCCCTAAGCCTTGGAACTACCTTTCTCTTATCTACTGGTTGGCTTTCAAATATGTGAAGGCAATTTTTCCATTCTCTTCTCTTCTCCTGGGTAAACAAATATTCCCATTTCCTGAACATGTTTCAAGTTTCAAGATCCTCTCCAAACATAGCAATCAACATGGAACACAATACTCTTCATATGCTCTGCACAGTGAATGAAGGGAGGTTATTAAATTCAGCAACATACCCACTGTGTGTCCATGAGTGGCAGCATGCCTGTAAGCTATGTTTTCTTAACCTCATAATTTATCACTGAGAAAATGCAGCCAAAGAGGCATGAAGCAACTTGTCTAATTCACACAGCCAGTAATTGGCAGAGACATAATTTGTCATTAGAGTAAAATACTGCCTTCCCTCAATCTGGGGAAAATTTTACATATATTTCACTTCTATAAACAGGACATTACATCCTAGAACCACTTTTTTTCCCAAGTCAGGTCTTTCTCGTCTCAAACACAACTGAGATTTTGTAAATTTAATCATTCCTGGCAAATTTATATCTTTTTAGTTTTGGTCTATTATTTCAGCCTTTAAGAACTCTTTGAATCCTGAGTGTCATATAACAAACTGGCTATCACTACAAGTTTTGCATGCATTTATTACTTTGAGAAATGTGCCTCATATATTTAAAGTTGGTAATAAAAAAAGTGCTAACCAGAGCAAGGGCAAGACCAGAGCCCTGTAGCTTATCCCTAAAGAACTCTCTCCAGGCTGTCATCAACCCATTAATCAACATTTGGGGTTGGTAATTTGAATGGATATAAATCCATCTAATCAGAACTTACTCAGTATTCATTTATCTCCTGTGTCTATTAGGATAGGAAGAAGGATTATGCTCAGCGTCCTAAGAAAATCTAAACAGACTCATGTCTAGCAACCCCCATCCACCACCAGTCTAGTAAACTTATAACAAAGAAGCATGATTTGTGTCATTGGCTTTTTTTTAACTGAAGCTCTGCTGGTCTGAGAGTATGAGCCCTTTCTTCCCAAGTACACAAACTCTCTTTTTGCTCTCCCAACAAGATTCTAAAATAGACCATTAACAAGTTCTAGATCCAAATCCACCTAATTGCTCTCTGTAGAAACTGACACATTTATCATACTCTAGTCCTCCATCATTAACTGCACTTTTAAGATTTCTCAAAAGCATGAACAATGACTTCACAATCTTATCTACAAGTTTTTTGGTATATCCTTTGAGCCTGAAAATATGGATTAGATTTACTCCAATCAGACAGATTTAATCCAATTAGATATTCTTTATAATCTCAATTACCTTGTACTTAACCCTTCTTGATTTTGTTTGTTTTTACCTAGTTTTAAAAAGAAGTTTTAAAAGAGAAAACATTTTTCTTCCTTCTAGATAGTTAGCAAACTCACTGCTTTCAAATAAAAACTCCTGAAACACATAGTTTATTTAGTAGGCCAAAACTATGACCAATTGTTTTCTTTATGACATTCAATTTTAGAAATGGCATTTAAGATTTAAGGATCTCAGCAATTTTTTTTCTCTATTGCGTGTTGGTGCAAACTACATTTTAAAAATGGAATAAATGTTAAACATGCTTTATGCAAGAATCAACTAACATTTTTGAACGATGCACCGCAATATAATCAAAATGAAACAAAGGTGGGAAAAAAATCCTAAAATTAGACACCAATGGTAGTCACCCTGAAAAACAATCCTGGATAACCATTACATTCATAACCAAGATTATTTAACAGGAGGCAGGCATCATAAGAACACTAACACTTAAACGGATGTCTATCACTACGACTGCTACTACAATCATCCATCCATTCATTCTGCAATACATAGTTTACGTTACGTGATGCTGTGCTCTAGGTGCTGAGAATATAAAGTTCCTTCATGGAGCTTTCATTCTGGTAACATCATTCAAAAATCATAATCACTGCTACGACTGCAAGGCATTGTGCTAGGTATCTTCAAAGAGCGATTCAGAGCGAGATACACAAGCATTACCAAGTTTACCTTAAAAACATAAAAAGGCTACCCTCAACTAACTGGTCTTAGAAGCTGTTCCTAATGTCAGATAGTTTAGCGAAAGCTCCGTTTAACCGGCAAGCCAAATTTAGGGAGCGTTACCCACCATGCTAACAGTCTAAGTGCTTTTAAGTAACCTCTAGATGTATGCTTCTACCTTCCAAGGAACAATTCGTTTAACAACAAACCAAACCACCTAGGAGAGGGTCCGCAGGGGCGGTATCTTGGCAAGAATGAAACCAATCGCGGAAGTGCCATTTCCAAATTCCTAGCCCCACCCTTGTTACATGGCTCTTCAGATTCCGAAGTCAGAGTACCCTAGATGTGGAACAACACCCGAAGTCTCGGGCTTTACCAAGATTAAGACCGACACACTGCGAAATAACTGGGAAGATGTGGGTAATTTGCTGCGGTACGGCGCGCGTGTGTTTAAGACCCCTGTCCCTTCTCCCCACTTGCCAGAAAGTCCCCGAACCCTAACCGCCCCTCATGTTGAGGGCCGCTACCTGTTCCAGAGTCCCGGCCGGCCTCCCTGACCGACTCCTGCGACTCAGACCCCCTCCCGAAGCGCGTCTCGCAGCCCCGCCGTCGCCCGCTAACTTCTATCTGCACCAGGGGGTAGAGGAGGGAAGCGGAATCCGAGGAGACTCCTCCAGAGGATGGAGGCAGGTGGCCATACCCTAATCCGATCTCTAGGTCTGCGGGACGTGAGTGGCGCTGCCCGCGGTCCGTCAGTCACTCACCCCTCGCCTCAGGCAAGCCCCTTAGCAACGTCTCTCCGTGCCGACTGCGGCCATCTTGGACGTGGAATATCGGGGAAGCTACGTCATCGCGCTGCGTCCGCGACGGAAAATAAGCGACCGAAGGGGCGCCTGTCAACCAATCAGAAGAAAATAGAGCTCTCAAAAGAGGAAAGAGCCGCCAGTCTCCTCCCGGGCCCTCCCTGCGGGTCAGCGGTAGCTGCGTGAGGCAAGAGGAGCCCGCTAGAGGGCCCACCCCATCGGTCCCGCCCCCCGGGACGAGAGGGAACTCTGGAGCAACCGAACGTGACTAACGGAACTTCGGCGCGAGAGGCGGGGCGCGGGAGTAGGGGGGAAAATGCCTGTCCTCCAATCAACGCCCGGGCGTGGGCTCAGCCCAGCCAATTACGGCCCCGCAGCTGGCGGGGGCCGAGCCAGCCGCTCTGGCCCAGGAGCCCGCAGGCCCAATGGCTGGGCAGGAACCCGAACCGAACGGTCGGGGGGCGGCGGGGCGGGGTCGCGTCCATGCGTCTGAGCCGCCGGCCAATAGGCGGCGGCGGTGGTGGCCTGGGGGCGGGGCCTGGGGGTGGGCGGAGCCGCGTTGGGCCGTGGCGGCGGGGCTGTCTTAGGCCGCGGTCCCGCCCCTCCCGTCCGGCTGCCGCCGCCGCCGCTGCCGCCGCCGCCGCTGCCGCCGCCGCCGCCGCTGCCGCCGCCGCCGCCGCCTGGGGCTTGGTTGAGGCGGACGGTGGGTCCTGGCCCGAGTGTGGCGCCGCCGCCGCTACGCGAAGGGGCAAGCGGGCAGGTGAGTGCCGGCGGCCGCCCCTCCGCGCGCGCTGCCCGCGGGGCAGACTCGCGCCGCCGCCCCCGAGCGCTGTGAGGCCGCCTCCCGCCCCGGCCGGCGCCCCTCGGTCGTGGTCCGGCCCGCGTCCAGCCGATCGCTCCCGGCCTGGGGGGCGGGGGACGGTGTGTGCCCTCGGGCTCGGGCAGCAGGGCTGGGTGCCCGGGCCAGGCAAGGTCGGAGAGCGCCGCTCGGCCTCTAACCTCCGGCCCTGTCGGGGCGGGGGCGCGCTCGCCCCTACCCCGCCTTCCCTCCTGGCACCCAACGCTCCGGTCCCCGCTCCGGCCGCTCCGGACGTGGCAGCAGGTACAAGGAGCGCCGGCCTCTCGGCACCCGCGGGGTGGGGCCGGGGTCCGTCTCCCTCGCGTTCGTCGGCTCGGCTCTGCGTGCGGCCGGCTCGCGCACCCGCTTCCTTCCTCCCTCCCGCCCTCCTCCTCGTCGTCATCCTGCTGCTTGGGCGAAGGCTGTGTGGCTTTCATGTTCCTCTCTCTCCAAACCTCAGGTGCCCGCGGGGGTGCCCGGGGACTAGTCCCTGCTTCTCTCCCTCACTTTCCAGTTATAAAAACAGTCGTTGAAAATAGGTCATCTTTCTTCCCACGCGCCCTGGCCATCTTCCACACGCTCTGTGCCCTACTAGGGAGAAGAATTCAGTGCTTTGGAGTTTGTCATTCCCGCATCAAACTCTTCCTCCTCGTGGCTCCAGGCTGGCGATGTAACTGCATCCTTTCTCCCGTTTCTACTCCGAAAAAAAAAAGGAGCCGATTAGTATGGGGCGCCACTTGCTGCGGGGTCTCACCCGCTCCTTGTGTTGACAGGTTTAGAATCACTTGGAGGGTATTGTTTTGCATTTCCAAATGAAGGAGGTGATGTTTCAAAAGCCAAACTACTTTTCAAGTATGTTGACAGGTGAATTTTGCTTTTAGGAACCTTAGAAGAGTTAACCTTTTAGCGATGGATCTATCCATGGCTTGGTCGTTGTGTGGTTACAAGAGCTGTTTAAGTTTGTCAGAACTCATTGAACTGGACACTGAAAAGAGAATTTTGTCTTATGTAAATGATACTCCCCCCACCCTTTTTTCCCTCAAAAATGATCCTACTGCTAGTTCAGAACCGAAGGAACCAGTAACTATTTTGCAGAGGTTTTTCCTACTATTTTAAGTGAATGCATTTAACTTAAAAATATAGCCAAATAAAAGCAGCTTTCTTCTGTACGTTAAAATTTGACAAGACTTGCTTGAACCATGATCTATTGTGTCTACACGGGCTACTATACATGCAGTCTCCTCTTACCAAATTAGTCCCCAGGGCTGCTGTGATTGATATCTTGGGGCAGTTCCAGCAATTTAAGGAGGAGTTTTTCTCTGGCCCGAGAAAGTAGTTTGCGAAGCCAAGTTCTCAAACAGCTACAGAACAACTTTTTTATTGGGACCCCAAACAACCTCTGTTTCTCTTCTGTTACTCCTTCCTGGCTGCCCTCTTTGATATATATTCAACATTGTAAGCTAATATCTGAAATGAAACTCTAGTCTGAACCAGGAAAATGGTTGCTGCTTCTCATCTCTTCTCCAGTGATCCCAGAATAGGAATGATACTGGACTTGATGAAAACATTTATGCCTACGTGTGCTGTAGAAATGAAAGTTTCTGTTGAATTCTGTCCATAGGAGTGCAGTAAAATTGAAGTAAGAAAGTAGGGCCACATTTTAAATGATGATTAAACCTTGGCTTAGAAGCCACTGGAAAAGGAGAAAAAACTGTGAAGGTTGTACTGAAAGATTTTTTTCATTCTAAAGTTCAACCATTGGAAAACTGTTTTGTTCTGAGAGCTCTGATGACTGGTCACAACTATTCCCTTAAAACCTGCTGCTTTCATTATTTAGAAGAGAATGAGAAAGGAGATGACAGCTGGAGGGAATACGGAACAACAGAGGCTGCTCACAGTAAATAGTAGGTAATCACTGAATTCAGTGGGAACCAGGTACATCGTTTGTGGCACATGGAATTTTAGTAAAAATGAGTAAAAAGCTTACCTCCTGGCTTAGGGTTTCTCTGCATTCTTTTTACTGGATAGCAGTTTAGTTCAAGGCTGTCCAAGTCTCTTCAAATGTTTGAATGACATAGTCTCCTTTTTTTCTGATCACTAATCTGCAGTAGCTTTGAGAAATGTAACTAACAATACTGTTTCTTTTTTGGTGTAGTTTGATGAATATCTGTCACTGGGAGGTTTTTTATCTTTAGAAACTGGTTTGTCCGTCTCTGGCTGCTGTGCTGGATACTTCTGTTGGGGGCAGGGAGGAAGCGTTTCAAGTATGTTTTCTCTTCTTGTACCCAAGTCCTGGGAGTAGAGCCTGAATTTTGTTTCCCCACGAAGGAATTGGAGTCATTTATTACTATGGCATCAAACATTTTTGACAGAATAGTGAATACACCGTTATTCTTACTTACTTTGGAAGTTGCTTGTGGCCAGTTATTTGTTTCCTCAATAACAAGTACTGTATTTGGGCCCATTAATTTATTGGGAAGAATGTTTGATATGCTGTACGTCCTTTTTCTCCTGATACAGACATGGAATTGTTTATCTTGGATATCAGTTCATTCTGAGTCAGATTTAACCAGTTAAGAGTATTAGACGAAGGATTCCTTGCTTTTAATTATTTCTGGTTTTCACTTTTGTGTTGCATTTACAGATACACCTTGCTTGGCAAAATTGAATTCTGTACATTGGATTTCCTTATGTCATCTCATTTTTTAATTCATAAAATTGGAGCTTATTAATATTTTGATGTGCAAATATAATTAATTTACATATTCTCAAAGGAAAAATAAATTTCTAACAAAATATTAGTATACATATTTCTCTATTGTAAAGGAGTTGAGATTTTTTTTAAAGTTGCTTAATAGTCTTATGAAAAAATGTTTAATTAATAGAATTGGCAAGGGTAGCAGTCCTTTTTTTTTTTTTTAAGTTCATACAGCAACTTAAGCCAGAGATTAGCTGTGTAGATTCCATTTCCATTTGGAAGTTTCCTCTAGGTTTTAGAAATAAACAGATCATAAAACAAGAGGTACAAACACAGCTATTGACAGTTTTCAACAGAAATAAATTTGAATGGAAGAAAAATGATTCCAGATGATAATAAACTTCAAAAACCAAAGTTAAGACTTTGAAATTCTTTCTTATTCAACTGCTTTCCAATTAGAAGTTAATTAGTAATCAAGATAATTCCAAACACTCTTGGCTGACAATGGAAGACAAGTCCAGCTCTGAAGTTAAGACTTTGAAAGGGATCTGAGTGATACTGATTACCAAGCCAAGTAAAATTTCAACCTGTTACATGCCTAGGCTCAGTAATGGGTGAGGAGAGCAGAGGGACAGGACAGGAAGAAGTGCTTTCACTATTTTTTAGGACTAAAAAGTTGTCTAGAGAATGTAGGTAATCAGGTGTCTACATTAGAACTCATAATCAGCATGCAATATTTTAGGCTTATTGCCTGTCTGCCATCCTGAGCTTCACTTTCCACTTTGCTTGGGATACAACTCATAACAAAGTCTAAAAATTCTATGACTAAGTGGTTTAAAGGTTTCAGTCTCAGAAAATAGGAATGACTTCAGTATCAGTAGTTTTCTATTAAGCACAGTTAAGAGAAAGTGAGGGTTAGTGTTGAAAAGTATTCACTATAGTAAGTGCTTTTACCATAAAATTTGGAAATTTTGCTCATGTCCCATATTTAAGCTGAGGCCATTCCTGTATTTTTGAATGAGGCCAGCATAATGGTGCTATACTTTGAAAAGGCCAAAGAGATAAAAGCTTTACGTGGTGTTTTATAACCTTAAAGGAATACTGTTATTTTGAACTTCAGAGATAATGAACTTTCACAGCCTTCATAGGTGGGCTGGTTTTGACCAGAATCCATGAAATACTGTTGAGCATCAGTAAAGTTTGACATCAAGGTGTGCTGATGAGGCTGTGCTGTCAACTGTTTATTAACTCGTATGAATTTGTTAGCTTCTCTAAACTTCAGCTTTCTCATCTGTAGGAGTAGGCGTAATATCTTTCTTTATCTAGTGTGTAAAATGCTTACCTCAGTTCCTGATATAGGAAGTGCCTAAAGGCTGCAGTTGTGATGAAGATGATCATGTTGGGGGCTTGCCACAGGACACACAGTTTCACCAACCTAGAAACTAACCACGGGACAGCATGAATAATTGCATTTAGGCTCAAAAACTCAGTTTAATATAGCACATGTATCTGGCTGAAGATCAGTTTATGTAAAAGGCTTTAGTTGATTATCGTTTGGGCTGTGGGACCATGTCTCACTTACCTTTGCATTTCAGATTAGATACTCAAGACATATGCACTGAATGGAGGTGTGAATTGTTCATTTGGCTCATAGAAAAGTAAGGCAATCTTAGCTATACAGATCTTCCTCGACTCGTGAGGGGTTACATCCCAATAAACCCATCCTATGTTGAAAATGTCATTTAGTCGAAAATGTATTTAATATACCTAACCTACCAAACATCACAGCGTAGCCTCACCTACCTTAAATACGCTCAGAACACTTACATTAGCCTACAGTTGGGCAAAACCACCTAACACAAAGCCTACGTGGTAATAAAGTGGTGAATATCTCATGTGATTTATTGAATACTGTACTGAAAGTGAAGGCAGAAGGCTGTATGGTTCAGAATGGTCATACGTGTATGGCTTTCACTCACCATCCCTTGGCCGACCGGGAGCTGTGCTCGCTGAGGCTGCCCGGCATCCCCAGAGGGTATCTATAGTACTACATATCACTAGCTTGGGAGAAGATCAGAATTCAAAATGTGAAGTTTCTATTGAACGCGCGTGGCTTTCATACTATCGCAAAGTCGAAATACCCTAAATCAAAACATCGTATGTTGGGGACCATCTGTATTAGTAAAACCTCCTTGAGTTGAGTTGAATCTGGCAGTGGATAGATAGCAAAGCTCTTTGACAGCCACACGTGCTACATAATATTAGATGTCATTACTTTAAAGATGTTTAGGGTTGCAGGTAAATACAGAGAACCCCAAAGGTCTCTTCCAAACCTGATGTTCCACAATTCCAGAATCTAGAATCCTTATGGGAGGAATGTAGGTGGCTTGAAAGTAATTTCTTGACAGATTATAGCTAGCTGTTCCTTCACCCTTAACATTTTTCTTTCTTCTTTTAGAAAGATATAATAGGAAATGATTATTCATGATACTGAATGATTCTTTGCTTTAAGAAGGATTTTTTTGCAACTTCCTTTAATTAAGAGCCTCATTTTAAGTATATTTACAACTTAATAACAGGTTAGAACTAAAACTACTATGTATTGAAAAGTCAATCAAAGATAGTTTAAGCATCTCTAAATTAGTGGAAATATAGCAAAAAAAATGGTAGAAAGCAAAAAATAGCAATTTGAAAAAATTTCAAGTTTGTGTGTATCTGTATCAATCTATCTGTCTCCATATATATGGGAGCCCAAATTGTTCTGTATAAAGATTGAAGTTTTACTTACATGCAGCTTACAGGTGTACATTCATTTTGGTACATGTGTAGCTACTGTGTTGAAATTCATTGCACTGTCCTGCCTGTCGGCTTGCCTTGACTTCTTGGTACTCGTGGGCTGTGGCACATCAGCACTTCCTTTGATAGAGATTGGAATGGTGGGTGCTCGTTAGCCACCTGAAGTCGCTTGAGTGTGGCTTGAGCCTGCTGCTAGACCCAGAGAAATGTTTCCTATGCACACTAGTTTCAGTTAACATGGTACCAACGCAAGGACTACATACGCCTTACCAGTTTCTGGAGGAGAGAGAGCTTAGTTAAATACTTTCAGTTTGGGAGTGCTTTCATTTTCCTAGGCCATCATCCTATAATTTGTGTACTTAATTCAGAATGTAGTAATCTGATCCTAATGGCCTGCAAAGTATTTTAGTGAGATTTTTTTTCTTCCCACACCAAGAATCGGCGGGCTCCCGCACTCCCTTCGAGTGCATTTACAGCTGAGTGCCTGCGGTGGGAGGAAGCTGTTGGACCATTTTCTCCTTTAGTCAGTTCAGCTGTAGAGTTGGGAAGATGCAGGATACACTGAAAAACAGATGCTGGATTTGAGTTAAGGTTTTCTGGGCAAAGTACTAAATAAGTGTAATCAAAATGTTAATTCTGGTTGTATTTAGTTGAAAGCAACGCAAGAATAACAGAAATATACATTCTTTCCATTTATACTTTTTTAGGAAAAATAAAAACCCCACACAGCTGAATGCCACCTCAGTCTGTTCAGTTTATGTAAACTATACTTTGTAAAAATAGGTTAAGTATCCAACATCCTCTCTCTCACATCACCCGCATGCCCCCTCCCCATCAGCCAAGATCCCTAAAAGCACTGTATCTCACTTTTCCTCACCTATACAGATTACATGTAAAAGAATCATTTGATTGGTCAGAAGTGGTTCCTGATTAAGAGATGCCATTTGCATATTAGCAATTTAAACAATAATTGAATATACCTTTTATTGTACTGTTTTCTAAAGTTGGTTTTATCTCTTAGGTGGAGAAATTGTTGATGGACTTGCTACATAATTTATGGTGTTTTAAAGAGCCAAATTTTGAGGAGTCTGTACATTTTAAAAATTCATTGGTGGTGAAGAAATGCAGATATACGTGAAACTCTCAGCTTGCTGTTTCTTTTTATGGATGCCCCTTTATTTGAGTGATGAGCTCTGATTGTTTGTTGTGGAACCAATTTGTCTGTCAATACTGTATTGCTTTTCTACATAATATTTTCTTTTGTCTGAAGTATTGTTTATATCCTATTTTTTTTACCATGTATTTTTGCTTTCCCCGAGATAATTCAGTAGGAATTTGTAAATTATACCTGATTTCCATCTAAGCTTTTGAGGGAAATCTTTCATTTAGCATTGTATCTTCTGGCGAATATTTAGAATATAAGTTGTGTATGTGTGTGTATCTGTATGCCCATGTGTATACACATACCTAATTCAGCACGTCTTTGTGTCTTTCTAATATACATATTTGAAATAAGTATTGAAGATAAGCTTTTGGTCTTTGTAGGAAGTTGATGAATTTCTAACAGGTAGTTTTCCACTGAGAGCACTAAGGATATTCAGGATACCTGCATGACTCTTGGGAAACTTGGAATCTAGCCCCAGATTCAGCTGAAATCACTCATTGTGTGTTACAAATTTTTGAATCATGACTGAACAGGGTGGGTAGTTATTTTAAATCCATGATGTTGGGAGAATTTTCATTAGCAAAAAAAAGTCAGAAAGGGGTTGAATTTAGGAAACCACTCACCCTGGATTCTAAGACTTTCTCAAACTGAGTCTTAAAATCTCATCATCCTTCTTTAACTGGACTTTATGCCTTGCCCCTTTCTGTTTCGTTACTTTCCTCCTATATTTGAGGAATTATCCTGGCTATGCGTCCTGGGTCCCCACCTCCTCCTTATCCTGGAGGCCGGCAGGCCTGGTCTTCCCTCATGTGTTGTCTTCCGTAGTGGCTAGTATGGTCCTGGCCCAGAGATGGGGGAGAAGCCGCTTAATCGTGTGCGCCAGCAAGAGTCCACCTACGTGCTGGACACTGCACCAGATTTCAGGTTGGAAGCTGTGGGTCTGCTGCATGTTGGCTCTGGGCTCTTGGCCGAGTCGTAGCCATGTCTAAGTCCCCTGACATGCCAGTGGTCACCACCAGCCTCTGGGGACTGCGGCGGGAATGCCAGGGAGGTGGTGGGTGGGGACGGGTCTGACCAGTGCAGAGCACCATAAAGGATGCTCGAGCCTCTGGTCACAAGTGCCTGTGGAGCCTGAAGTCACACTTGGGTTGTAGCTCTGCTGTTTCTATTGGAAACAGACTTATTCCTGCTTTGTTGCTTTCTAAGAGACCAAAAACACTTTAAAAATTCAGTTTGTGTTCATTAGAGAGATTCTCTTATGAAATTTACACTCTTAAAGCTTTTCTAGGAAATAAACTACGGATTCCCCAAAGAAGTCATCTTTTAAATGTGAATTTTGTGTATTTTATATGTATAAATCTATATTTTGACTTTTAAGAGTCATCCTAATTCTTTAGTAGAAGTAGTTAAGTATTAAGTAAATGTCTCATTTTGGCTACTGTTCTAATCACTGGTTGGAGAATATATCAGAATGGTTCCTTGTGGACAATCTTACTATCGTGGTGGGAAATAAATCTTACCCACAAGTAACACTAATACACTCAAATAAGATTCTTCTTCGTTCACCAAATATTTGACCCTCGACTATGTCCATGGCACTGTTATAGCTAGCCCCTGCAGATAATTTAGAGATGGAAGCTTTGTGTTTTTTTTTCTGCCATGAGACGGTGGGTGAGGTAGGCGCGTAAATGATGTTGACTGCGGCAGGTGCAGCCAGAGAGCCGCCAGGGCTGGGCTCTGGGTTGTGTGGAGTGCGCAGGGGAGTGTCGCTGAGGTGGGGTTTGAGCCAGGACTTAGACACCTTCACCTAGGGCTGAAGGCATGCAGACCGCAGAGAGGAGAGAGTGGATTGGGGATGATGCCAGGCCAGGGGGCCGGGGGAGCTGGCAGACGGTGGCAGGAAGGCCTGATGCTTTGCAGGGTGAAAAGAAGTAAATGTGGGGCTTCTGTCTTCAAGGTACTTTTAGTTAGGGGTGTGACACAAACACTAGAAGAATTGGGGCCAAACCATATCAAATCCAGAGGCAAATAAGTCTTATAGACCTTGATGGCTGTAAAAGTTCAGCAGAATGGCTGCTGAGCCTTAGAACTGGGTGTAGAGAACCCCCATTCTCCAGAAACTTGAATTACTGAAGTAAACTTAAGGCTTGAGGACACTCAGATTCAGTGTGCGAGGGGCTGAGTACTCCGGAGCTCCCGGGCAGAGAGGATCCAGGTGACTGGGGAGCTTTCCTGATTGGAGATCACTGTTGGCCTGGTTTCTGGGTGGAACAGATTAAGAGCTGGTCTGAAGCTAAGATCCTGTACCCTCGGGAGGTACGTTCCCTGGGGACAAGGACAGGCACTCCCTGCTCCCTCCTTAATTAAGTAGCAAGTTAATGCCTCTGTGGAAGATTCTTAAGGCCTAACCTGGGTAAGCTGCTTTCTCTCTTTAGGGCCTGGGGGATGGAAAGAGTCCAAAGAGAATTCCAAAAGACTGATCTCTGTGTAAGCCAAGCCTTTAGCATCTGTTAATCACCTTAAACTTGACCCATTCTTACTGATTTTCATGGGAGTGAGGGCTGCATGGAGGAGCCCAGAATTTCCTCAAGGCCACTGGGGACATTTTGGCTGAACCTTAAAGTATGTGAAAAATTTTGCCAGGAGGAGACAGGTAGCAGAAGGTAGCTTCATTCCAGAAAGGGGGGAGAACCTGAGCAGGTTCTGGAGCTGTGTTAAGGTGGGGATGGGAAGAATAAAGCCGGGCAGGTGAGATGGGGTGAGGAAGTGGAGGGCCCAGGGGCTGTGCTGGGTTGGGGGTTGCGTGTGACCCTGGAGCTGTGGAAAGACCTAGCGTTGAGTAAAAGCAGCCGATGTGTTGTATAATTTTATTTGTATGAAGTTCAGAAGCAGGCAAAAGTAAGCGATGGTAATGGAAGTCAACATGATAGTGACTTCTGGGGAGTGGCTGTGGACTTCGGGTAGGCTCGAGGGGACTGGGCGAGGGGTGGATATGCCGATACCTCACCCCAGGTGGTGGCAGTGCACTTAACCCAGCAGGCTACACGTGCGTCTATGAAGGCTAACTTAACAATGTGGTGGGGAGGGAGGTCGGGGGCAGGGAAATGATTCAGGAAAGGGTGGGAGGAGCTGGAGCTGAGGGTTTTAACTGGGAGTGGCTTCAGGGACTGTTCCTATAAACAGCCCGCCAGGGCTTTTGAAGATCACATAGCTGCTCTCCCAGGTGCTGATTTACTGATGCGGGTTGAAGTTGCACCTGTGTTGTATTCCTGCACTCGTTACTCAGGGCAGATTTAAGTGGCAGGGATGGGCTTGGGCAGGGGGATCACAGGACACTGTTACAGTCTAAGCAAGAGGTGAATTCAAGAGGTCTGCCCTCCTGCACCTGCAGAGCTCTGTGCTTCTCTGCATTTCACAGAGGCAGTGGGGCAGTAGCCCAGCACAGGCTTTAGAGACAGGCAGATCGGAGTTCCAGCTGCACCTCTTACCCTGGATAAAGACAGAGGACTTCACCATTCTGAGAATGTCATCTTAAAGACGAGGCTGATGCCCACTGAGTCCAGGTCTGGGAAGATCAAACCAGGAGGTACATCTTAGCACAGCAAGTGGCAGAGGGTGAGGACTGCACACGGGGCCATTGCCCCTGCTGTTTTAATAAACAGTCATTATCTCAGGGCAGGTATCTAGATGCTGGGGAGTGATGGGAGTTGGCGGGGGTTCCTGAGGGAAGACTTGGTGTGGGGGAATTGCGGGCAGAGTGAAGAAGCCTGTTTTGGAGCCCTTGGGTCCTTGCACTGTGAGGACCGTGCCGGGGGGCATGGCTGTCTTGGGCTCACTGCACGCCAGACCTACTAAGAGGAGGGGAGGGTCTTGGAGCTGCTCACTGAAGTGATGTTTTCAAGTTGTTTAGCTCTAAACACACACAAACTCTTGCCAGCAGGGTCATATCCGATGGTGAGTGTCACACTTCTTCCTGCCAAGCTATATTTGGAAGTGTGATTCAAGCCCTTCTTTCCAGACTTACCGGTAGTTTTAGTTGTTTTCAGGTCAAGTTCAGTGATTCTCTGCAGAGATGCCCCTGGTAGATGTGCAGAGGGCCTGAGATGCAAGGACGAGCAGCAGGTGCTCTGTCCGGGCGGTGCTGTGAGCAACTCGACCCGGGAGCTTTCTTCTCACTGAGTCCTAAAGTGTAGGGAAAGGTGCGGAAACTCTTCCTCCTCTTGCTGCCCCCGCCCCATGCTTTTTTTTTTTTCCCTGCTTTTGATTTCAAAACAACTAACTCTTGTCCTTGCTGCAAAAGTTTTAGGTATTTTTTAGCAGATCCTTTTTTGTTCCAGGATGCCTGACACTGTGTTTGAGAAGTTACAAAGTATACTCATACATTAGACACGATCAGAGACCATACATATCATGGCCCTTTAATAGAATGTTATTTTCTGTGTTAGCATGGCCTGTGTGTGCATGGATTCAGTTACAGCGGAGTCAGAGATCACCTACACCGTGGGAGAATGTGCATTTTAAACCTTTCGTCTCATCGCAGCTCTCCACACTACCAGTCATTTCTTTTTGTAAGAAACAAGTAGATCAGAGTTTGCTTTTTCTTCTCCCTTGAGATGAGGCGAGGGCTCCGTGGCGCATCATCGTGGTGCTTGTTATTAATCAGCGTGTGGATTGCTTCAGTAGCGTCTCGGCTGAGGACTCTCTCCATCTTCTTGGGTTGTCATCTTAAGGCGCTTCTCTCTGGAGGAGGAATGCTCAGATCAGAATTCTCCCCAGCAGTTGTTGGCTTCTTCAGGCAGGGGCTTCTCTCCCACTGCTCTCCACCGAGACCTCTCCAGCCGGCCCGTTCCCCACGGGCCCCCTCGGGCTTTGCTCATTCCTGTCCTTGTCTTTGAGTTGCCTCCCCTTTCTTCATACCTCCCAGCCCCTTACTTTCATCAAGACACAGCTCCTGACTCACTGTTATGAAGTGTTTTCAGACAGATGTTATAACATCTCTGCCCAGCGTGCCATCGGTGCAGCCTGCTTGGCCCATCCTGTCCATTTGTCAGACCATGTGGACTCGTGGGTGGGTGAAGTGCTGGACTGGGAGGTGGTGGGAGACTCTCTTGAGGGTGGGGTCTGCCATCCACTTCCTGTGAAACCGGGGGCCAGGGACTTTGAATTTTCTTTGGAACAAAATGAAGGAATTAGATTAGCTCTCTGATGTTTCTTTGATTTTGAAAATGTCTGCACCATTTGTGCAGAGTCTGACCTGTTGCTTACCGTTTAGTGGGAAATTATTCTTTTAAAGCAAAATGGGGAGGAATATATAGGTTTTTGTGGCCGTGTGATAGTTTGTGATACATGAGTGTAGACCTAAGTTTCATCTCTGTGGTATCACAGAATACACATTTTGGGATATATAGTAAAATCTGTGTAATTTGAAAAAAAAAAGTCTTGAGTAAAACTTGCTTCTACTATAGTTTTTCTACACGAAAAAGAATGAACTTTTCTTCCAGATTTTCTTCCCCACTTGAGAGCCTCCAAATACTAGTATTTGTTACATAACTGCTTTTTCTGGAAGGAAACTTCAGGAAATGGCACACGTGAGGTAAAATCTTAGCATCTCAAAGCCGAGACCCGGCCGTGCCCCATTTTATGACTCAATTGTGTTCTTTGGAAACATAATGCTTCTCTGTCTTTTCCTTCTCTTCTCTGTAGTCAGAAGATGGGTAAGAAGAGTCGAGTGAAAACACAAAAATCAGGCACTGGTGCTACAGCAAGCGTGTCACCGAAGGAAACCTTGAACCTGACCAGTGAGCTGCTGCAGAGTAAGTCCCGTGCTCGGCCTTCCCACCGCTTCATGGGCCATGTGGGTCTCACCCCTCGGCACCCCTGTGCTGCATGGGAGTCCCTGGTCCGGGGAGCAGGGCATGAAACAGCCTTGTGTTCAGATCCCAGCCGCTTCATGTGGGACCTGGCACGTGACAGAGCTTCCTTGGCCTGCAGTCTCCCCACCCGTGAGATGGAGATGTGGTACCTGATGGTACCGAGTCACAGTCCATGAGGCTGGGACGAAGTAATGAACACAGGGCTTCTATAGCACAGCTGCCCAGACCACGGCCGTCCCTGGGTACTGGTGGGCGAGGCCACACTCCTCTGCTCTCACACTGTGGCCTCAGACAAATTCCTTAAATAGACTGTCTTGGGAGCACTTGGGGACCATGTGATCTATGGCATGTGAAGGTGCGTCAGGGGCTGTGAACCCCGGGGTGAGCATGGCCTCTCAGAGAGCAAACCTTGGGAACTGGACCCCGTCACCTTTACTTTCAGCAGTTCAGTAATAGTTTTCCAGTTTCACGTGTTGAACTTACCAGTTCTTGGTTCTGGGAAATTAAATATTAAGTGCCTCTACTTGCTTTAGCAAGTTCATCTAAACTGGTAACTTCTCTTTTTAACTGTGAATTTAAGTTGGCACTCCATAGGTTTCAAATTGAGCTGTGGTCACTCTCTTAACTCACTACGTTTATCTCCTTTCCTTTGCCCCTTATGTTTAGATTATGTGACAAAGAAAAATGTAGCTTTCTGTCCCTACCAGAAGCAGGCAGCAACCATGTCAGGGTCATGTCCCTCCCCAAGCACTCCCGTTGTCCCCTGTGGTGTCCCTACCTGTCCCTCATGCGGGTCAGCATGGCCCCACAAAGCGCGGACGGACATGCCCCTCCCCACTGGCCTCCCCGCTAGACTGTAGGTGGCCTCGGGGCCGGCTCGCTCATGTTCTAGGGCCCAAGTCAGTATTTGTTGATGCAAGAATAAAGTAAGACTGGTTAACCTCAATAGTTAGGACTTACCACACAACTAGTTATTGTTAATTACTTACTGTAGCTCGTCTTTTCCTTGGAGGCCAAGAATTTGGCGGGAATGTGGGATGGGAGCTCTCTCTTTAAACTGATACAACTGTTTAAAAAGGTCAAGGCCGTGGACAGTTGGGTGGCAGTATGCAGCCTTCCATGGCGGGCCTGGGGGTTGTCGTTTGGTTCTGGCCCTACAGTGGAAGCTTCGCTTCTTTTTCAGCTGCAACTGTGCCGTCTCTTTCTGTAACTCCCCCAGGGTGCTTATTATAGGGACTTGCACATGGATGCAGAATGTTTGTTGACTCATTGTCCTTATGTCCAATTTAACTGGTTTCCTTAGGGAGCCATTGTTATGGGGTTTAACTAAAAATAAATGTTGATTTTTAATACATCTTCTTTTTGCCATCCACCAGTTTTCAGGAAAATGTTTTGCATTTTAGTTTAGCTTTTTGAACTTCCTGTTCGTAAGTATATTCTGAGGAAGACTAATCCGAGCAGCGGGAATAAGGTAGCTGTGAGGTAGGCGCTCACACCCGTGTCCGGGGTCACAGTTTAGTAAGAGGCCTTAGAATGGTTTCACAGGGTTTTCCTGCTTTAAAAAGCAGAGCTGGTTTACACTTCTCACACCTATTGTCATGGCTGTCCTATCTTTGTCCTTTAAAAATAAACCAGCAGCAACAACAAAACCCAGATTCCATGTCTTCTGAAGACTGACAGGTTGAGTCGAAAGAAAGAAATGTTTGAGTGCCCTGGTTTTTGTGTTACAGAGTGCAGTAGTCCTGCCCCGGGCCCGGGGAAAGAATGGGAAGAGTACGTGCAGATCCGGTCTCTAGTTGAAAAAATACGAAAAAAGCAAAAAGGTAAAGTTTCTAGAATGATCATCATGTTTTCATAATATCGTGTGGAGACCTAGCATAAGGCTGAAGGGCTTTGAGAGCAAAAGTCTCCGCATCCAGCCCAGGCCCCAGTGCCTGTCTGAAAGGTTGTAGAAAGGGCTTCTGGGCTGGGAGAGAGACCGCTTTGGGAAACCACCAGAATCTTTCCCATTTCGGAGATGCTGTCACTGCTTTGGAAGGGGTAGAAATGTTGAGCTTTAGCAGGGAAAATGTTTGGATCTGGGGACTAAGATGGCACAACTTTCATTTTCTGAAATATGTGTTTAAACGTTTTTCAGACTATGTTTCCTTTAGGGTTTGAGGTCAGTACATAGTTCCGTGGCTCAACACACACAAGTATATACTGATTGATTAATATCTTGTCAGGATTTATGATGGACTCAAATGTATCTTTTTTCTTTCTTTTACTATTTTTGTTTTTTTTGGGGGGGTGGTAATTAGGTTTGTTTGTTTGTTTGTTTATGTATTTATGTATTTATTTAACGGAGGTACTAGGAATTGAACCCAGGACTTCGTGCATGCCAGACGTGTGCTCTATCACTGAGCTATACCCTCCCACATCAGATATATCTTGATTAGAGAAGAGACGTAGTTATATTTCCCGAGATGTGTTTTTCCAGGGTGTATTCAAGTAGACATCTTAATGATTCTCAGCCAAGTTGGCAATGGGGCCAAGTGTCAATTCGGAAAAGCTTATTCAATACACCTATTGTTTTTGTTCTGTAAAGCACAAAAAGTGGATCTGTATGCAGGCCACACGGAAGCGGGAAGGAGAAGACGGAGTAAAGAGCCTGCGTTCAAAAGGCTGCGAAGCACTTGTTAGGCTCCCTTTTCACTTCCCGCCACGGGAGTGAGTGGGAAGAGGGCTTGTTTTTATTTGCTCCCTCAGGTGGTGGCTTTACCGCTCTCCCATACGTATCTGCAAACGTGCAGCCTTTGGCTTGGATGGTCTCAAACCCTAAACGGTGACTGGCTCTTGTATAACGTGTTGTCTGCATGAAGTGGTGGGCCGTGCTAATCCTGGCTCACCACACCAGGAGCCGACAAGCTTTTGTATATCCTGAGTTTCTGTTCTGAGTTGAGAACGTTTCCTGCAGCTGATACTGAAGTTAGAGAGTTCATTAGTTCTCAGTGGGTGAAGAGTAAATCCTGTCTTAGACTATCCCTAACAAGGTCAGTTTTCTCCGTTTGGCAGGGACCTTTGCACGTCTAGCCGGGTACGACCCCGTGCCAGGCCCTCCCGCTTGGCGTGGCCTCAGGCTCCGTGCCTGGGCTCCGTGCCCATCGCCTCCTATTGATGAAGTTCCAGTTCCTCTCTCTTTAGTCTTCAAAAAATTAATTTTTTGTGTGCATGGTTTTTCACCTTTTTGAGTATTTCAAACATGCTGAAAAGTCCAGAAAATAACCTCCAAGCATCTGCTACCCAATTGAGTATGTGTCATTCTTGTCAGTTCAAGTTCTCCTTTCCTTCCCTTCCACCTGCTGGTCCGATCTCTTTCCCTCCCTCTGTGCTTTGATTGGTTTTTATATTTGATTTTAAGAAATAAGAGGTTTCAGCACACCAGAAATTGACACATTGTAAACTGACCATACTTCAATAAAATATATATATATCCAAAAAAAAAAAGAAAAGAAAAAAGGAATAAGGGGTTTCGGAGAAAGCTGTAGCCCCACACTTCCACCCATTCCCTCCCCTCCCCTTGGGGGCCTTGTCTTTACTGTGAGTGTGTTTCTGCTTCATGTACAACCCCATACAAATATATGGTAGGAATTGACGTTTTAACAGTTTACAGAAATGGTATCATACTGTTGGATTTTTAAAAAAATAACGTGCAGTTTTATGTTTTGTTTATCATGATACATGTTGATCCAGCGCACTCAAAAAGTTGCTGGGCAGAGTCCTATTGCAGAGCTCTTCAGTTTTGTGCCCTTAGAATCAGGGTCTGGGTCCCTCCTTACACACGGCCCCTTGTGCATGTCTCTGAGCTACTGATTTTGTTTTCATGGGAATTTCATTAAAGAAAATGTGCAGGAGGATAGGGGAGTGCTTGGCATGCACAAGGTCCTGGGTTCAATCCCCAGTGCCTCTGTTAAGAGAGGAAAAAGAAAGAAAGAAAGAAAATGTGCATGTGAGAGGTGGCAGGTTGCTCTAGAATTCTGCAGTGGGCATGAAGGCTTCCCCCATCCCAGCAGACCCCAGTGTTACCTAACAGCCAATGTTCCTATGACCTAGGATCAGTTAACTATTTCTCTGTAGCTGACAGGGAGTTTAGGATTGTAATTGCCTTTCCTGTCACTTGTTAAGACATGTACTGTGATTTTCTGGTAGTCAGTTTTAATTTTTTCAAGACTAGAATCTTACTACTATTTCCTGCTAGTTAGTTTCAGTGGCCTGTTTTTTATTCTTTTTTTTTCCAGGTTATGTATATTTTCCTTTTATATATATATGTATTTTTGATTGAAGTAGAGTTGATTTACAGTGTTGTATTAGTTTCTGGTGTACAGCATAGTGATTCAGTTATACATTTACATATATATTCTTTTTTAGGTTATTATATACATTTATAAATATCCTTTATAGGTTATTACAAGCTATTCAATATAGTTCCCTGTGCTATATAGTAGGACCTTGTTGTTTGTTTTATATATAGTAGTTTGTTATCTGCAAATCCAAAACTCCAAATTTATTTTTCCCCCACTTTCCCCTTTGGTAACCATAAGTTTGTTTTCTATGTCTATGAGTCTGTTTTGGCTTTTAAATAAGTTCATTTGTGTCATTTTATTTATTTATTTATTTGTTTGTTTGTTTATTTATTTATTTACTTATTAAACTTTTTTTATTGAGTTATAGTCATTTTACAATGTTGTGTCAAATTCCAGTGTAGAGTACAGTTTTTCAGTTGTACGTGGTAAGTGCATTTGTGTCATTTTAAATTTTATTTATACATTTGTTTGTTTGTTTATTTCCCCCTCTTAACAGAGGCACTCAGGATTGAACCCAGGACCTCATGTGTGCCAAGCATGTGCTCTACCACTGAGCTATACCCTCTACCCCCGTGTGTCATTTTTTTAGATTCCACATATAAGTGATACCAGATGGTATTTGTCTTTCTCTGTCTGACTTACTTCACTTAGTATGATAATCTCTAGGTCCATCTATGTTGCTGCAAATGGCATTATTTCATTCTTTTTATGGCTGAGTAGTATTCCATTGTATAAATATACCACATCTTCTTTATCCAGTCATCTGTCGATGCTTCCTTTTTTTATTTTCTAGAGCAGCGTGAATGATATATGTCCTAAAAGTAGCTCTTGTTTTTTAAAATATGGATTGATACAGGTCTGTCTGTTACTTTTGATGGAAAAAGAGAAGATTACTTTCCTGATCTAATGAAATGGGCCTCTGAAAATGGAGCCTCTGTCGAGGGTTTTGAAATGGTTAACTTCAAAGAAGAGGGCTTTGGATTGAGAGCAACAAGAGATATCAAGGTGAGTTGATAGGTAAGCTGTCGGTCTGGGAGCGTTGGACACCGTGTGGCGTAGAGGACACAGGACCTGGTGGCAGATGCCGGGGGGCCGGCTCTGAGCCTGTGGGCACCTCGGCAGCATGCAGCCCTCGCTCCCTCTCCCTGCCCAGCAGTCTCCCAGCTGACCACGTGGGTCCGGAGGAGCCTCCATCCAGTGTTCTAGGTGGCCCCTGCCAGCTCGTCCTCTTGGAACCGTGCTATTAACCAGTGAGTGGGGGCAAGTCAGGTCACATTTCTGAGCCTTGGTTAGGAGACCGTAGATCATGCCTCACAGGTTTTGAGATTTGAATGAAGAGAAGGATGTGGGCTCAGGTATTTTGGGGGAGAGCACATAGGCCCTTGTGATAGACTGGCTGTGATAGGCAGGGTTGAGGATGTGGACCAGTTTTCTGGAATGAATAACTGAGTGGCTGGAGGTACCACTTACTGAGATGGCAACAGCAGAGGTGATGAGAGAGGAGAAGAGAAACAGCCACGTGCTAAGGGACAGGTGCTTTTTCTCCACTCTTGGTCCTTCCGTCCAGATGAAGGGAGCAGCGGTGCCTTGATCTCCTCGGCCTCTCTATGCTTCTTACCCAGGCCTCTCCTAGAGAGGAGGTGTGACGGTGTTTCATGGTTTTGGAAGAAGGAACTGGACTTAACCCTTTTCTCTGTGCGTGCCGGTTGCCACGTGCATTCATTCCCTGTGCTCGCTCCACCTTGATAGTTTCACAGGCCGCACGTGGGGAGGCCTGTGGGGCTCCAGTCCTGCCTGTAACTAGGTGGGGGAGCCTGTCTAATTCTGGGATTCAGGAGGTGATATTTTGGGTGACCATCTGTTGTATTCTTGTGTCTCTTCAGTTGGTTTAGTTGGGGTGGAGGAAATGGATGTTATTTATTTGGGTCCCTTCAAACCTCCAGCAACAGTTTTGGTCAAGTTGTAGTTTACCTTTCAGTGACACATTGATAAGCCATACACTGGTTTATTAGATAGCTGTTAAAAGCAAGTACGGCTTATACACCAGGCTTCCCCCCAAACCAGAGTCTCCTCCTTCATGATGCTTATAATCTATAGTAAGAGACAAGGCGCATGTAAAAATAATTTAAATAGTAGACATTGGTAGAAGGCAAGAGTAAACGAGATGTCGCACGTTTTTCTCTTGTGTCAAACGAGAGCCATCGCCAGTGTGGACGCCACCCAGACTGTCACAGCTGTGGACTGTCTTCACTTTGTGCGTGCTTTTAAGTTTTTTAAGCTCGATTGAGGCATAATTGAGATACAAAACTGCACACATTAATGTGTACACTTTGATGAGTTTGGACACGTGCAGATGCCTGTGATTCCATCACCATAATCAAAGTACTGCTGTTCAGTGCATGCTTTAAGCAGACAGATACACATACAAGGATTCCTGAAAAGAAGCATCTTGTGTTGCCAAAATAATGTGATTAATATGTTGGGGAAAAATTTGTAATTAAGATATGGCTTGTGGGCTTTTGTGCTTTCGCTGGTAAACATGCACTTTGAGGTCAAACAGGTAGTGGAAGGACTGTTCCTCTAGCTTCCAGCACTCAACAGCAGTTCACACTGGCAGACCAGGGGTTTTGTCGGAGGTAGAATTTTGTTGTGTTTTGTTTTTAGAGCTTAATAAAAGTACAACAAAGAATAAATAAACAGCTCTGCACTCTATCCCAAATTGTTATATTTGCTCCAAATTTAAGTGGAAAGTCCCTTTTTGGATTTTCTTCTCGGTATATATAGTTTTTCTTTGGAAACAGGATTTGAAACCATGCCTCTGCTCATTTAACTGTAACATAAATGTTTACATTGAAAATATACTTGATGATTAGAAATGAAGTCCTGATAGGCAGGCCTTAAGTTGTATTTCATTGTGATTAGATTTCTGACCAAACATACAGTTGTATTGAAAATTGTAACATGTTTTGAAGATTCTCCT
This sequence comes from Vicugna pacos, assembly GCF_048564905.1. Taxonomy (NCBI): domain Eukaryota; kingdom Metazoa; phylum Chordata; class Mammalia; order Artiodactyla; family Camelidae; genus Vicugna; species Vicugna pacos. The sequence goes on along the minus strand of NC_132992.1, from coordinate 90,766,798 downwards.
ATTTTCTCATTTTTTTTTCTCCTAGGCAGAAGAATTATTTTTATGGGTTCCACGAAAATTACTAATGACTGTTGAATCTGCTAAAAATTCAGTGTTGGGTGAGAATAATTTCTGTTTGTTCAAAGCAAAGCAAAAATGATAAAATATTAAAAATTTCATTTTGTGGAGCTAAGGGCCGTATTTTGTTGTTTTCTCAACTAGTGAAATATTCCCATGAAGTGTTTTCCATGCTTGTAATCTGACATAGTAGAATATCAGAAGAAAGGGGCACCTTACTTTAAATGTTGGAAGACTTTTGAGATATTCCTGTAACTTTAATATACAATTTGAACGAACACTGTGTAGAGCGGTCTGTGGAACTCATGCCGTTAACTTCTGGGTTAATTCAGGGCCCTTGTATTCTCAAGACCGGATTCTTCAAGCCATGGGCAACATCACGCTGGCCTTTCATCTGCTGTGCGAGCGAGCCGACCCTAACTCCTTCTGGCAGCCCTACATTCAGACCCTCCCCAGCGAATACGACACCCCGCTCTACTTCGAGGAGGACGAGGTCCGCTGCCTTCAGTCCACGCAGGCCATCCACGACGTGCTCAGCCAGTACAAGAACACGGCTCGGCAGTACGCCTACTTCTACAAGGTCATCCAGGTGAGCTGCTGCGCACATCTGCAAGCACGTGGGACAGGGTGGGGAGGAAGGGATGCTGGTTACCTAAATGTGCCACTTGAACATGTTGCTTTTTAAGTTGAAAGACATCTAGTCTGGTGTGTCTGTTTTAACAGAAATACCACTGAAATATGGTTTGAGTCTGTCTGACTTCCTCAGGGTCCAGTGTTAGTGTAAGTAGCACTGGTTCCTAAGTTATGAAAGTCACTACATTTTTCTGAGAACAAAAGGTTACCATGGGATTTTGGAAGCTATACCGTCTAGTACAAAGGATGCTCCATGTGTAAATTTTCCAGGAAAATGAAAGTCTGTTTGTGGGTTCTTCATATATATATATTACTATACATATATGTCAGTTTTACTACAAATATATAGTAAAATTGACAATTTGTGGTTTTCAAAATGTGCTGTATATTATATTAATTTTAATTAGTTCTGAGTGAAAGTGTCCATAGGAAGCTCTACGAGGCTGTGAATGTTTGAATTTCTCCTGATGACTCCCTTCTGTGTGTGGGCAGTTCAGCCAGCCTTCTCTGTCCTTCCCAGTTAACAGCACTGACACGGCCAAGGGCCAGTGTCACGGGTCCCTCCAGCACAGAGCAGGGAGTGTCTCAGCCTCCTGACTCTCTCATTTGCCCATGAATCAGCTCCTGGGCTGCTGTGCCTGAGATGTGGCGAGAGGGAAAATGAGCTGCTCCCTTTCCCTTTTCTTTGGGCAATTTGGCCTGAATCAGGCTTGATTTGGTTGTTCCTCAGATGGTCTGTCTCTGCTGTGTCATATTGGCAAGAAAGGGTAATCTCATTTCATTGCTACAGGAAATAATGGGTTTGTATGTGTGTGTGCCCGTCATTTAACTTTACAGCATGTTTAGTGCACAAGAATATTACACCCAAAATTGTATCCTTCTCTATATCAAATACTTCAAATATATTTTAAAAAGATACGACACTTGTCTTCAAGTAGAAATCACTGTTTTCCTAAATATTAAACTTTAGAAATTCAAGAATTATCATACAGTATGTATATAGCATTTATTTCAAGTTTGTTTGATTAAAAAAAATGTTAATGGGGCCAAACCACAACTTTGATTATTCAGTTAGTGCACCTCCCATCCTGCAGTCTGATGTGGCTCTTTGTGACCTGACAGGGTTGTGCCTTTATTCCTCATTCTTCATCCTGTGTCTTCAGCGATTAAAAGTGAAGCTGACCTGAGCAGGTCTAAGCCTTTGTCATTTCCATTGTTAGGCAACAAATTGGAAACCAGCTCTTTTCACAAATGTGTTACTCAAATCAGGGCTGTTAGGTGACAGCTGCCGGCAGCCTATCCTGAGAGGTATTGCCTCTGTGGTCAGGTCGAGGATTCTGGAATGGTGCCGCGTCTCCTGATAGCTGTCTTGGTGTGAACGATCTTTGGATTTTTATACACTCACAAGTCTGTTTATTTCAGTATTAACGAAGTAGTTTTGCAGTTTTGCTTCAAGGTTCAGTGAGATTTTCAATGACTGTGAGTCACTGAAATACTCTCTTTGTTCAGATGGAACCGTTTTGTGTCATTCTTATGCCAGATCTCCTAATAACCCCCTGAAATAAACCCCTTTAGATGATGCTAAGGTGGCTGAATTATACCATGGTCTAGGTAGCAAATAGTATTAGTGTGAACATCTCAGTAACTAAGGAACCTCCTAGAAATAAACTTTTTCTAAGAATAATACAATTCCCATATGACTAACCAGAACAATTTGCATAACTTATAATGGATACAAATATCCTTAAAAAAAAAACCCACAGTCTTAAAGCATTGATGGATCTATCCATTATTCCTTTTTAGTTATGCATTTATTATTCCTTTTTTATTGAGAAATTTAATTAATAACTGTGAAACAAGGTATATCCACATGCGAAATTCCCAATCAGATGCTGTCTTTTTTGCATAATTAAGCCAGTCTTGAGTATTTGAAAATAATGGTCATGACTTTTAAAATGGGTGGAGGGGGTTAAAAGGTAAAAAGAAAAAAACAGATGCCGAATCAGAACTTTCCTACTCGAAGACTTCTGTCGGCCAAGGATGGCGAAGAGTATTCCTGCAAGACTAGGGACTTGAGCCGGGTGGCCCGTCACAAACTCAAAATTGCTTTGAAATCTCTTGCTTTTCTTACTTTTGGGTTTTGGTCTTGCGTTTTTAGGTATTAAAAAATTCATGTAGTTGTAAACGTTTGCTGTAGTTTGAAAATCGTGTGAAACGACTCACCATCAAGTCAGACTGGCGTTGCAGGGAAGCAGCTTGGCTTCTCCGGTGGCCCCATGTGCCGCTGGGCGTCGCCAGGAGCCCAGTTCCAGTGGGGGAAGCTCGGCTTCCGCAGAGTCAATGCCGTTAGCCCCAGGATGCGGTCAATCTAGGAGCGGTTCTTTTTCAGAAAAAGGAAATGTGACAGTCAATTAACATTAGTGAAAATAGGCAGCAGAAGGGAAGATTACTAATTGAAAATACATCAGAATGAGCTTTTGCAGAAAATTTCTTGATCAGTGATTTGAGAGCCTGTTGGAACAGGAGCTCCAGGCAGCCCAGGAGGGGCCGTGCTGCTTTGACAACCAGGAGGGTGTAGGCTGTGGAGTAGAAAGTTTTTGCATGAGGATTCATGACAAAGAAAAACAGATTTAAACAAAAATTATTGTTTAAATATCATATTCTGAATCTAGCTGTGTTCCTAGTCTCAGAATGTTCTCCTTGCTTATAGAAGTCTTCAGTAACAGTGCATAGTAAACATGAATGTTAACATTGCACTGCTGTTATTTTGTAAGCCTCCTGTTTTCTCATCTCAGTACCAGGCCATGCATCTTCCTCACGCGTGCCCTGGCTCAGATCCTGGGCGTTTGCTCCTTTTTAGTACATGGATCACATCATCAGTGCCCTGTCACTCGGGGGAGTGAGCAGGATTACAGCAGTTCATATTTAACATTTTCAGTTTGGTGACCTGCCCTCAGTTTGACCTTCCCTCCTGTCCCCTCCCCTCCCTTTCCCTTTTCATATCTCTTAACCTTTTTCAGGGTTATGGGAACCATCTTTCCAGAGAAAGATGTGCCCGTGGGCTATATCACAAACCCTGGCATACAATGTTGGGGCCCAAATCCCAGAACCTGATTTGCAATTTTTCGTTATTACTTCCAATTTAAAGTCATTTTCCTAGGGCCTGTTCCGAGCTCTGCATCTGAACTGAAACTCATTCCTTTTCTTGTGAGCTGACTGCTCGTTTGAAGGGCTGCCAGCCACAGCTCCAGCCACTGTCTCCTGATGCACAGTAGTGTGACAGCAAACGTGACTGAGTCCGTGTGTCCGGTGGCGGTCCCCAGCCCCTGGGAGAGGGACGCAGAAGTGGCGGCAGCCGGTGCAGCCTTGCACACCGCTCCGGGCTCGAGGGTGTTTGTTCTAGGAGCGGTAGCGCTAGTACTAACCTAGTAGTTCTAAGTTCCTGCAGGTGGCTTTCTCTGCATTGTGTTATTTATTTTATTTTATTTTATTTTTTCTCTCCCTCTCTTTGGTTGTTGTTGCCTAAAAACTAGAAAAAGAATTTCCTGTGCTCTCTCGTCCCAGTATGTCTTCTTGGGCAACGGCTTTTTCGTGTGTGGCCTTGTTAGTTCAGGTTACTTTCTGTCTTTACCTTGTTTAACAGAGTTGCTTTAGAAGTTTTTCCAGGACTCTGCTTGTCCTCATCTGTGCAGTGTGGCTCTGGCTTTATGATTCTTTAAGGTTTTTACATTATATCTACATTGTAATCTCCTTGAGCTGCGCAGAATACAGTGTGTCCTTTAGGCGTTCAACAGGTGATAGAATGTAACCAGAAGCCTCAAACTCCAGGAATGCTGCGCGCTACCTTGCACTGAGATCTAACACCTGCTGGTGAAACGTTCCGCTGCAGCTTAATGGTAGAGAAATGTCAGCACCCCAGCTCAGGAAGCTAAATTTAGACATTGTGGCTCAGCCACATGCTGGAAAAGGCTCGTGTGGATTGAGAACCTGAGTGGCGGTAGAATTTCTGTCAGTTTGTGACCTGGGGGCCCGGGGAGAGGAGAGGATTGATGGTGGGGGCAGAACTTGGCCTTGAAAACAGTTGCAGAGCTTCAACCTATAAAAATACACCCAGCAGACCAGGGCGTTCCGAAGTTTGGCTCCAAGTTGGGACTTCTGCGTGTGGGACTCGTTTTGTGATAGGAATCCATGGGAAGGTGGGGCTGGGAGGGTGGGGGAGCGGGACTTGGCTTAAACCCAACTTTGAAGCAGTGCGGTTGTGTGAAAGGGAAACAAATCATATCTTGACTTAATGTAGGTGAGTGACAGCCCAAATATTTCGCACCCATGTCAGTGATAAAGAAGTTAATAGATCCTGTGAATGCGCGGTTTGTTTAGTGGATAATCCCATCTAGTGGGCCAGGCGGGCGACGTGGGTGCTCGCGTGTCCTAAGGCTAAGAGCTGTCTTGGGGCACGAACATTTTCCTGTGTTGCTGAGATTGAATATGATGCTCTTGTAAGTAAATTCATGTGTACGGGGTTCGACAGAATAGAGGCATAGCTCTAAAATTACTATTTTTCCTTTGATCTTATAATTTAAGTGATTTATTCTACCTAACTTGGATGTCCTCTTTTGTGTTGATGAAATTGGAGAGGTCCAGGGGAAGGGCTGTCGACGAAGAAGCTCATTTGTGCGTTAAGCGCTGTGAATTATGTTTCAAGGCAGGCGTCCATGCAGCAGGCTTCCACTTTTCCTGCCTCCCACTGCAGGATGGAGGCAGGGGATGTTAAATTGGCTCTCCTCCTGGAACAGGCAACTTCTCCCACCCAGCCAGGGCTGCGCTTGCTGCAAACAGGGCCCGCCATGAGGCAGAGGAAGATACCACCTTTAGCTGCCAGCATCCCGTGGTAGTTGTGGCTGGGCGGACAGCTGCTGCCCCATTGCTCGCTGTTCTTGTCTCTGATAGAGCCACACAGGAAGAGGTGGACTGCCAGAGACGGTTGTACCTGTGTTTTCCTGAAGCTCACATTTATGTAGAGAAATCTGATCATGCACAAGGCCTTCGGGACCGCGCATCAGATTCTAGTCGAACTCCCTGGGCATTAACGTGCTTTAAAGACTCCGACAGCCCGAGGCTTTAGGGCCATGTATGTTGGCATAGACACGGGTGGGTGCCGGTGCCTGAGTGGCACGGCAGGGCAGGGCTGTGCGTGCATTTGGGGAACATAACCTCTTCCAGCGGCAGAGCTGGTGGAGAGCAGGACATGGTGGGGAGAGAATGATGCCCCTTGACTTCAGGCTGTGCCGTGTTGGCCGGGCCTTTCCCTGTCCTGTGAGCAGTGGTCTGTGCTGGGTGCCCCAGGGGACAGGCCTTACTGGGAAGGGGGAGTGGCTCCTGAGCTCATCGTAGGGACCTGTGGTCACTAATAGAAGATGCTGTGGGAGGACAGAGCCACCCCATCGGGGTGACTTTCCCTCCTCAGGGTTCTAGTCTTGACAGTTGTCCTGTGGTGGGGGGCAGGCATCCACCCTTCCCATCGCAAGTGAGCAGTGGGGATGTGGGGCGGCCAGGCCAGGACGGAGCAGGCCGGCCAGACCCCAGCCCTCCCTAACGGGGGCTGGTGGGATGCAATCTGTCTCTCCGGCTCTTTCTGGTCTTACTTTTGGGACAAAGAAATTGTCTACTTTGAAGGGCAGAGCAGTCTTATTTAAAATCTCTCTTGGCTCTTATTTCATGGAAAGCTGCGCATGGCCTTCTTGACAGCGAGGCCGTCCCATGGGCCTGCGCAGGGCACCTGCTGAGGTTTCTTCCAGTTCCCGAAGGGGCCTGTCCCGCCTCAGTCTCACTGTGTACAGAGGTGGGAGAGGGTCCTGGAGAGGAAGCCGTAGGCCGCTAGCCTTCCCCCGACGCCATGATGAAGCTGGTGGTCTTCTCTCTCTGTCTTTTTAAAAATCCTTACCAATTCGACTTTAAATCATATAAAAAATTGGAAACACTGGCACTTAGGAAAATCACTCCGGGCCTGCATATTCTCTGGAGCGTTTCCAGTGCCTCTGTGATCTTCGTTAGCGCCTCGGGCTGTCTTGCTGAGACACTCTGACCCATGTCTTTGCTTATTCCTGACAGCTGACCTTGAGCATTATTAATTTGGGTTAAATGTACGTGAGTGTTGTCCTTATTTAAGGCTTCTAGTCTGGTAAATTATTCGTTCTAAACATGTATCTAATTTTCACCGTTTTTATAAATGCTGCAGATACATCATTTTAAAAATCTGATTTGTGTTTGTAACTTTTTGCTTGTTTTGTATAAATGTTACAGCAGTTCAAATAGATACAGACTTCACCTTGGGAATCTAGTGTTCTTTGTTTCTTCTGTTTTTTCCAGTTTTTGTTTCAGCACCCTTTCAGCGACTCAAGCAATGAAACACTGTTCCTCTATATTCCTGGTTCTAACTGGAGAAAACCATCCCTTGTGTCCTGTTGGACACACTCCTTGGCGATTGGTGGAGGTCACACTTGGTGGTGTGTCTTCGGGGGGAGGCGTGGCCGCCCCGCGCTCTGTGTCTTCCTGTAGAAGTTTTCCAGGTACAGGTTCTGGGATCTCCGGGCTACTGTGTTGCTGGGATGCACCTGTCTCCTGCCCTCACCTGGCCCGCCGGCTCTGCTTTCTGGCAGCCTTCCTGTGAATCACAACCTTCCTCCCCTTGCTTATTGGGTTACCTGACTCAAGGTCCTGGGCCCCTTGAGAACAACTTCTGACTTTGGTAATCAGGGTTAGGAATGGAAGTCCAACAAAGTGATGCATGTAGATTGCCCCCATCTCTTGCTTCACACGTCATCCAGGTGTGTGTGTTGGTAGAAGCACCAGTGTGGCTGTGGCCACAGACCTCAAGGTTCAGGACCTTCCCTGTATGTCCTTAGTGGTAGGACTCCAGAAGGAAAGGAAATTAGCATTTATGGCTATGCAGGCTGTGTGTCTGGCACTGAGAGCTTTCTCGCCTTTTATTCCAGAAACTACTGCCTTCCCATAAGAATCTGAGGCAGGTTAACCAAGTTAGACTCAGGAGAAATTTCCCGTCCCGTGCCCAGCTTGTTGGGGGTTTGATTAGTTCCCCCGGAGCCGGGCACCACCCAGCTGTGCGGGTGAGGAGTGAGGCTGGGCGGCGAGTCAGGGTTGAGGCCCAGAGCCCCGACCCTAGAGAATGTTTTTCCCACTTCCCTTGTCTGTCTCCACAGACCGTCCTCTTTACAGCTCCTTCTCCCCACCCCACCCCCCGCCCTACCAGTCCTGGGTCTTTCCCACAAGTCTGATTAATAGAACTTTTTGTGAAGATACAAGTTTAAAAACAGAAGAAGCTTAAATCTTTCTTGAAACCTGCTATTTTTTAGTCCTGAAGGTCTGTATCCAGTGGTCACATTCCCTGTCCTCTGGGATGGGGTTTTTGGGTTTTATTTTTCGTTTTGAGTGTGTGTGATAAAGCAGGACCCTGCTTCTGTGTTTTGAGGCCTCTGACAAGTGCCCTTGGGGGAACCTCCTCCGAGCGGGCAGGCACGCTGGCGACCACCCGTACTGGCTGATGCTCACGCCCAGGTTCTGGGGCTTCCCTCAGAGCTGTGCTGCGTGTGCACTTTCTTATGACCGAAGAAATTATGGTTTAGGCTGCAGCTGTTCCTCAGCCGCTCTGGATCCTCCTCATCTTCCTTGGGGAGAACAGTTGCCGTGAAAGCAGGAGGAGGAGTAGAGACAGTGGAGGAAAGAGCACAGGTAGCATCAGTGATCGTATTATTAGTGTAGGATTTTTATCGAGCTAGGCCAGGGCCTCTCACAGCTGAGCGCAGCCACTTGGCCGGGACGTGCCGGCCCCTGCGTTTCAGAAGCATGTGGAGGAGCAAATCGAGCTGGGCCTCTGGTAAGTGAGTTACAGACCCGCATCAGGGAGACAGTGAGGACGGTTGCTTGAACGGAAGGGTTGTTGAGTGAGTCTTCTCAGACTAGGGATGACAGCCCCGGGTGCTCTGTTGCCCTTGTTTTATGAGGTGCTGTCGATGAGATGCGAGCACAGGCCCACGCTCTGACTTCCCTGGACTTGGGAGCCCGGGTGCCGTGGGCTCCGCTGCCAGTGCTCGTACATGTTCGCCTTCTGCATTTGCACCACATACTGACCCCTACGGTTGGTGCTCGCCGACTCGCTGATTTAGTATTTAGTGCTTCATTCTCGCCCTGGTGGGTTAGACCCAGTGGACCACATCTTTTACTGTCATAGAAATTTTAGAGCAAATTTCTGCTGGGCCAGTTATCCAAAAAAGTGCCCGTGTGATACAATCATTTTAAAGTAGCCTTGCCCCGCTGTCCTTGTAGGAGTCAGTGTCCTGGGAAAGAAGGAATGCCTCCTCCTGTGTCTGAGCTCATCCCCACTGGGTAAGCTGGTCAGGCTAAGTCGGCGTCTGAGTTCCCTTATCTGCAGGAAGGAGACGCGGGTGCTGGCCAGCCAGGCTGCATGGAAACGGAGAAGCTGGCTCCTCAGCGCAGCCCAGCAGACGGGTTCCAGCCCTGCGCTCCTCTGCGGGGTCTGCCTAGCCCGTCCTCTGGTCTCTGCTAGAGCACGGTCCCTGCCTAAGGTCCGAGTTTACAAGGCAGCTCTTCCTTCCCAGGTGAGCAGACTGCTTAGAGAGCCATTCCTTATATGGAGGCAAAATATGCTTTTCTGGAACCTTCATCTCATAGTTTTTTCCCCCAACTTTTAGAGCCAAAGAGTAGGTTTCGTCTTCTGCCGTGAGTCCTCCTCTCCGTCTTCCCCGTTTCATTCTGCAAACACCTCTCCGTGAGATGCAGCTGCTTGGAGTCAGCGGTTTGCAAGGTTGATCAGAAGCTTGCATTCTGGGGTCTGTATAATTTAGTCAGTAAAAAGTGAGATTTAAGGGCACAGAATTAAAAAAAGAAAATCGTGGAAGTTCAGAGAAGAAAGAGCCTTTCTGGCTGAGAAGTGGAGGAGGCCCTTTCTGTTTTCTGTCATTTTTCAGCGGGAGCAGTGGTGACTGGAGATCCCCTCAGACAGGCCCCGGCCCTCGCTGCCCCCGAGCTCGCTGTGCCCTCTTCTCCTGAAGCGCGTCAGTGTCTGTCTGCCTGCCTGCCTGACCAGGTGTTAGTGCACCGGGGTGGGGGGGCTTTATTTCATCTGCAGCGGGCAGGTGCCCAGGCACGATTCGCTGAGTGAATGAAGCCACCAGCCAGCAGCTGAAACAGCGGCAAACAGCACTGAAGACAGCCGGTCAGACGCCGGGTGTCAGCTCGCTTCCTCCCGTCAGCAGCCAGTGAGAGCTGGGATTCCTCTTTACCCTGAAGGAGAGACCCACCGAGCCCCAGGGTGGGCGTAGTGGGCTGGGTCGCAGGTCGGGACCAGTTCCTGGAGCCCGTGCCGTCCTCCCTGCCCACCTCAGGGTCCAGAACTCACCCACCTGCCACTCACTCACCTGCTTAGGGCTCTTCTGGACCCTGCAGGGGCCGGGAGTGGACGTCCATTGTGTTCCTCGGCTTGATTCTCCCTCTTTGTGGGCATGTTGTCTGCTCCCCGTGTCCAGGCCGCCCTCCGCTTTTCCGTGGTCTGTCAGAGACCAGCAGCAACGACTGTGGGCACAGGTACCAGATCTTTCAATATCCAAGTCAGTTTTTTTGTTTTGTTTTATTTTTGGTCTGGAGCGTTTTGGACTTGTTTAAAGTGGCTGGGGGCTGGGGGGGTCCTTTCTCTCACTTCAGAGTTCACCTTCCTTCCAGTGATGACCGACACCCAGTCCAGGCCACTGTCCTCCCTTCCAAAGGGTCTCTCCCCTCTTGACCCCTCCCGTCCAGCTCTGTGTGTGGAGCTACAGAGATCCTTTTTTAACATAAACTGCACTGCGCTGCTGGGTCCCATGACACTTAGGATAAACTCAGAAGGTCAGGGCTGCCGAGTTGGCCCTACTCCCCGTCTTCAGGTGCATCGCTGGTACCCCTTCCTCTGCATCCCTGCAGCCCAGCCCCCGGCTGCAGTCAGTTCCCCGGTCTTATGCAGCCTCTCGGCCGCAGGGCTTTGCCGTCTGCTCGCTTTCTGCAGGGACTTCCCCTGGCTCTGCGAGTGGCTGCCTCCTCCTCAGTCCGTTGGTTTCAGCTCAGATGTTGAAGGCCCAGTGAGGCTTTCCCTCACCGTAAAGTAGATCTCCTTATCCTCCGAGTCAGTGTGTTAGTCAGGACTCTTCAGAGAAACAGAACCAATGGGACGTATGCATGTATTTAAGAGGAGATTTCTTTTAAGGAATTGGCTCACACAATTTGGAGGCTGGCAAGTTCAAAATTTACAGAGCGGGCTGGAGACCCAGGAAAGAGCGGACGTTTCAGTTCACGTCTGAAGGCGTCTGCTGCAGACTTCCCTCCTGCTTGGGGGAGGTCAATCTTTGTTCTCTTTGGGCCTTCAACTGATTGGATGAGGCCCACCCACTTTAGGAAAGATAGTCCACTTTACTCAAAGTCCACCAATTTAAATGCTCCCCTCCAATAAACACCCTCACAGAAACACCCAGAATAATGTTTGACCAACTATTTGGGCACGTGGTCCGGCCAAGTTGACATATAAAATTTGCCATCACAGTTAGCATGCTGTTGATTTATTTCATAGCACTCGTCACTCTCTGTAATTGCTATTTTAAAAGATTTTTGTTGAAGTGTGGTCAGTTTACAATGTTGTATTAATTTCTGGTGTCCAGTGTGATTGCTTTTGATTTATTGATGTGTTGACTTACTGTCTGTGTCTTCCCATGGAGTGACCTTGCTCTCCAGGTCCCAGCATGGCCCTGCTGCCGGCACAGTGCCCAGCACACAGGTGACTCGGGCAGAGCTTGTTCAGTGGGAGCTGGTTGCCCTCCAGTTCCTCACGTGTGAGTGTCATGTGGCTGGGCCCTGGTGCAAGGTGAGTGACCGAAGTCCCACCCGTCCTCCACTCCCCATGCCAAGTCCCTGCCGAGCTGCATTCACAGACTGGCAGCTTTGTCTAGTTTTCACAAAGGTCCTTGTCAAGACACTGACCTTGATGGGAGCCATGTGAATGAGGACTGTCCCGAGTCCTACAGAACATGCCGTCGCTCTGCCTAAGACTCCGTGGCCCTGGACGCCTTGTACTGGCCTTTTTTCCTCTGTCTTCTAAGATGTGAAACTTGCAGTGAGGGAAGGAGTTTCGGATCCTCTGCTTTTAGCAGACTTAATCAAGCAGCTGTACATGTGACTGGTTTATATTCTCTTGGGCTACTGTTCTTTTCTCTGTTAAAAAAAAAAAGATACTTTCCGAAAGATGAGGTCACGTGAAATGTACTGAGCAGCACTGTCTGCTTCTGGTTTTATTTCATTCTCACCCGGTGTTTGCGACCAGGCTCATAGAGGGCTCAGATCCCGAGTTCTCTGCAGGTGTACTCTGGGCCGGTTTCCATCACCTTCCTACTGGATCTCCTCCCGCTGCTGTGTTCCGTCCGCTGTGAGTCCATTCCGCCAGGGCTTCCTGATGGCCCTGGGACTTGTGTCTGCTCCAGTGACCCGCTCTCCTCTGCATGTTGATGTGTGGCCATCTGAGGCCATATCTGTTCCTCCTGACCCTCTCCCTGACTGTTTCCTCCTGGAAGTGACTGGCCATCTTCACCTCACATACGACTGTAGCAGAATGCCCTACAATTACTGACAGTTTAAGCCCGAGTTACAGTTTTGGAGGTTGTTACTTTCAGGCCCACCGTGTTCTTTAGTCCTCCAGCTTTGTCACGGGGTACAGTTTGGGTACTTTCGTCCTTTCACAGATTAATTTTATTCTTTCAGCTTAAAAGAAAAAGTGAGTTCTAAATATTAGTAATTGAAAACATAGCATGGGTATCATGTTTCTTTTTATTCACATTCAGCCTCATCAGGGAAAAAATTATAGTAGTATTCATTTACATTTTTTAAAAAGTCAAATAACTACCTATTTAAAATATCTCTGAATGCTTGCTTCTGCCCAAGTTTGGTGGTAGATGCTGTAAGAAGATAGAAAAGTAACACGAGTAGAGGCAGGAGGAAGACAGCTGGCAGGAAATGATGAAGAACAGAAGTGATGGACTGAAGCAGTGACCACACCCTGAGCTCCGTGATGCCTGGGGCTCCAGGCAGTACCTAGGTTGGGGCCTGAAAGCCAGATGATCTGGTCGGGGAGGGTAATACCACCAGCAGAGGTATGGAGTTGGAGGCGGCAAGGTTATACCGAGGGGGAAGACAACCTAAGCCTGGCAGAGACCATAGCCGCTGGACTTGAGGGAAGCTGTTCACAGGTTTCAGCGGGACCTGCTCCTGCAAGTCTGGCACAGGCAACTCCCTGAGAGGCCTGCGCTTCTGTGGCCCAGGCCAGTGTGAGGTGAAATGGCTGCAGCCTCAGTAGTCGTATTTCATGACACCTGCCCAAGTGACTCAAACTCCCCGAGCGAGCCTCAGTTTCCCCAGTTACATCCTGTCCTTTCTCACAGCTAAGATATTGGGGGGTAAAATGTGTTCTTAAAATGTAAAGCATTCTATTAATGTAATTGCCCAGAAGCTGGCTTTGAGCACCCTGCAGAGATGTGGGAAAGGAAAGTTCCTGTACTGTGTGTAAAAGGCAAGAGGATGAAACAGAAAGGCCTGTTCATGGGAGCTGGGATGGAGGGTGCGGGAAGGAGGGAGGGAGAATGGGGATGAGGCCAAAAATGAGGCAGGAGCCGGGCATGAGGTCCTTCGGCAGGCCTTAGAATTTCTGTCCTGCGTGTGAGATGGCGCCCTGGGGCGGAGTGATCACATTAGCCTGGGTTTGTTTACTTGCGTAAAGATAACCTCGCAGCTGGGAGGCCAAAGGACCAGTCAGCCTGAGGAATCTGAGAAGTGTTTAAAGGGGGAATTGACAGTATCTGGTGACTGACTGGAGCAGAAGAGTCTGGGGGAGAGTTAGTTAAGGGTGATCTTGAGGTTCCTGGAATAAAATGGTTTGAAGTTGACTTTCCCCTCCTTGTTCATAAACTGACTTTCCAGCCTTTCTCTCCCTCACCTTTATGGTGTAGAAAGGAAACTTTTGATCCTAAATTTCAAGCTTATTCGAACTTGCTTATATCCAAGACACCAAAAGCAGTCTTGTATCTGAGTTTCTAGTCCAGACAGGTTTATTTTGTACTTTGGAATATATATTTCAAACAGAGATCTCCTGAATGCAAAAGCCAAGCCTGGAGCAAAATTTTATTGTGAAATTATAAGCTTGTGAAAGTGAAGGTTTTAATGGAAGTGCTCACCCGAGCCTCACCGTAGTGACACGCACAATAGCTCTTCAGACGAGCAGCTTTCAATTTAAATATCAGTGATTTCAAGACGATCTCTAATGAATTTTAAAATCTTTGTGTTAGTCTCATGTTTTTTCCTTAAATGCTGTGAAGTCATTTAAAATTAATAAGCCTGTTTTTATTTGACAGCATTTACATGAGAAGTGCTCCCATCGGCTTGGGAGGCCTTGCTTTTGCGTGGTCTTCTCACTGGTCCAGTGCGCATTACTGGCTGTGGTTTCTGGAACCAGAAGGCTTCCCACTAACAGGCCGCTGTACTTACCGGGGGCGCTGCCTGGGCGCAGCTGCTGTGTCTGAACGCCGGCACTCCTCCTGGAGGCGGGCGACGTGGGGGCAAGGGCGTCGTTTCAGTTAGCGCTAACGGAGCTGTGAAACGGGGCTGCTGGGAGCTGGTGACGTCTTTACCAGGGTGTGTGGTGGTCTTAGGAGTATTATTCCCAAACTGAGAAAGGTCCTCTGGAAAGGGTCAGTCTGTGTCCCTGTCTCACACACACGTACGCACACACATAAGCGCGCACGCCCCTCACAATCACAGAGAAGTCTCTGCGCCCAGGCCTTCTCTCTCCAGCAGTCACCCTGTTCATCCAGCGCCAGTGATACCCAAGGAGCCTTGTTAGGTGATGCCGTGGCTCCTGGTTTCCAGGAGCTCTCAGTCCAGCGGAAACCCAAATCCAGCCCAGGGTTGGAAGAGCAAGGGAGAGGAGCTAGCCCAGAGGTGAGGGAAGAGGCAGAAAGAGTGGGGTGTCAGGAGGAGCTTCCCAGAGGTGAGCATGGTAACTGACCCTGGAGCAGGTCCGGAGTTTGGGGGATCAGGGGCAAAGGGTGCAGCCTGGCCGCTCAGTGCAGTTCAAATGTGGTGTGCATAGGAGCAGTGGCAGGGAGGGTGGCGAGAGGCAGAGGCTGGAAGGGAGGGAACAGGATAGTGCCGGGATCTTTGTTCAGCCCTGCCAGGTCTGGGGGTTGTCATTCCCATTTCACAGTGAAGAAATTGAGGCCCGTCTGCTGATCTGTCTGTTCCAGGACTTAAACTCATAACTGATCATTGGTACAGCAGGACTTAGAGTCATACTGAGTCTGAAGGATCTTCCCTGCCTATGGTGTTTCCCTGACTTCATCTGATAACCGTGGGGGCTGGTTCCTCCCTCCTTCCATGAACGCTTACTGAGTGCCCACTGCTCGGTCATCTGATTTGTGTGTCATAAGCAGTTAGAGTGTTGGAAAGAGCGAGTTTGTACTCCAGAGTCCCACTCAGATGGAAGCCCCACAGGGGCAGGGTTGGCCTGTGTTGTTCAGGCACCAAGACCTGTGAGTGCAGGCGCATGGCAAGAGCTCAGTAAGCAGCTACTTGACGAGAAACTACAACTCCTGTCCGGGGCCAAGAGTAGGTAGTGACTGAGTTTGCAGTGTCGACACTTTGCACACAATCCTGGATTTCCTTTTGAGGGTGTGGGTAGTGCTAGCTTCCTGGACAGGCTGCTTTAGGAGTGAAAAATGCCACAGGACATAACTGTGGACCAGATCAAACTGGCATTAAGAAAAAGTCGTTCTAAGCCACCCCACTGACTGATTTTCTTTTTAACTTAAAAGGGGTGCTTAATCTCAGCAAGACACTCATCCTGGTGCCATGAGAGTAGGAGAATGACTGTGAATGTGGTCAGAGAGGCGGCAGGTGGCATCAGGCGTCAGGCTGTCTTACTGGGCCTGTCCCAGCGGACACCTTTGTCAGTGTAGCAATGAAGGCCTCGGAGGCCTGCAGGTCAGCCTTCTGGGCAGTGAGACACCGAGGACATCCCTCTCTAGACTAGACCTGTCTTGAGTCACAGAGCCCTGTGCCACACTGAGGACTGAAGACTGGGCCTCAGAACCCTGGGTCCTGTTCTCCGACAGCAGCTCGTTCTGGGACCCTGGACCAGCCACTCATACTCTTGTGGCCTCAGTTTCCACGCTTATTATAAAAGGGCAACTGCCCTGTCTGCCCTGCAGGAGTGTGAGGGCAGGTGAGAAAGGAAGAAAAGCCCTTTACAGGAATGCATGTTTTTTTAAAAAGAAGCTACCTGCCACTTCCCCTCGGGGTCCTGCGGAGGCGAATCTTGGGTGGGTGTGGAGTGAGCTGGGTGGCTGGGATGGGTGCTGCAGGTCAGAACCACGGCGTGGCTGTTACAGTCAAGGCCCTGTGGGTGCAGAGGGCGCCGGCTCAGCCCATCCTCCCCTCAGTCCGGGAGGGGATGAAACCAACGGGAAAAAACTAAATGGCAAGAAAACACTCCAGTAGCAATTTATAGCAATAGAAGGACTTGGCCAGTTGGTGGAGGATCAGTTACCACAATTCTAGGCAGAAACTAAGAGAGCTTCAGAGGCAGGAGAGATTCAGGTGACTAGGAGTTTACCACAGAAGCAGCATGCCTGCACTCTACAGGCGGCAAAGATCAATAGAGCTTCCAAACATTAAACATTATAAACTGCTTTTTTAGTAAGATTTATGTTCAGTCTCTCCAAACATTATACATGGCAAGTAATAGAAAGAGGTAAAAATAGTATGTTTCTATTGATGGATTATATCGTGTTTAATGAATAGGCTTTTGACTACGTCGGTCGTTTAAAATGGTCAGTGTTAATAGAATAAATACATAATAGAAAAAGAATGGTCGGGCCATCTAGTAGCTCTCTGTAGGAGTAGCCTTCGGTGGCAAAGGTGATTAGTTTGGGAAATGTTCTGTTGACTTTTTAAAATTGAGATTTAATTTACCCACATGAAGCACACACGTATTAAGTATAGATAGTCTTCATGCTGAGTAACTGCAACCGAGACCAAGATACGGAACGTGTCTAGCATCCCAGGAAGCCCCTAGTCTCCTTCCCGGTCTGCATCCCCCGCTCTTCTCCAGGGGGGCCCACTGTTCGGATTCAGTCCCCAGAGGTGAGCTCTGCCTGCTCGCGAGTTTCCAGACTAGAGCTGTGCAGCTCGGGCTGGTTCGCACCTGCCTTTTGCTCAGTGTAATGCTTGGGGTGCAGCCACGTCGCTGGGTGTAGCAGTAGTTTCTTCTCTTGTTGTTGCGGCATAGTTTTCCAGTGTACAACTATAGCGCAGTTTATCCTTTCTCTTATGGGTTGGCTTTTTGGTGGTTTCCAGTTTTTGGCTATTGCAAACAAAGCTGCGACAAAAAATCCTGTACGTGTCTTCTTATGAACATATGCATCCTTCTTCTGGGTGTTTTTTTGGAAGAAAAAGAATTACTGGGGTATTGGACAGACATACAAGTAGCCTCAGTAGACACTGATGAACTGTTTTCCAAAGTGGCTGAACCCATTTAGTGGCTGAAGCAGTGCACGAACGTTCTGGTTGCCCCCTCACCAGTGCCAGGCCATCCTGCCGGTGCGCGTGTGTCTCGCTGTGGTCCTGACTCCCCTCCCCGGTGATGGGTGCTGCTGAGTGTGCTTCCACCTGCTTCGTAGCGACTTGGACACCCTCTTTAGGGAAGTGCCCGTTCAAATCTTTTATTCATTTAAAACAAAACTCTAATAATATATTTTATTTAACCCACTATAGCTGAAAGATTAGCCTTTAAAAATATAATCACTATCAGATGATTTATGATGTATTTTGCATTTTTTATAATATTCAAAATCCAATGTGTATTTGGGGGGATACAATGTTGTTTAGTGTTTCAATTGTGGCAAAATATAGGTAACATAAAATTTCCCATTTTGACCAGCTTGAAGCGTCCAGTTTAGTGGCATTAATTACATTCATAATATTATGCGGCCATCACCACTATCTATTTCTAAGACTTCTTTACCACCTTAAACAGAAACTCTGTAAATGTTAAGTGGTGACTCCCCATCCCCCCAGCCCCTTCCACTGCCAGTTTATAATTTTCTTCTGGATGTGTGCCCTTTATAAGACACGTTTGGACTAGCTCCTCCCAGCCCGTGCTTGCCTAGTCACTTTCTTAATGGTATCATCTGATGAATAGAAGTTCTTAATTTTAATGAAGTCTTATTTACCAGTTTTTTTTTTTTATAGATGGTATTGTGTGTGTGTGTGTGTGTGCGCACTTTTAAAGAACTCTGCCTAGCACAGTGGCTCTCAACCGAGGGCCGTCTGCCCCTGGAGGGAGGAGACGGTTTTGGCTCTCACAGCCTGGCCAGGGATGCTGCCAGGCCTGCAGTGCACAGGGCGCTCCCCACAACAGCAGGTTTTCCAGCCCCAGACGTCGGAGTTCTGCGGGGGGAGCACCTCGGCACAGGATCATGACCATGTGCTCGTAGGTTTGTTTCTGGAAGTTTCACCGCTTCACCTTTCAAGTGTAAGTCTGTGATGCATCTCTCTTGAGCCCATGTTTGTGTGATGAGAAGAATTTAAGAGAAATCTTGACTCTTCCACATCTGTGCCCCCCCCAGCCTTTTATTTAAAACAAAACTCAGTACATTAATTATCAGGAGCTTTGTAAGGAACATACTAACATACAGAAGTGAAGTTTTGGTATTTGGTGATCTACAGGCAATATTTGAAGCACGAAATAAATGGCCTGGCATTTGCAGAAACTGAAGATTTTTCCCCCTTCCAGTTCAGTTAATAAGGACTTGATTTAGAGTTTTTGTTGTTGCTTTTTAACTTCAGGTTACAGCCACAATGAAAACTACCCCCCCCAAAGATGCAATTCATACAATAAATCGACTCTGCAGTGTGCCTTTTATTAGACTGTTAGCTGGTTCTCTGCCTGTAAGCATCGTGACCGGCTAGATGCTTGGCAGATGGAAGGGGTTTTACTTGCTTCTCCGTTGCAGCTCAGCTGTATTTCCTCTTGTCAGGTCTTCTGTAAAGCTGGCCACTTGAACACACAAGCCCTAATAAAACAGGTTGTGATGTTTTAGGGTCGTTAGGAGAAGGAGAAAATGCTTTCAGAAGTGGTGTTTTTGAACCACATGGGCAGCTGTTCTTCGAGAGGACGGCAAGGACAAGTGTGTTGTGAGAACTTTTGCCTGTGTTTACTGGTTGTGTCGAGTACATTCATGGTATTCTTATGTCAAAATCTAGTTTTATATAAAGAATTTATGGCTGTTGAGTGGTCAGATTGGGGAAAAGGTCACCTTGTCCAGCATACACTATGGGATGGTAATTGCTCTGCTGTTGAAACTGCCCCTGGCAAGGGGATCGAGTGGTCTAGGGTCAGATGCTTAGATCTTGCTTTCAAATCCTTAAAAACACATACTGCTGTTTTAGGGCAACACTTGTTCCCCTTTTTCTACATTTGTGTGAATGGCGTGAACTAGAAAGGTGCGCATTTGGAATCGACACCCGGCTTTGGTTCACAGCTCTGCCTCTAATAACCTAGGGATGGCGGGTCACTTAGCCTAGCCGCCCCCCCCCCCCCCCGTAATGGGGGTGCCAGTCACTGCCTTATGCTGGTCCTGGGAGGGTTAACTGAGAAATGAAAGAGCACTTTGAAGTCAGGTCCTCAAGTCCATGTGACGTACCCGCTGTATGGTCTGCTCAGTGTTTTTCTTCTTTTTCCTTTTTCTTTTTAATTTCTTACTATGAAATGTGTTACATTTATTGGAGACAGTACTTGAAGTTGGGCAAGTGGATTTGGGTGACCTGGGCATGTTTCTTCTGGGGCGTAGATTCTTCATCTGTGAAATGGGGATAGTGGTGGTATCGCTCTTACAGGGTTCTTGTGAGGTTTACATTTGTTATGTGCTAGGTGCTCACTAAATGCTGATTATTATTTTATTGTTACCGCAGAGTTGATTTGCTAATAATGAATTCAGGACCTGCCTCAGTCAGACCTTTTTCTGCACATAGTGACCAGCCCCCTGAAAACATGTGTGATGAGTTGTTGACGCAAAGGTCTTGGCCGTCGGCACAGTGAAGTTAGGCAGGGGTGGTGGGTGCAGAGGACCTGCTGTGGGGAAAGACAGTGATCCGAGAGCCAGAGGCACCGCACTTACCTGCCTCTTCACTGCGCAGCAGATTCTGAAGTTTAATTGGTCGTTAATGAGTCACCTGCTTAATGTCACTCATTTCTTTTATGGGGCCATTTCAAGTGCCTGAAGGGCTGAGAACAAATTTGTCTTCGGTTTTGTTCCCGTGGCTTCCAGCCTGATGTTTAGCATGCAATAAATGACAGTTGAATAAACTTTAACTGTCAGTTATTTGCAGGTCAGGTCCAAAACTACTGAGAAAAAGTGTATGGCTGGAGTTAGAGATCTTTGGATCACTTTAGAGCAAAAAGCGACGTGGCTGAGTACTTTGACCCCTGGTATTAGATGCCTTTTTGACTTTTTTCTTTTTTTTTAAGTGAAATGATTTTAAAAATAGAAACCATACATAGATATAATAGAAAATATCAGAAAATACACAATAGCTTAAGGAGGAAAATTAAAGTTTTATTTATTCTATTTGGCCAAGTTTCAGTGACCCAGGACGTCAAGTGGGCAGATCTGGACAAGGGTGGGGCCAGAAACACTTGTGTGAAATGTAGCTTCTCCCAGACTGCATTTTCCCACCACGCGCCTGTGTGTGCATATGTACGTGCGGGGGCTGGGGGGGTTAGTCTTCACTGTCTCCTCCTTGGTGGCAGCTAGCAATGCAGCTAGTTCCTGGATTCAACTCAAATGAGCATAAGTCACCTGGAAACTTGTTGAAAATGGCACTTCCTGAGCTCCACTCCTGGGGTCGGTAGGTCTGGCCTGCAGGCCGGATGCAGGGCGTCCAGAGAGAGCAGCATCCCGGGACAGCGGAGAGCTTGCTGTTGGAGCCTCCCCGGAATACCTCACAATTCCCTTTATGCTTCACAATTTTCATCTGTTTTGCAGAACAAAAACAGGTGTATGGAATTGAAGAGACCAAAATAAATCCATAAGCATATAAGGTGGGCCTTATGGAGGCCTTCAGATTGCCTGGTTTTCACAAGTAACTTTGGAAATGAGAGAGACTCAGATGGGTTTCTATATTGGATTTGGTTCAGGTTGAGACTGCCAGTGTAGAGGCAACTGTTGCATCAACTCATAACTAAGCAGTGTCTTTGTTCAGAGTGTGCAGCACATGTTTCAGAGAACTCTGGTATGTCCAGAAGCTGTGGATTTAGGACTGAAATGGAGTGTTAGTTTTCAGGTGGCTGAGGGAATGCCGACCACAAGTGGGGTAAAAGGGACGAGGAGTCGTGTCACCACACAATGATCGTGAAGCAGACCAAATGCCCTGCATCCTAATAAGCAGGGTCTCCTGCCTCCAATTTGAAGACAGGTGTTTTGTCTGCCTTTAGTGTCTGTGACTTCTCTCCACCCTTCTCAAAATTTCCCCTTACCTTCCCCATCCTCTTTGTCTTCACCCTTCTCTCCTTGTCCAGACCCACCCTTTTACCTGTGCTCTTGGTGATACAATGCCCCACGTGTCCTGGTTCCATCACTTACTCCCCATCTTGTGCATCCTCTTCCTTTTTTCCGGTAAATACGTTCATTTCCTCTTTCCTAAAAGGCAGAAAGGCACTAACATTTACTGAAGACACTTGCTACTACAGCAGATCCTCGTCTATCCTGAGTGATAGTGTGTGAATGTGCTCGTGTGAACTTTCTACTTCCAGGCCTATAGTTTTTTGTATTTTTAGAGGCTTAAAATAACACACATTTACTCTCTCACAGCTGGTATGGGAATCCAGGAATCCAGGCGTGGCCTGCTGGACTCTCTGTTCCAAAGTGTCTCTCAGGCCTCAGCCAGCATGTGCTCTCATCTGAGGGTGCGACTGGGGCAGTGGCCGCGTCTACACTCCCCCTCATGGCTGGTGGCAGGGCCTTGGTCCTTACTGGTGGTTGTGGAGGCCTTGCCATCTCAGACTCACAGTTTTTATCAGATTCTTAAACTTTGTCACCTCCTTCCCCACACTCTCCACTTCCTCTGCTTTTTGGTTTGATTCAGCCTTTGGTAGATTATTTCCCCTGAAGAAGACCTTCTCCAACATTTCCATTAATTTACCAGCATCTGCCAAGTCTAAGTTCCTTACCCTGGAAGGTTACTAACTTACAGGTGCTTCTCATATGCCAGCAAACCTAGGGGGTGGGCACCGTCTTCGTTTTACACGAGAGGCAGCTGACCACTGGGTAGGGGCCATTCCAGAGCCCCGTCCCTGTGCACCACACCCTCCCCTGCAGGGCCGTCTCGGGCCAGTAGCCCCCCAGCCTTTCTCCCACTGTTCCCCACACGTGCCTTTCCATCGGCAGACCTCAGCGCCTCCTCCTCCTGCACCGCCTTCGGGGCTCTCTGCCTCAGGCCCTTCCTCACACGGCCCCTCCTCCGTGAGTCACGGCCAGGTCTCTCTGTTCCCAGCAAGGTCTGTAACCCCTTCGCGATTCCAGCACACATTGTGTGTCCTGGTGTGGCACATCCTGTTTTGTCCACCTGGACTTTCTGCGCCAGCGTCATTACTTCTCGTGAGTAGGGGACCCATCTCACTGTTCTCCCGTAGGGCCTCAGCCACAGCAGCGCTCAGTCGTGCTGGTGCATCAGGGGATGAAGATGGCACTGGGGATGCAGAAATAGGCTTTAGCACGTCCTGACGTAATTGTACCGTTTTTATGACCTCACTCCTTTACTCCTCTGTTATTTTCTGTGAAGTAATAGCCACTTGATACCTTTTCTGAGATGCATCAAAACTTTTTCTTTTATGTTTCTTAACGTCTGCTGTTCTTACTTTTCTTACAGGAGTGTTTCATTCTGTAGTTCACAGAGTATCACAGCAAATGTAACACTGCATTATGGCCCTTTTCTACGGACACATATTTAAGCATAGTTTAGGAGACTAAGAAATGTGATTATTTCAGTCATCCTTGTGATCCTCATAATTCTTATTCCACTAAAAGTCAGTGGGCATTTTCTAACCTAATTTCTGTCTGTCTGTCCAAAGACATATTTTCTGTGCCAGCATCCTGTGCCCATTAAGTTACTATGAGTCATTTGAAGTACTTAGTCTTATTTTTCAAAATAAAAGATTAATTTGCAAAATGACCAAACTTGGAGCAGTTAGCATAAGAGTAGGAATGAAACTGGGAAAGTGCCAAGGACACTGCTGTCCGCCCACCAGGCTCCCACCCGCCCCAGATTGTCTGGCCATGGCCCCTCTGCCAAGTCAGAACCAGTCCATCACCACCTACTTCTGACCGAGGGTCCCACCTTCTGCACCGGCAGATGTGAATGTGGCAGGTTTGTGTGTGAGGGGGGAACAAGTAAAAGCACAGCCTCTGCCCACCCTGAGCAGCAGGGCTGTGAGTGGCCACCAGGAGGCTGGACTGACCCTGAGCCCAAGCCCGCGGCTGGGAGCTGCCTTCCTGGTCTTGGCCTTGGGGCCGAGATGTGCTTCCACTTTGGAGATGCCCCCTCTTTCCTTTCCTTTTTTTTTTTTTTTTTAAGGCTGATTTGAAAAGAAATCTGCCTATTGGTCAATGATTGCTACGGGATGGGCAGTCTCTTTCTTTCCTCCAAACTAAGTTTGTGACTTATGGTGACAGCGGGAAGCAGAAACAGTGACCTGGAGTCAGTGTCTGTCAGCTCCTTGTGTGTGACACGATCATCAGGCGAGCCCGGGACTCCCTCTGCCTGGCCCTCCTCCCTCCCTGGACCCCTGGCCACCTGGCCTTCGCAGGACCAGGCCCCTACCGCTGCTCCGCACTGTTCCCCTAACTGCTCTCGTCCGGCTGGGACTGTGACCAGTGCCCGCCGCCCACAGACAGGAGGCTCCGGGAAGGCAGGGGCCCGAGCCGCCTTGCTCACTGGTTTTCTACTCCCTGGCTCAGCATCCCACTCAAGAGTGGGCAGTCCCTAAATATTAGTTGAATGATGGAGTGAGTGAATGAATGAATGAATGAATGCCACGGAGCAACTCAGGAGCAATTTAATATGGTGTAAAATCAAGTGCTGGTGGTATTTTGCAGACTCCTGTGGCGGAAAATCGGAGGTCACTGGAGGTCATATGGAGGTTTGAAGGAAGAGGGATCTTAAACCATTTAGGGCTGGCTGAGTGAATCCCTGGGAGGGAGGGTAAATCGTTCCAGCCTGGAAAGTCCTATCCAATATTAGTTGTGAAAATTGGGCAAACTGTTCTCCACATCAAGTTTTTTCAGGGATAGATAAGCTTACTTCCAGATTTTACAGTTTCTTTTTAGAAATTGGAGGACGACTAGAAAGAACAGTGGTCATTATGCTGAGCCTGGAGTCTTACTTGACAGAGCTAATGATCTAGAAAAACCTATGTTGGAAAATGTCACTTTATTATATGTGTCTGGAAGTACAGATGGGAAAACAGGTTTTTTTCCTTTTGAAGCAGATTCATTAAGTGTTTAGAAAGAGGTTCTCTTTGCACCGCCTTCCCCAGCTTGGGTGTCTGGAGACTAAATCTAAACTCTGTTGTCTCGTGTCTGTGTTGGGGAGACGGCTGTTTTTGCCATTTATAGCAGACCCCTGTCCTCTGCATTGTCCACTCTCAGCACCTGCTCCCGGGCTCCAGAGCATCCAGGTGACAGTCAGCTCGGAGTAGCCGTACCCCAGCCTGGCCGGAGAGACGCCGCGTCCTGCCTTGCTGACTGTCTCATCCCCAGGGTGTTGTTTCGGAGTCTCTGCAGCCCTGAGCTGCCCCTAGGCTCTCCCCTTCCTCCATTACTAAGAGAAAACTCAGGCAGGTGACAGGAATGTCTTCTACGTCCTGTTGTCTCCAACTCAGCTTCTTTGTGTCTTCCCCTCCCTTTGTCCTCCTTGGAAGGAATCCCGCCAGCAGCTGAGGCAAGTTGGGTGTGCCTGGAGTTCTGGGACGTTGCTCTGGGCGCCGTCCCTCCATCTCCATCACTGAATCCTTTCCTTCCTGTACAGAGCATCCCTGTGCCTTTGAGAGGATGTCCTGTCGCCTTCTGTCTTTAACCACAGCATTAATCAGGAATGTTCCACACTCTTTGAGCCCCTGTAGCCTGGGCCCTGCCAGTGACATGCCCCCTGGGAGGCCCTGGGACCACCCGTTCACCCATTCTGTGGCTGTCCCACTGCCCCGTCTCCTCGCCCTCCCTGTTGTCCTGCTGCCTGAATAGAAATGGTCCCGGGCTTTCGGGACTCTGGGTTAGGAGCTAGACCTGGCTTTCAAAGCCCAGTTCTGACATCTTTTCTCAGCTATGGTTATAATCAAAAGTCATCTTATACAAAAAGGTGACCTAAGTTAATATATTGGATTTTATAGGCAGCGCTTAAATGATATGCACAGATGAAACTACTCTTTCATTGAAAATGTGTTTCCAGATATTGACAGCTCCAACAAAATGGTATTATTCTTAGAAAGTGAGGCAGTATTTTCTCTGATAAAAACGAGAGTGAAATCTATCTCATAACTATTGACCAGCATTTAATTAAGAAAATATAAGGCAAAGCATGTCTTTTTGTGGACAAAGGAGTCGATTCGCAGCTTCTCGCTTGTCCCGCTGCCCCTCTCTTGGCTCGTTCGCGTGGGGACACCGGGCAGAGCCTGGCACAGTCCTGCACGATTTGATCGGCCTTTTCCCCTCCCCGATCTTATACCCTGCTCTGTTTCAGGTAGACTCTAACTTTACAGAGAAGAATTTTTCTCTGTAACTTTTTTTCCCTAAAAAATTGTAACACCGTTAGGGAAATAGCCAATAAGTTCAGATGACGTCTTAGTGCCTGCTTTTTCAATTTTTACGTTTTGGTAAAACAGTGCTTGAAAAAGTTATGGTACCTAATTTGGACTCTTAGTGAAAGGAGAGGAAGGATTTTTTTTTAATCCACTGAAGATGAATATAAAATAACATTGCTTAATCAAAAAGAAAGCTCTCCGCTACTCTACCCAAAGACATGGTCATCTTAAATTCCATTTGATTAGTCAAGTGAGTTGCCTTGACTTCCTGTAATAACATTCTGTTTTTTCTCTAGTAAATGACAGCCCTGTAATTCAGTCCATTGCAGGTTCAATGGGGGCATCTGTTACCAAAAATGTTCAAGTATTTGTTTTATTTATCAGATCAGGGTGATAGGCTTGAAAGTTCCCGTTTCGGGAGATACAAAAAGGTTTTCTGCACTCTTCCAAGCAGTCGCTCTTCGTGACTTGTGTTGTTTGTATCTTCCTCCCTCCCTCCCTCCTTCTCTCTTAGTGTCCGTTTGTCTGTCTGTCTCCTATACATACAGAGGCTTTTCTTCATACCGAGCCAGGGAACAAGAGAGGTGTTTTCTCTTCTGTTCAGAGGCCTCCGTGTCTCTTTTCCCTTGACTGGGACGTGTATAATTTGCTCTGCTGACAGGGACCCAGAGAAATAGTGTTGGGGATTTTCCTTTTGACTGGTACCTCGTGAGCACAGGTGACGCATGGGAAATAGAGAAAAGGAAGGAATATGAATGGTCCTGCGGTGGAGGAGGGACCAGCACACTCACGACTGGCCCTGTCCACACTCTCTGTGGACCCAGCACCTGCAGGGGTCTTGGAGACGCACTGAACCTTAGAGCTGTGTCGTCAGCCACACGCCCTCACCCGCCCGCCTTGTGACCAGCAGCTGGACGTGTGCAGCAGGGACCTTCACCCTGATGGTGTTGTCATTGGGATTTACCAAAGTAGACGCATGGCAGCTGGCGACAGAGTAGCATATGTGATGTCTGCACTCGCGTGATGTGCCCGCGAAGTGGGCGTTTGAGAGGCTCACTCAGTCGTGG
Source organism: Vicugna pacos (assembly GCF_048564905.1). Classification (NCBI taxonomy): domain Eukaryota; kingdom Metazoa; phylum Chordata; class Mammalia; order Artiodactyla; family Camelidae; genus Vicugna; species Vicugna pacos. Next base: position 90,740,089 of record NC_132992.1, on the reverse strand, counting down.
GGCTCCTCCTGCATTGTAGGCTGGATGTATTCCGTCAGAATTTGGTCCGTCTTCATAAGAATCCCGGGTCTGGACATCCAGGTTCTCAGATGCCGTGGTGCACCCTGGAGCTCATTTTCTCACTAGCTACTTGGGACTTCTCCAACTTCCTTTAGGCTTAAAGGCAGAACATTTAAGGGGCCAAAGTTCATTTCCCTAATGACAGGATAGCTAGGAGAGTTGAAAGTAGCCAAGGAGATAGTGCCAGTGTAAGACCTGGGAGATAATACTGGTTTAATGATTGATAAAGCTGTGGCGGGTCGTAGAGGCTATTCAGAGTCATCACAAAAATGTTAGGTAGGAACTCTAGAAAATGGATTATTGGACATTGTTGGGAGACCAGCATGGCATAATTCTAATGAAGAAAATACCAGAAAGTGAGTTCCAAATATGACCCCTGTGTTTTCAAATGTATTGAAGGGAAAGAGAATACGTGTCTGCACACACACACGTGTTTTCCGGGACCAGGGTTCTTCACGTCCAGGATGAGGGGAGCTGGGCTGGATGATCTCTGAGTCACCACCTGGGGCTGAGATTTTATGATGGTAGATAGTGACTTTTAACTAAACTTGTGGTTTGGGAAGTAATAGGTTCACAGTCTTAATTTGGCTAATACTACCGGCCTCTAAGCTTTGTAAAGTCCGTTAAAATATCTGTGCTGAATTTTAAATGAGAGCAATATTTACCAAACATTTTCCTAGGATTTCAACAAGAAAAAATGTGTCGACCGCATCAGAACATATGCTTTATTTATAGAAGTGGACAACGAATTATCCTTTGCCTTTAAATAAACTCCAGAGAACTGCTGTCTAGTCATTACCCCAGCCCCATTGTTTATTAACTGGGTAACCTTGGACATGCTGGTAACTTCTCTGTCCCTTAGTTTTTGCATCAGCAGAATGGGGCTAATAATAGTGCCTGTTTCATAGGAAACAGGTTAATTAAATTGTGTAATACACGTGAGGTTCGCACCGGTTCCTGACACAGGTGCTTGGCCAATGGTGACTGGAAGCCCCTCCCCCCCGCCCTCCCTCCCCCCCCTCCTTCCCTCACATCTCTCTCTCTCTCTCTCTCTCTCTGTCTCTGTCTCCATCTCCTGGAGATAGAGAGAGCTTTCCTACCAAACCATGGCAGTTCCTTTCCTGGGACAAGGTATGTACTCACGCTCTGAACTTCGGTCACCCTGTCAAGGAGGTGGGTTTCATAATGGTAGTCAGAATAGTGCCCTCTTATAAATGACCGGTGGCTCTGGTCATGCAAAGTCTGTCCTGAATTGTTGAAATCTAAAATAGCTGAAGTGAAAAATAAAATACCTTGCACGCTGATTGTACATCATTCTGGCCTATCTTTTTGATGCAAATGCGTTCTTCTAAAATGATAACTGCTTTTTACCATTCTGCAGAGCCCTCTGAGGATGATGACGGTGTCTGATGTCTTTTGTCCACCTGTGACTCACATGGCACCTAGCAGGGGCCTTGACTTCAGAGTCAGTGAATACAGAACTCGTTGAATTTCTAGTCCTACCAATTCAACTTTTTTCTGAGTCAGTGACAATTTGTTGAGTGAGATAATGATTGACAGTGAAAAGTAAAGATTGACTTTGACTAAATTTGGTTCGTGGCTGATTGTGCATCTTCAGGGTATACAAATGGTAACCAATAAAGCTTTTAAACAGGCATCTCTTTTGCAGTGTTTCTATAGATTTCAATTTAATTTAAACTGGATGTAGATTATAGATTTCAGTGTTCCAATGGAAAAAATCAATCCTTCCATCTTAAAGTAATTTTATAAATTTATTGAGCAGTTTTGATATTTCTCCACTAATCTCATTTTCTTCATTAAAGTTTTTTCTTATTAGGTAATACACATTTGTTATAAAAACTAAATATATGTATAAGTGAAAAGCAAGCAGTTTAAATCTAATGTGTATTGATGTATTTATTTGATTGTATTGAATGAATTCAAAGAACTTTATGATGAAAAATTCCCTGAAGAGTTGGAGATAATCTGTGCCTAAAAATAAAAGTCTTAAAAATTGATTTTTTCCCTCAAGAGCCAAATGCATGAACCATGCTTTGCTTCTGATTTATGGCCATCAAAACTAAATTCTAGATTCAGTAGATATTTTGCAATTTGTCATCCTGTTAAACTGTGTTCTCTGCACTTAGAAAGTGAAATACGAGCAGGAGGGTTGGCGGACACACTATAGATCGCTGCCTTCCGTGCTCTTCTAATCAGCCTTCTGTTAGAGCGGGAGGGGGAGCCTCAGGGCCCTAAGTGTAAGCTTTCCCCCGGCCCCCGCGCCCCCTGCCTTTTCGAACATACGCCAAACACAGCAATTGCCGTATTTTAGTTAGAGAGTTTTAACTGCATGCTATTGTGGTTCTTTATCAGAACAAACTAGGTACAACTTCTAAATTTTATTTTGTCATTTTTGATACTACAGAGTCACTGCTAAGTCACTGAACTGCCATGTATGTTTTTCAAATTAACAATTGATTATGTATCATAGCAGACTGTACATTCTGTACAACACAGTTTTTAGGAGCCGTTTTTATGAGCTGAGCCACTTTCCCTTTAGTGTATTTAAGTGCCTCGTTGAAGGTGATGCTCGACTATGTTCAGCTCGGCTTCTGTCTAAATATTGGTCAAGGTTAGAGCTGAGTGTTCTTTAGAAAAGTAAAGATCTGATTTTAAGTCGTGTTTGTATCCTACAGGCCATGTGTGTGTTTTAATCCTCTGTTTTTGTTTTTGTTTTACATTTCCTTAAAGGGTTTTAAATCTTTCGTTAGGTTAAATTTTTTTTTTAAAGAATTGTTTTAGGAAATACCTCTCCATCTATTTATGAAAGTACTTTTCTTTATTTTATTTTTAAAATGCTTATTATCAGATGTTAAAAACAAAAAACAACTTTAACCCGAGTGTATTTTGTTCCTGTGCAGAGCTGTTCCAAAGCTGTCCCACATGCTAGACGTTTCTGAATTAGAAATTCACATAGTAATGAATTCTGCTTATTTTGCTTCTCCGCAAAGGTTTGTTGTACGAGCTTAAAATAAGACTGCAGCTGATTCGTGTAGCACATATTAACTGTTTATTTAGTTTAAGTACATGTCTGTATCTTTCATTTCTGATCAACCTGAAAAATTTGCATGCCGCACAGCAGCCATCTTCTTTTATACTTTATTAAATATCTGTCAATTATAAATATCAAGGTTTTACATTAATGTCAAGATAGTACATCAAAAATTCATGGAATATGTGACTTTTTCCAAGGGTATTTAATACTTAATGCATTTGTGTCATTTTTCTTTCCAGAGATATTGACAGGTTTTATTAAGTGTTTGTTAGGGAGATTTCATTTTTATCAAGGGACTATAAAGAGAAGCTGCATGCTAAATCAATTTTTTAGAGCCAGAATATTGTTCATTTTTTTCATCTTCAAACTCTTGTAATCCGTAGGTTTTATTTAAATTTCTTCTTGGTTTATTTTTGTTTTATGTGAGTGATAGTTCAAGACAGAACTTTAATAAGGATCAAATATGCTGACTCTAGTGGTTTTTAATTTCCTTAAGCATAGCTACCAGACCCATGCAATATGGTAAATTCTTCAAAATGTCATACTTACATATTTAGCAATATTACTTCTTTTTATTGAAGCTAAACAAATGATTTTAGATATTAATCTTTCCCAAACATAGTGATTATTTTGTACCAGGTACAATATTACTGTGTCTCATCTGGAACACCTCCCGCGTCAGGAGAGGGAGTAGAAGAGAGCTTCACTGGGTTGCTGGGCTTGACATAAGAAAACAAGACTCCTCTTTAAAAGTGAGCTCCGTGGGGCTTCAAGTCTGACGATGAGCCACGGCAGCTGTTCACATCTCCAGCCTCAAATATTTACAATGCTCAAGAAAGTGAAAATATCAATCACTTAAAAATCTGCAGAAAATCCATGCCTGGTTTTTAAACCTGAATTTACGGGGAGGGTGGAGAGCCGGGAGGGTGCTAGTGCTTGGCTGACCCCGTGGCCTGTTCCTGTTGGGCCCTGGTACCCTGGGGACCCATCCCTGCCATCCTTCTGCACTGCCAGACGGACCCTCGCCCACCCCATGTGTGTCTGTGACTTGGAAACAGCTATCTCAACTAGAACTAATCAGCCACAATAAGTAAGTTTTCTGCTTTCATTTACATTGTTATTTTAAAAGTACAGGTTAAGAACGTCTTCTGTTGGAGAAGGCATGTCATGATAAACAAAACCATTGTAAGATTTTGCTCTATAAAGTGAGGGATGTTCAGTTATCCTCCCTATAAAGTATGAGCTTAATGACTTTTATCTAAGAACATTTTTAGGAACTTTCAATTAACTTCAGGTTAATATTACAATTTTTAGAAGACTGTATTTTTAAACCTTAAGGCTTGGCTTGTAAAAAAAAAAAATCATCTGTCCGCAGCTTAAATAGTGTTGGGAATAGACATTTTTCTTATTCTTCTTCATTTTTGCGTGGTATGTGAAAATATTTATTTTTAAAGTTAAACGCTTTTCACATGCAAATCATTTCAATATTTGAATGTTTCAAGATCCTTGTAAAACTGTTATATAATAATTTAAAGAAGTAGGATAGATTTTTTTTTTTTAGAAACCAAATTTTTCCTAAGTAAAGCTGAACCATTCTGAATAAACCCAGTGTGGGTTTACGGTGAATTGCTGCGAAGGCCTTGTCCTGGCAAATAAAATTGCGGCCGTCACCTATTCTGCCATGAAACCAGTAGGTGGCGCTGGCGTCACAGGCGTGAGAGCCCCTTTGAAACGGAAGTTCCTTGCCTTTCTGCAAAGCTTCAGATTCTGCTTCAGTGGAATAGTTACGTCCATGTGTCTGTGGCAGAATAGATTTTTTTAAAAATCATAATTACTTACAGTGGGCACACCCTATTTTTTAAGCAGATAAGAACAACTATTTCTAACCTATTCTGCAAGTATTCCGTAACTCTACAGCCAAAATAATCTTCAAAATTAATCTGAATATGAAAAAAAGAATATATATAACTGAATCACTATAATGTACACCAGAAACTAACATGACATTGTCAATTGACTATATGTCAATAAAAAAGAAACTGGAAAAAATTAATCTGAAGGAAGCATTTACACTTTTTCCCCGAGTTTTCCTTATGACTTCATCAGGAGTGTGAGCATGAACCTGTTTTTTCAGTGAGAAAGATACATAAATAGTAGGAAGGGAGAGATTTTGGAGTTGATTTTCCATCTTTTGGGGCCTTGGGGAGGTCACCCTTGTTTGAAGAGTCCAAAGCTATTTAAAGCTCTTTGAGTGTTGGTACATTCTTCCTCAAGTCATTTTGACATTCAGCATTCTAATTTTGAAAAGTGCCATCTTTTCTCCTATTCGATAAGTCACACTCTTCTGGGGGGAAGGGTCAAATTTTTTAATACTTGGGGAATTTAGCATTGAACTTTACCAGCTTTCAAAATAACATAGTGTGTCCCACAATTTAAATGATTTTAAAATATTTTAAAATAACAAAAGCAGCAATCCTTCCCCGCCTGGCAGAGTTTGGAAAGCTGTGGGGTGAACAACATCCCCGGGAGATCAGACGATGTGAAGTTGGATTTTACTAAAAGTGAAGGGAAATTTTAGCGTTTGAATTCCTTTTTCTTTCAAATTCTGAAGTTTTCCTATGGTTCTTATCCTCAGATTAATTTTGGGTGGAGGGGCAGTTGTCATCTGCTGAGTTTGTACTTTTATGAGGAAAATCCTGAGCACCGTTGTGGTCTAGTTCCATAATTAAACAGAAAGCATCTTTAGGATTCTCAGGACACAGCCTCGCATTTCATTCATTACAAAGAAGGGGCAATAAGAAGCATTTTCTCCTCGAATCTCTGCTTGACTATGAAACTGATTTTTTTTTAACCCAGAGAAGGATTTTCTGATCTTCCTATAGCAGCTAGAAAATGCCCCGGGGCAATAGGTTATTTACTATTTTGACTTAAATTATATCTTCTTTAATTTCATTTTTATTATCACAACATTTACGAACTATGTCAATATATCTCTGTGTGTTGACTTCTCTTCCAAAGGGTTAAAAGTGGGCGAAGAATTAGAGGGGAGAGGCAGGCACCTGGGAGCTAGCACCCAATTGGCAGCCTTTTGTAAGATATAATTTGCCTAAAATTGCGCGCAGAGCACAAGCTTTTGTTTTCTAATTGATTTACGGTTTGAGCCACTTTTACCTCATCCCCTACTGTCCTGCGTACGGTGCCAGCGAGCACATTACAGGGAGCGATGATAAATTACCGCGCACTTGTGATGCTAATGCGTCAAGAGTAAAAACCGCACACTACACGGGGCTTCGTGCATTAACAGTGGTGCCGAGACCCTGCAGCAGCATCTCATTTGTATCTTAGAAATCACCATTTGTTCATTTGATCACTTATTGCAATCTGTCTATCAGACTGTAATGGAAACTGAAGATTAAAATTATACCGTTACAGCTTTTAATTTCTTAATTGAGACAAAGTTTTTAAGTGCTTGAAAGGTCTAAGGTGGGGGAGAGTGTTGTGGAGAGAAAATAGGAAATGTATAAAATGTTCTCGCAAGTGTGAAGTTCGATATATTTTTGCCAAATGTTCTTCTGTCCAGAAAAAAAAAGTGGTGAAATTTAAATATGCCGATCTCTGCTTTATTATATTTGTTTGTAACATTTGTTTCTTGATTCCACACAACCGTATTATGTTTCCTGATTTTCTGTATCTGTGCCGCGTTTGCCACGTATATGATTCATTTGCGCGTAACAAGTTGATCCCCGTCCAAATGATTTAAGTCAGAGGTAAATGAAAGAAGTTTCAATTTATTAGAGTGCCTTTAATTGTCCCTCTTCCTGATGTACAGAAGAGATTTGAAATCTATTCACAGGGGACGTGCCGCGCATTGTGCAGCAGAGGCAGAAAGGCCGGGCGGACCCCTGTCTGGGAGGCTTCGGGTCTCCGCTGAGACGAAATACTCCCGGCGTGGGTGTGCCTACCTCTTGTAAACTCAGTCTGCCTTATATGTGGTTCCCGTGCCGTGTCTGTGGGTCCCGGGATCGAGATGTGAAGAAGCAGATTTATGGCGGCTGCTGGGCACAACAAATTAAGTTGACAGTGATGGATGAGCGCGTAATAGCGCGATGATCCCTCCGCAGCGCGCCGCGTCCTCCTGCTTCATTTGGCTCTTGTTAGGATCTGTTAGGCTGCTAACTAATGAAATTCTGCTGACTGGTTTCTGTTTTCCCTTTTTCTCTTTTCACCTCTGCTTTCTCAAACCTCGAATTCCCAGACCCATCCTCATGCCCACAAACTGCCCTTGAAGGATTCTTTCACTTATGAGGACTACAGGTGGGTGTGAGGGGTGTGTGTGCCGGGGGTGTGGGGGTATGTGTGTGCGAGGCCTGTGTTGGAGGGGGGTGGTTTCTAAGTGAATCTGGGATCTCAGAAACGAGAGAGGCCTCAGTAAGAAGTGACATGCACGAGCCTCAAAAAAGAGTCTTTCCGAAGTTACAGTGGACCCCAGGGACGAATGTCAGCATGCTAATAGCCAGGGAGAAGCTGCCACGAACCTGTAGTGATGGGGGATGAGTGAGGCAGCTAAGGGATGCTCAAGACTAACATCGGTGTGGGGAGGTCGCGAGGGTGGTCTTTTTCTTTCTAAGTAGACTATTTTGGTATAAAGTAGGGACTTTTTTTTTTTAACAAAAAGATTTAATTCAGGGCCCAACGCAATAAAAAATAGCATTCCACATTTTGTAGAGTTCTTAGAGGATTTCTCATCAGAAAGGAGTTAAATTGTTTGCTTTTTGTGGAGGCTCAAAACAGGTACAGGAGTCAGTCAGCATTTGAGTAGAAGAGTGTGGGGTCAGTGTGGGGCAGGGGTGGGTGTCTCCGCAGCGGGCAGACCCACAGAGGCCTGGCCCTCCTTCCAGGCCCCTTACTTCCTGGGGAAGCGTCTTCCCTTAGTCGTTCACTCCTGGCGGTCCTCTCGCCCCCTTTCCTTCCATTCCCTCCCTCTCCTCTCAACCCTAGATTTAATTTTAAATGATGGTGATGGCGACCAACCATCTCCTCTGCTACTTAGGAAAGGATTTTGAAAATTCAGAAGAGTCAGACACCCCTCGACCTCTTGAGTTATGACTGCAGTGGGCTTTCAGATGGACCGACTGTAACTCACCTCTTTTCTGATTGTTCCAGGTGGGCAGTCTCTTCTGTTATGACGCGACAAAACCAAATTCCCACGGAGGACGGTTCCCGGGTGACCCTGGCACTGATTCCTCTGTGGGACATGTGCAATCACACCAACGGCCTGGTAAGGACCTCCTCGGGGTCGTGCTTGATCCGGGGGTGCAGCGGTTGTGAAACTTCAGAGTGGACGGTCCACCTACAAGTCTCTGTCCCCTTCCTGCCCCCTTCCTGCCCCCTCCCCACCCCCTCCCCACCCCCTCTAAAGGGAGCAAAGGAAACTAAGCCATGCCGCCCGCCCCGCCTCCCGCAAACAGAAGCTGGTATTTTTCTCGCTGAGTTTACTTAATCCTGAAAATGGGGAGCTTGCATCTTACATCACTTTCAGAAACCACAATGAACTGCATTTATTTGCTAAGCCTAGACATACATTGTCTTATTGAACCACAGGCTAAGCCAAAGTTTCTTTTTCTTATTCTTTTTTTAAAATATTGATTTATTCAAACAAACAAACAAACAAAAAACCTTTCTTCTTTCTGGGTTTTCCTTTTACATCCCTTTTCTTTCTTTGCCAACTGTATTTCCAGTTCTGAACATGCCTCTCATTCCTGCCCCCCTCCCTTCACCTGATGTGCGGACGTCCTTGGCCCCTTAAGTAAGCTGCTTTTGTTCAGGAGCTGGTCCTGGTTTCCCTGGCAGGGGCGGGGCGGGGCTGGAGGAGGTGCGCGCGGGCGGGGGGGCTCTTGGCCGTGTACGCGCGGGAGTCAGTTGGCATCATCAGACATTGAGAAAGTAGGGAGAGGTTGCGATGATTGTTAATCACGACGCGTAAGAGGAAGCTTGCCCTCTGCTTCTCTGCATTCTTCGGATTCCAAGCCTCAGCGGAGGCTGACAGGCTCTCTGTGCTGAGACGGTTGTCTGAGAAAGATTTCCTGATAGTAGGAGTTGGAAATGTGATCAGTTTCAGGGTGTTTTGAATTTTTAAACATTATGGTAGTACACTGGTTTGTTTAGTTTTTTGTTCATTTTTTCTCAGTATCAGCTTTTTTTGTTATTATTAGCAGTATGATAAACAGATTGGAAAAATGCTATAAATGAGTATTTCACATCTAATTCCACAAAATGGCCAGAGCACGCGTAACACGTGCCAGACACTGAAGATAGAATACCCTCGTGCTAGTTTGGGGCGGTCTGTCAACAAGTCACGCTCTTAAATCGCAGAGAAAGAATAATTATACTTTTATAATTATATTTTGCCTTAATTTAGATATGCTAAATTAATTAGCCATTTTAAGGAATAGTAGCTTATTTTATCACTTACTTTCATTAATGAATAAAATTTTTCATTTTATTTTTTTGGTTTTCTTTCAGAGTTATTTTAAACTGATTCTGCTACTGAAGTTTTAAAATTTTTCAAATAGCTTTTGATATGTGACGATAGCATTTGTCTTTTTTTGGATTTGATCATTGATCCCCAAATTTGATTGATCATGGGTTTTTTTTTTAATTTCTAAAATTTAAAAAGTGTATACTTTACTGTATATAAACAAAGCCAATTAAACAAAACAGAAGCCTCTAGAGTGAAACTCAGAGGTGTCCTTCCCCACCAGCCCTTGGCCCCACGGCCCCCGCGGGCTGTCGACTCCGTGCCTGCTGGTAACTGGTAACTGGCTCTGTGGCAATCTCTCCCATCCTTCCGCTGTGCCTTTGCACCTTCACAGGCTCACATACATGCTAGTTTTGTGTTGCTTTCATGTAAACTATTCACTTTTTTACCCCTAAAGGTAAAAGTTAGTTTATCTCAAAATAAAAATAATGAATTAATGACTACTAATGCTGTGCTTTCTCCAGTACTGTTCACAAAGTCTTTAACCCACCACTGTCCTGGCAAAAATATTCTTAACTTTGAGATGGTTTGCACAGGGTGTCAGGACTTTTCTTACAGTGGTGGTCTCTCTGCATACCCAACTGCGCTGCACCTTGGCTCAGCTGTTCCCCATCATGATTATGAGACTTCATGCGAAATTGTGTCTGGTAGGATTTAAGACTCTATTTTAACGTGATGAAGTTGTGTATTATACATATTAACAGTTAATCTCTTTTTTAAAATAAGGCACTTGAAATTAAGGCTTGGCTTTTCAGACAGTAGATTTCTTTTTTGTGTGTGTCTTTCCTGACAGTCATTGTCTGTCTGATCTGACTACCACTGAGGGAGTAGATAGAAATTTGTAACCCAGCAACGCTGTGCGCTTCTGACAGTGTCCCCAAACCTGGTTGTGGGGGTAGAAATGGTGTGGGGGTAGAATCAAGTCTGTGACAGTGATTCCAAACCAGCAGCACAAGAAAAGCACAAGAAAGTAAGAGGCTGGGTGGTACCTAGGCCAGGCTGCAGACTGGGGAACGGGCACTGATTTCCCAGCCGCTCGGAGGAACAAAGGTAGACAGGTTTATAGGGCATCATCGTGTTGAGCTGTAAGAAGCAATGTGTCTAAATTCTGCATGACTCGTTCAGAATGAAAGGGAGCAGCAGTTTGCATTCCCTTCCTCGAGGTTGTTCCATTTATACAGAGGAGGGCACTTCTGAGTGCTTTTTAGGCCACTATTAGTTTCAGCAGGTAAAGCGTGTTGGAATGAGCAGCCGTCGTACATGAATGTGTGACTGCCAATTGGGAGGACAGGGCTTTGGGAGAGTCAAGCAGAATTGAGGGACGCTCTCCTTCAAAGGCCTTTTTGTTGAGAGTTGAAAAATCTGAAACGTTTAGATTTGCATGAGACTTCCAGTCTCCAAATGAAAGGCCAGGTTTTTACAGTAGCAGACAAGGCCACTGCTCCGACTGTCATCACTACATCCCCAACACACAACGGTCTGGTCCCCACACACCCACCACAGGGCATTTGCACCTGCAGTTCCCACGGCCTGAAACAGTCCCTGCCCATCTGCACGACTGCCCACAGACCTCAAGCAAAGCTGTCCTGAGCCCCGTGCGTAGGATGGCCACACCTCCCCTCCCACAGACTCCTTCCTGTCCTCTGTCCTCTGTCTCCTGTGTTTCTCCTGCTCAGTTTGTGTGTCATTGGCCCTCTCCCTTCTCTGCCACCTCTGCTTTCCTTCTGCCTGTGAGTGCTCCTGTCCCATCCCTGTGACCAGCCGCGCCATGGAATGCCAGGCTTTCAGGCCTAGGAGGTCACAGGCAGTCCTCATTCCATGCCCCCTAGTCAAAGTCAGGTTTGGGGGTCATAAAAGTGATTTTGATGTTGGGCAGGAACTTCATGGAACTGACTTTTTAATCAAGTGTTTGAACTGTTCTGTGAGTGAAGATGAGTCCAAACCCCGGCTTCGCTCATTCCTCGCTACTTTCATATTTCATGCAGTCTTTGCAGATCAGAGGAGTGAAGGATTTCTGGGTACATGGTGAGTCAGCCTTTGGTTTGGGGATAGTAGGTTTAACGAGTAGGATTATCTGGTCTTCCATCCCCAAATGCCACTCCCTGGACTCAAAAGTAATTCTTTGAGCTGTTGGCACCTTTATTACCAAGTAGCTCTTGTAGCTGTCTTAAACTTGGACTCTCCAGGATAAAATGAGGAGATCAAAGGAATGAATGAGCATTTACAGACAATCTAATAGATTAGGGGGGCTGCTCTGAGGGACAGACTTCTGAGAGGAGCTTTTAAAAGTGTGAATTGGGGACCCTATTCTTACCACTCCCCGGGGGGTTCAGACATCAAGTAGATATTCTCCCAGGCCGTGTCAGGTGTCAGGTACAGTGGGCTAAGCTCCAGGGCAGAGAGGTGAAGAGGCAGCCGCAGGTACAACACAGGTAAATACCCTGGTGTTGGGGAGAGGGGCTTTGGGGGGTCCAGAAGGAGGGTGGGATGAGGGGAGGCATCTTAGGGCTCAGGCAAAACGGGGGCAGAAGGTAGTCGCAGGTGCAGGAGAAGGGGGACGGCAGCCCGCGTGGCAGGCGGGTGGTACATCAGGAGGCCGGGGCCTCCCTGCAAACTGGCCTGGCTCAAGAATTTGGATTTCATTCCCAAGGCAAAGTGGACCACCACTGAAAGGTTTACACAGGGGGTCGACGACGTGTGTTGTGAGGGATGCGAGAGGGATGGCCCTGGAACTTTAAAGACCAGTGGGAAGGTTTTGGCCCAGGAGAAGCCAGGTGGGAAGGAGTAAGGGCCTCAGCCAGGCAGGGATGAGGAGACAGACAGAAGCCAAAGGGCGACTTGGAGGGTAAAATCTGACCAGCTGAGACACAGTTTCCTGGTGATTTGTGGGCTGAGACCATGATGTTGCCTGGCCCCCTGTAGGACGGGAGAGATTAGGAGGAGATGCCGGTTTCCAGTGCAGTCAGTGGATTTTGGGTATTTCTTTATGATGGGTTTAGAAACTCACAGTGTACGTCTCAGCAGAAAGAAAGTGAATAGGATACAGCAAAGTGGTTTTATTTTTCCTCTGCTTATCTGAGAGTTTTCATTTCTCTAGTCTCAGCGTAAACTAGGTACAGAATTCAGAAAAGGGCTTTTCTTTCTCCCTGCTTCTTTATCCAGTGGAAAACCCACTTTGGGTTCTTAAAGGCCGAATAGTAGATAAAGATGCTATTTGCAAGTCGATCAAGAGTTCTCCAGACATGCCGGCTCCCTCCTTGGGGGGCGCACATCGCATGTTTGGAGTGTGGGTGGGCTCAGAGGCAGTAACTTTGTAATAAATGATTGGCTGAGACCAGCAAGTGACCATCTATACAATACTTTTTCTGAAGAGTGCGTCCCTCACGGCCGGCACGAGGTCTTCCATGAGGATTTCTGGTGTGAATAGAATTAATTAAAATAACCAAGCAGTTCTTTGCTCGGTTTTATAAAGCAAGTAGAACGCACCCCTTAAAAGGAGCTTCGGGTATCTCTTATCCTCTAATTGCTCCAAAAAGGCCGCCCCCCCGAGCAAGAGCACTAAGGTGTGTTGTGTCCTCCTTTCTCCCGTGGCCAGATCACTACAGGCTACAACCTGGAAGATGACCGCTGTGAGTGTGTGGCCCTGCAGGACTTCCGGGCTGGAGAGCAGGTGGGTTCGCGCGCTCTCGGAGCCCGTGGGCCGGCCCCTGGGCACTCCCCTGGCACTAAATAATTTTAAAAGGGTATTTAACTTGGGCAGAAAAACTTGAGATTTCTATTTAAGGATTGTTTCCTGGAATACATATTGAGACCCAAAGTTGTAATAAACATACCATATTAGTCTAACAAAGTTCTGTGAAAAAAGTTCATGAACCCGCCTGCTACCTGCAGGGTTGCCACAGAGTCTAGAAGAAATGAATTTCCGACAGACACTGCCTCAAACTCTTCCTCCAGAAGCCTCTCCCGTAGTCAGCAGAGAGGAAGAGGGTGGTGGACTTCGAAGTGCAGTTGTAAAGTAACAGTCTGGCTGTCCCTGGGAAGGAGTTGGGGGCAGGGCAGCCGGCCGGCCGCAGGGGTCCGGCTCCTTTGTATGCTCGGAGGCCCAGGGGATGCTCTCCTCACCCAGCCTGTCCCCAGCTCGCTGCACATGACATTCAAAACAGGTGCACAGTCACTTCAGAGCTGTTTGTCTCCTTAGCGTGAAGTCGCATTGAATACGTAAGAACTGACCCTTTGCCCTGCTCTGTACTGGGAATGCATGTTGAGTTTCTTTTATGTCTCTTTATTTTTTCTTTACTGCTTCTCAGATTTACATTTTTTATGGCACTCGGTCAAATGCAGAGTTTGTGATCCATAGTGGCTTTTTCTTTGACAATAATTCACACGACAGAGTGAAAATAAAGCTTGGAGTGAGTAAAAGTGACAGGCTCTACGCTATGAAGGCCGAGGTCCTGGCTCGCGCTGGCATCCCAACGTACGTAGAGAAAAATCTGTTCGCTCTTTCCTGTGGTACTTGAAATACTTCCAGGGGCATAGTGTTAAATTGGCGTGTTAATAAAACTTCCTGACTGTAGTTTGTCTTAATCTCCTTTATCCCTTTTATACAGCAAGTCCAAACCACTGAGTTGCATAGTGACTTACCAACGTTTTCAGATAAATGTAATTGTGTCATTAGAAGTGTCCACAGCCAGTTCTGGGGGAAGTGGCCTGAAATCCTTGTTAAGTTAAATAAGTGCCTTGGTGTCATTAATGTCTTTCACCTTGAAAAGGTTAACGACCTGGATCAATTTGTTGCATTTAATTCTTTGCCACCATTAGTTTCTGTAATGCAGCCATGATCCTCAGCGATTTCAAGAATTTCTGGTTAAATTCATGAAGATTTTCTTGCATTTGAGGTACAAAATGATAAGACAAGAATTATGATGTATTAGTTCTCCAGGGAATGCAGGAACCATTCTTAATGAAAATGGATTATCCAGACCTTTTTTTTTATTGAACCTGTCAATATTTGATTAACGATGAAAGCATGAACTCAGCGTAAATTATCGTTAACATTTTTTAAGAACCATGGGTATGCTTAATTCTCTCAGTGTGCTCTATGCAACCTAAGGCCATGACATTTCTGTAGTTCAGGTGAGGAGCTGGGGTGACTCCTCCCCAGGGGTGACCACACGAGTGTAGGCTGAGGGACTTACCTTCAGAGCAGTAGGCAGGCACAGCCGGCTCACTGATTTTCCTTCTTCCTCTCCTCAGTTCCAGCGTTTTCGCGTTGCATTTCACGGAGCCACCCATCTCTGCCCAGCTTCTGGCTTTTCTCCGAGTTTTCTGCATGACTGAAGGTAAATCATTTCAGGGGGAAAAAAATGATGTTGACTTTTTTTTTAAATTCATGAAGTGGGAGGCCTAGGGATTCAGATTAATGATAAAATTGCTTAAAATTAAAGCACTTTTTGGGGTGGGAGTAAGATGGCCATATTGGAGAAAGAAGAAATTGATCTGTTTTATCCTGGAAATATTATATTAAACCCTCGATGTGTTGTCTGTATGCACTTACGATGAATAATTCTCTGCTGCATTGGAAGAAAATGTAAAATGTCTGACTATATCAAAATTCTGTATCTGTAGATGGGAGTGTTTGATATGCTTATTACCCAAGGCCGCAGAGCCTGACTGCACTCACAGGGTACTAATGTCTTCAATTCACTCGGACAAGTTCATGGTCAGTTGACGCTGAACTCATGGGGTCGGCCATGGCGCTCATGAGCCAGACACTTCATTTGTTAACTAGCTTCTGTTGTGAATCTGAAATTGCCAGCAGGCCTTTTAATGCCAGGCATCCGGTTGGAGTAAATAACAGTGCAAACAGAATCTGTTTAAACTGCAGAATGTTCTTGCCTGCAGCCTCTTATTTCAGGCGTACGAAGAGTTAACTGTATGTACTGAGCATTCCGTGTGTGTTTCCCGAAGACAAGCCCTGTGGGGCTTCTTGTGCTGAGATTTGACTTACTGAGGTTGTGTTTTCATTTTTCATCCAAAAATAGACTCCTCCAAATCCCCTGGTCACGAGGCTCCATTTTTAATTGTGTGTGAGCTTGCTGGTGTCGTAAGCTACCTTGGATCCTGCGCACAACAGATTGGGTGGGAACTCGTGCGTGAGTGAGTGCCGCCTAACTGAACAAATAAGCGTTCTTCTGAAGGAAGCTGTCCGAGCGCTGGGGAGAGGGCAGTTGGCGCCGGAGCAGAAGTGCTGGCCGCTGCGGGGAGTCTGCTGGGCTCTGCCGTCCGGCTCCCTGGCTTCACTTCTGCATCCAGAGAAGTGCCGCCCAGATCCCGGCTTGACGTCAGGATGGAGGTAGAAGCAACTTAGTCCTGAAACACAGACAGGCACGAATTTAGACACCAACTCCAGAACCTAAAGAGGTGCAAGATGCTCCTTGTCGCTTACACGAAGCCGTATCGCCCTAGCCTCACCGTCCTCGAGTGAGAGCTTTGGGGACTTTGTGCTCTGGTGGTGGTTCATCAGTGCAGAGCAGTGGACACGAGTTAAGGGTTAACTGTGGGCTTTCCTTGAGCATAATATAGGGGTACAAACTTGAATGTCACAGTTCATGTCCTGAAGAAATTTGTCACTAAGAGGGATGATACTGATGATAATTCCTGTAATTTGGGAGCCACTGTGACGCTGCGTGTGGTGCAGACTTTGTTCATCCTCATCAGCCTTGTGGGAAGGAGATGGGGTGGTCACAGAGGAGAGCAGCTTGTCCACTCAGCTGGCAGGTGATGGTCCCGACTTGGGACCCAGATGTGCCGACCCAGAGCCTGCACCCCCAACACCCACGTGGCTCCTGCTGGTTTACACGGAGCCCTACGAGGGCAGGGGGTCCATGGAGGGTCTGAGAGGGAAGAGGGGAGGGAAGCCTGCGCCCGGAGCTTTTGGTTCATTTCCTGACTGTCCCAGGCAGGTTGATGGCCTTTCGTAGGTTATATATATTTCTCCAGCATGTGAAGTGAATCCAGTTTCACTGTTAAAAAGCAGCAGAGAGAAAACTTTGCTTCAGCCCCTGAGCTCCCCAACGTTAATTTAAGGGTATAACTCTGGTAGGTTGAGGAAGAAAACAAAAACAGTAACCTTGGTATTGGGGGCCTCTAGAAGGAAATTTCTTCCACTCAAAAAGCATTTTAAAAAGCTTCATTCCTTTGTAAAAAGACTATAAACTGAAGGATCAAAAATCTAAAAATCCTGAATTTCGTCGTGATCTTTTGCTAACAACTGCAACTCAATAATTTTTTTTAACATTAGATTAACTTCTGTTTTCTTTTAAAAAAAAACACCCTGCTTGAATCATTTTAGGTCCGTCGATTCTCTTTAGTGTGTCTTTAGTCACAGAGAGACAGTTTGTCTTGTCAAGACAATTGATGGGGTCTTTGAATCACTCCAACCAACGCTAGGAAAAGTTTGGTTTGCTGGCAGCAGAAGTTCTTCCATTTGAATTGTAAATAGTGACAGCTGTGGGGCACTTTGCGCTGAAAGAGACACTGTTTCATAATTGCATAAGAAGCAGGGGTCTGTTTCCTGAGCATGAGTAGGATCGGCATGTTTTGGTCTTTTGAAGATAATGTGCCAGGAGATAAAGTGCTCAGAGCAGTTGCTGAATTATTCCCTCTTCTTAGATATATTTGAAGGTAACTGAGATGTTCACTTGTGTGCATTTGGAACTCCTGTTTAAATTCCTGACAAGTGAGGAAAAAGGCACATCTTTCATTAACTAGGGTTTTTTCCGTCCATTTTCTTGTTTCAGTTCGTGGCTTGCTCGTTGTAAGGCAGGGTAAGTAGCTTTGTCAGGTCAGCTGCCGAAGTAAGCGCCCGTCGGGTTTCGCTTAGAAGGGTCCCTGAAGTGTTGCTCTGTTGTGTGTCGTCACTGTTCACGTTGCTCACCTAGTTGTCTTTCTGACCCCGCTGGTGTGACTCCTGGGCTCACGTCTTGCAAGAAGGGGACTGTCAAAATAAGGGGTGTGTCACTCCAAATCGTCTTTAAGAAGTGTCTTGCGAGACCAGCGGCAGGCTCTCAAGATCCCTTGTAGAACCCGGGGAGATGGAGGGCCGGCCACGCAGAGCTTGGCCTGGATTCCAGACCAAGAAGACCTCACCTCTTTCCCTTCCCCGAAGCAGCTCTGACTCTGCTCTGGAGAGCCTTGCCTGGCCGGTTGATCGGGGAGGACTTTGCACCACAGGAAGATGACATTGTTGGAGAAGCTGCTTTGGGAAGTGGTTGCTGGTTACGATGAGAAGTGGTGCTGTTCCCCTCACAGGCGGCTGTTGTGTTTCTTGCAGAGGAACTGAAGGAACATTTGCTAGGAGACAATGCCATCGATAGAGTCTTCACCTTGGGGAACTCTGAGTATCCTGTTAGCTGGGACAACGAGGTCAGACTGTGGACATTTCTTGAAGACCGAGCCTCACTTCTTTTGAAAACATATAAAACGACCATTGAGGTAATTAGATTGACGAAATGAGAATTTGTGCTTTGTCATGTTTCAAAAGATGTTTAATAAAGGATTCTTTTTTAAATGTAAATTACTATAATTCCTTAGCAAAAATCATTGTGTATTTGACATTTTCATTCAACTTATTATTTTTCTATTTAACACGTTTTCGCCTACGCAAAGAATCATATCGAGGCATTGTTGATTAGAAGATAACTTTTTAAAATTATTGAATACTTTTCTATAATTTTTAACTCGTATTATACGACTAATTTGTTGTACAACTCAACATTGTTGGTTTTTTTGGTGGGGGTAGGTCATTAGGTTTTTCTTTATTTGCGTGTTTATTTAGTGGATGGACTGGGGATTGAACCCAGGACCTCGTGCATGCTGACACACACTCTACCACTGAGCTGTACCCTCCCCCCAATACTGCCGAGTGTGTATGTGTGCTCTCACAGTTTGCTCTTGAATCACTAACTCCAAATGCTTCTCATCGATTCACCCATCCATTCAGCCAGGTGCTCCCGGGGCTCCCGGGGCTCCATCCGGGCACAAGACAGATGGTTTCAGAAATAAGTGACGTTTCCTGTCAGTGTCCAAGCACCGTTTGATTTAGGCTCTTCTGTTTTGTTTTATGGTAGTTTCCGTAGGTACAATTTACATACAGCCAAGCTCACCCTTCTGAAGTGTACGCTGGGATGTGCGGGTGCAGGCATGCAGCCACCTCCACAGTCAAGTTCTAGAACCTTCTGTCACCCCCCCCCCAATTTCCCTCTTGCTTCCTTCCCGGGCAGCAACCAGTCTGCCTTCTGTCACCGTAGTTCTGCCAGTTTAGATGTCTTATAATTATTTTCGCCGTGTTTCATTCTCCAGGAAGATAAGTCCTTCTTGAAAACCCAGGACCTTTCTGTCCGGGCAGCCATGGCCGTCAAGCTGCGCTTAGGCGAGAAGGAGATCTTGGAGAGAGCCGTCAGGAGCGCGGCTGCCAACCGGGAGCACTACCGCCGGCAGATGGAGGAGCAGGCCCCGCTGCCGCGGTGCGAGGAGAGCGGCCCCGGGCTGCTGGAGGGCGTGGCGGACTCGCGGCTGCCCCTGGTCCTGAGGAGCCTGGAGGAGGAGGCCGGCGTGCAGGAGGCCTTGACCCTCACGGAGGCCGTGCGCAGGGCCAAGGCCGCGGAGCACGGGCTCGTGAACGGAGAAAACTCTATCCCCAACGGGACCAGGTCAGAAAAGGAAAGTTTAAATCAAGAGGAAAGTAAAAGAGCGACTGGAGACGCCAAAGAACCTTCTTCCGACAGCGCTGAGGAAGCTAGAAAGTAGCTCCGAGGTCCTCCGGGGATTCAGTT
Source organism: Vicugna pacos (assembly GCF_048564905.1). Classification (NCBI taxonomy): domain Eukaryota; kingdom Metazoa; phylum Chordata; class Mammalia; order Artiodactyla; family Camelidae; genus Vicugna; species Vicugna pacos. The sequence continues at coordinate 90,720,603 of NC_132992.1, read as the reverse complement.
TAGCAGAAGCTGAGGAACAGTCCATTGTCATCGCTGTGTTCCCTTGTTCACGTTTTTCTTTCTGCAGAAAGGAGAATATGTTTTTGCTGCTTTATATAAAAAATGATTTTTTTAAGTTATTTAAAAGAATCTAGCTTCCCTTTTTGATTAAGATTGCCATCTTGCTTCTAGGCCAAACGAGTTAGCAGGCAGCCCACGAAGGGGGAAGAGGTGCCTTGGAAGATCTTGCAGACCCACTGCGGGCAAATGTATTTTCTTCCTGGGGAAGAATTCAGTTCCTCCATCAGCTGGGCTTCTGTGGGCCTGTCATCCTGACAACCAGAATCAGAGCCCGCCCTGCCTCCCACCGACGGGTGGTCACGGTGGCGCTCGGGGTGTTCGGCGCGGCGATGGGCCCTTGGCTGCACAGTGGAAAACAGGCTTGAGGTTAGGAGACTTGAGAGTCTGGGCCAAAAAAAGAATTTTTTTTCCTAAAAAACTAACACCCCAGTACCAAAAGAAAGTGTAAGGTGGCAACCTTATTTTTAATAGTTTTAAATGTTGACGATAACCCTAATTATATAAACACAGACACACACACCCCCCTAGTGATTTCTAAAGATTTGTTTACTTTTTGCGTTTTGTTTTACTGTATTAAGAACGTGTCCTTCCTCCTTGAATCAAAGTAGGACGTGCATCCTCCTCCTAATTTTAAATGTCGGCTCTGATTGTAAACCGGTGCGTCTGTTCCCGGCCTTGGCGGTGGGGAGCTCTCGCGTGCACTGCGTTGGTGTCCAAGGCGAGGTGGTGCCTGGCTTCTCTGGTTGTCACAACAGGCTAGAGATTTTCAAAGCTACACTTTTGAGTAAAAAGCCTTATTAAAAGGAAAACATGATTAATATTTTTGTCTATTCCTTTTTGGAGTGTGGCGGGCCCCTCAAAGTGAGCTTTTATGCAGACCACTCTTCATGTCCACAGAGCAGGTTTGGAACCTGACCCCGGGGACTCAGAGATGGTGACAGCCCTGTGCCAGCCCCTCCCCAGCCTGCAGGGGTTGCTCAGGGAGGGCCGGGGGCACCAGGATCACAGGAAGATGAGCTCTGAAGTTTTAGGGGCAGTAGAAGCTTGGGGCAGTGTCCTGGGGGTGGGGTGGGACTCACCCCTAGAAAGCCACTAGTTTCCAGGTTACGAATTGCCAGTCTTCCTTAACCTATAAATTTTCACATTGTCTATGCTGTCCTATTAAATACATCACTTCTTTTGGAAAATGCCATGGAAATTATTCACCCAACCGTTCAGGTAAACATGGCTGCACACAAGTCATCTGAAGGATGTTCTCAGTGTTTCTCCTTGGAGAAGACACAGCTCTGCCGACAAGGTGCTTCGTCCTCTACTGGGGATCCAGCCTCACGGAGCGTGGTTCGTCGAGTGCACCTTCTGCCTTGGCCGCTAGCGGAGGGGTCTCATCTTCACGTGAGGTTGGCGCCTGTAACTCTCCTCCACTGTTAATGTGAACTCAATTTGAACTTCCTCCTAAGAGGATGCCTGGGGCACCAACTCTCCGATCAGCCCCGTACCTGAGACACTTTACCGAAAGTGTAAGATAGTCTGGGAAACGTACATACTGATTTCCAAAAGGCAGAGGCACGGTGGTACCCAGGGAGCTTTCTGTCTGAAACATAAGCCCCAGAGATGGGAACGCTTGTGACTAATCAGTTTGTAGGTGAGTTTAGCAGCTGGATCAGCAGCTTTCAAGTCTAATATTAAATACATCCTTTGAAAAACATACACAGTTCACACACAGAACAGCATCATGAGTTGGGCAGTTTCCAGAATATTCCCTGGAGAAGATGAGTTCAGGTGGCCCTGGTCTGCAGTTGGGACAGGGCCCGGTTCGCATGGCCCCGCTGGCAGGTGTGCGGAGCCCCACGCTCAGGCCTCAGTTTCCCCATTTTCTTGTGAGATGAGGGAGTGGTACTAAATTATCCAGAGTCCCTGCGAAAAAATTCGGAGATGGCTCTGTCCATTAGTTCTCCATCCACAGGGTCTATTTGTTAAGGTTATTGTACCACAAAGTGATTATATAAATTAGGCTCCCAATCAGGGAGGCTCTGTGTGTTTGTGACCAAAGTGGTGCTGATCAGAAGACTTTTGAGGTCGGGAGACTGTGTGTGTTTTGAACAACAGGGTTTCCTAGGTCGGGGAGGATGGCCCCTCGCAGGACCCCAGTGGGTCAGTGAGGCCACAGTACACTGTGACACTTGGAGTCACAACTTCAGCATTTGAGGAAAAGTGATTAAATCGGCGTTGATTTAAATCATTGCCATCTGTCATGAAAGTAGACCTTTCTCTCAAATCATTTTAAAGTTTACTTCCTTAGTGCTTTTGGATAAGAGGCTGTTCAGGCTAGTCTTTGGAAAAATGCCAGCGTCTGCTTCTGTTTCGTTAGGTCTGTGTGTTATTTGTGTAAACAGTTAGCAATTAGATTTCACCAGCTTAGAAAAGCCACCCCATTTTTCCATGCAGGCGACAACTGATAGGTGATTTCCTCCAGTGGTTTCGAGAGGAGGCCCACAAGAAGGAGTGTTTAATTTTTTTTGAGAGATAGGGCGAGACATTAAAAATATAATATTTCCAGGTGCCCAGTATGCAGGGTTGTGCTAGATTAAACATTCACTTTAAAATGAGGGAAATCACTTTCTGTAAATCATCACTTCCATATTTTTTTGGTGGTTAATGTATACATGTTGGAGTGAAAGAATTAAAAAAAAGAACACCACCATCCAAAGAAGTACCTACCATTTGAGTTCAGAACTAACATCGCACTAGCTGTAAAGAAAACACGGAATCTTGGTTAGTGGTGGTTGGTTCGGGGTAGTGAGTTTCAGGAAGCCCAGATCTCAAAGTGCTGGCTGTAACCATGGCAACGGTGAGAAGCTTTTTATGTGATATATTTGGCTGTGTTGGTGTTATCATTGATCTGGCAAAATGAACATGTTTATCAGTAGGAGATAGCCGATAACTTGACCCAAGAATCCGGCTCACTTTCATTTAAATGTCAGTTTCAGGTAATTATAGAGTAGAATCCAATACCCTCACTAGGGGTCACCCTGCTATTTTAATCAGCCGCACCTTATATAGCGTACTCCTTAAGTTCTGTGTGTAAATTGGATTTGAGTAACTCAAATTGTATTTAGGTGCACCGGCGAATTTGTCACTTAAATGAAGCTGCCATGTGGGCCCTGAGTATCTGAAGAATTGTCAGGTGAAGGAGGGATGGGTTGCACAGCTGGGGCCGGTGGGTGGGGCCGGTGGGTGGGGAGGCAGATCTCAGCCGATGGAGGGGCGCTTCCTAACAATACACATCGCTGCTCTGGATGTGGACGTGGACATGGAAAGGCTGCCGGCCATCAGGAGTGACTGACGTGAAGAGGGTATTCTAAGTGTGCGGGGCACTTTGGTTTTATTAGTCATCATAGAGAGGATGGCTAAGACTGCCAGTTCTGGAGCACACAGTCCTGGGTTCCAGACGCAGCCCTGCTTCTCTCCTGGGACCTGTAGACAGTCCTTGGATGCTTCTGTACCTTCCTTTAGGGTATCTGGCACTTCCTACCTCTAGAGGGTACTGGGAGGACCAGATGAGATAATGGATATAAAAGCTTCAGGCACAGTGTCTGCCACGTGCTAAACATTCAGTAAATGTGATTTACTACCGTTTTCTAAGTCTGAGCCACTCCTGGGAAGCAGAAAATGTTAGTGGAACTGAGGGCGGCAAAATTATCCCTGCTCTGCAGGCAGGCTGCTCACATCTGTCCATTGATAGGGGAACTTAAGACCTGGACTTTGAAACACTTGTGTTCCTAGTGCAACTCCAGGTTCTGTGTAATTCAGAGGTTCTAAGAAGCCCAGGCGGCCCCGAGGTGGTGAGGCAACCATCTGAACAGATAGATAGCCACAACCCCGGCAGAGCACACGGCGTTCAGGAGAGGGGTGTGCTCCGTGCACTTGGGCACTCAGGGAAAAGGAAGCGCTGGAAGAAATGAATCTGGCGTTTCTGGGATTCATCTGTGAGCAGTGGGGTGGGGGGCAGGGCAGTGCCAGGCTGAGGGGGCCAAGAAGTTGAGACCCCCTACCCCAAAGAAATCCCACAGGAGGCTCCTGAGCTGCGCTCGTGCCCAGGGACCTGGAGGAGAGCACCTGCAAATTTTACCTGCCTTGTAGTGAATGAACTTCTTTAGTAGGAAAGATGTATCCGTCGCCAGCTTCTTTAAACACAAATGCCTCCATTCGTACTTCCCATAGAAACAAGATGAAGCGGCAGAGAAGCCTGTGTTCATGGGCTCCTTAGCCTGACTTGTGGAGTTGGGAAGGTTAACGCAGGTGGTCACACTCACCCCAGCGCCACCTCCTGGGCTTTTAACAGTCTCCTGATGCCCTCGACTCACCTGGACCCCAGACTCAGGCACACCTGTCTGTGCATGTCCAGGCAGCTGTTTTATGTGTATAAATACAGATACATGTACACAAATGTACATGTGTATATGTATATGTGCACGTGTGCACAGATTTTTTCAAATTCACATCCTTCAGTTTCAGGCAACAAAGAAGTCCCTGGGCGTGGCTGGGGACGGACTTCCCGCCGCTGGGGCAGCGTGAGTGCTAGTGTGGTGGGAGGCCGGTGCCTTTCCTGCTCTCCTGCGACGCCCCAGTGCCGCGCAGCACCTGGCATGTCGTGTGCTCTAAAAAGGTTTCTCCGCTGATGGAACAGCTCCAACAGTAGGAGGCCTCCGCCTCAGGAGATGGGATGTGTACGCTCCTCCGGAGAAGCTTCAGGCTGACCTTAAAATCCTGCACCTTTCCCTGGTCAGTCGGATCAAATCAAGGACATGTGAATGACCTTCCTTCTGCCTCCACATCTATCCTCCCCACTTGAGAGGCAGGTGCTGTAACAGAAACACTAACGCCAGTAACTCACTCTAGCAGCAGCTCTAACTAAGGTGGTGTTTTACAGAAAAGCCTTTACAATATTATTTTTGCAAACCTTGGGCACTGAGGTTCCGGGGTGGACAGCAGCCTGGTTGTGTGCGGTTTTGCCCCATGCTGGGATGCTCTGGGAGCCAATGACATTAACAAAAGCTCCCTGGTGTTTAGCCCAATCGGCCTGGCTATTCTGCATAAGTTAACTGGGTTGAGAACTCAGAGTGCCAGAAACCAAGTAACATTTGGCTTTCCGCTCTTCCTTGGCGGTGACAGAAGAGGCTCTCTCCTCCTCCAGGTCCTCACATAGCTCTGGGACCCAAGTGGGCCAGTGGAGGGGCACGGTGAGCTGGGGCACCCATGGGGCACAGCAGTTACTCCAGCCCAGTCTTCTCAGAGGCTCAGGACAGCAGAGACCTCAGACCTTCAAGGTGTGGTTCTTCCCCACTGGGACCCAAACTGACTTGGTTCACTGCTCTCTCCTGCCTCACCCAGGTGGCAGAAGCCCTGTGTCCCAGATGACAAGACACAGGTGCAGTCACCTTGTGGAGCCGGTGGGAAAGTGAGACACGGGGGCCACAGGGTCTCATCCAGTTTTCACTTCCTTAATCGGCTTTGATTCATGACGCCCAGAGATTCACCCAACATTTGTCTGAGTCTCTGATCTGCGCTGGGGGCACAGACGGGGTGTGGCCCGGGTGCTGGTTCCCAAGGAGTTCAGGAGGGGCAGGCCTGGCCCCAGCCTATCCTCCGAGGCTGGGGGGGCCTCCTAGGGGAAGTTTCGCCCAGACGAGGTCTTCAGGTACATCCCTTTTTCTCTATCCCTAACAGGAAAGAGACTGGCCAAGCTTTAAGTTCCACCATAGCCAGAATGGCAGAGTATCTGTGGTTCTCTCTTAGCCTAGCGTTTCCTCCCTTTACCCGCCATTCCCTGTATCATTTCTGTTACCAAATAATAAAGAATTTAAGTATCTGATTTCTTTTCACAGTTTAAGTGCTCTGAAAACATGCTCAGGGAACTAGGATCTTCTTCATGTTTATAGATAGTACGTTTCCAGAGTTTTGAAGATTCTAAGAATGAGGGCTGGAATTACAAGAGGAGACCCTAACATCATGGCTTTGGAGTGACTCGATAAATGACAATGAAATCCTTATTTCCTCTACCGAAACAGAAACGTGCTATGAGACTGGTGTGTGAAAGGATCAGCCCCATGTCTCCAAACTAGTCCACCGCCATCCCCAAATGCCAGCATTTCAAAAACCACCTGTTAACGGTTTGCCTGGGCCACGCCCACTTTGGTCTCTTAAACGAACAATGAACAAGGAAATGGGAGGATCCAGCCTCAGTGACAGAGCGCATCTGGGCATCGAAGCTCGTCTCCCATGTCCCCATCACTCCTGTGACAAGTTCTGTTGTTTCCCGCCCAAGCTGCCTTTGGCCAAAGTGGCTGGGCTCTCTGTTCATGGCATTTCAATGCCTAGAAAACCAAATGAACGAATACTCTCCCCTGAAACAAATAGAAAATGACTCCCCCAGGCATCAAAAAATTCTGCAGAGCATCTCTAAGGAAGCCAGAATTTCCAGCACAATTAAATTGCATGATTGGATACAGGGGAAAATGCTATAATTGCTCACAGGTAGCAATTTATTAGGATCCATGTTACTTACGACATGTGTCAAGAAGGGCAGAGTTTATATTTCCTTGGACATTAACCTAATCTTTGAAACTCTAAAAGTTACACTTTTTGGTCATTAATTTTTTTTTTTACAAGCAGAGATTTTGACAATTAACCCAGTTAATAAAGGTCAAATTTCAATTTTTTTCCAATTTCTGGAGCGCTTAACTTATTCCTTTTTGAAAACGGGAAGATAGAGGATGATAAATAGTTATTAAATGAATACAAGGATGTAGTTCTGCTGTCAGGGTGATGGTTATAAAACAGCAGATACTGGAAGAATAGAATTGCTATGTATCTGATGGGAAGGAAAGTAGATTACAAGCCGAGGAAATAGAAAAATTAAGCCCAAATAATGTGTGCAGTTAGTGGGCTAATATGAGTATATGCGCTTGTTAAATCATCTAGGGATTCTAGTCATTCAATTATGCAGACTTCAGGCTTCAACTATTGAATCTGCACATTTTGAAATAAGTAATTTCTGCAAACTTGCAACAAAGTCCAACGTGATTTAAGAACAAAATGGTCACCCTCCAGGCTGCATCACTCAAATGAACCTACAGACAGACAGGCAAACAGAGCAATTAAGGCAGCGAAGTCTCTGTGACCAGAGGCCAAGGGCGCAGCTGAGTAGTGGGGAGCCTGCTCCCCTCCCCCACCCCGCCAGGGCGGGCAGCACCCCCAGGCTGGATCACCAGGTGAGGATGAGGAATAGGAATTCTGTCTTCTGTTCACGGCTCGGAAGACAGCGAAGTCCACCAAGTCCTCCTCTGCCGCCAGAACGAGATAAACCAAACATCCCTTTCCACCCTCATCAAAATCAAACCCACGCCCCTCCCTCTGGCGTGGCTCCCACCTCCCCGCACCCTCTGTAGGAGCGCCTACCTGAGCCGTCCGCAGTCCCCGGCTCCGCTGCGCCCCCTGGTGGCGGCACCAGCCCGCCAAGAAGCGGCCCAAGGGCGGGAACCAAGCAGAGTTCGTGCACCGCGTGCCCCTGCGGCGAGCAGGTATCTTCCCAGATCCAGCCAAGAACTCGATCTGAGAGGCGAAGTTTTGCTTGCACTGGGTATGTTTGGAGTTTTTTGTTGCTGCTGTTGTGTTGTATAAATAAACGCTTCTCAGTACAGATGTGCTCAACATTAAGGAATATATAAAACCTACATATACATTGCATCTGTTTATCCCGCAAATACCAACAATGTGCACCGAGCAGACTCTGCCTTCCTGCCTGTGCTCTCTGGGCCTAGACGTCTCCCTGCCCTCCAGCTTCGCGACCTTTAAACTGTGGCTGAAGCCCCACGCTTCCGCTGCACCTTGCATCGTCCCCAACACGAGATTTCACTTTGCAGTTGATATGCGAGGCCCTGTTCACAGCTGTGTGCTCGCTGCTGCTCCTTGCACAGAATATGTGCCCAGAAAATGCCCAAGGACAGGAGATCCAAGCCATTTAGCTCAGCACGAGGGCTTGAAACTAAACAGCAAAAAAAAAAAAAAAAGTCTTTTACAAAATATAATTTGGAAAATTGTGAGAATGGTGACTTTCACTCTAATGCTTTATTCCCAACAATTCCACCAACTTTTTGCCTGTGAATGGAGTGGGCAGATGGATGGATAGCGACTCACGAGGTGATTACAGACTTTCAGGAAGGATAGATCACTTTCTCAAGGAACTGTGGTCTGGAGGCAAAGATGCACTCAGTTTGCAGAACTCCTGGCAGCAGCATGTCCCCGGGAAGGCGTGTTGCGCGCGGGGGATGCCACCTGTGCGGGGCGCCGCGGAAAGGAAAAGCAGAAGAGCGGAGCAGCAGCTGCCAATCCCGAAATACCCCTGCAGGCGGCAAACCCGCGGTGAACCTGAGCAGCACCTGATGCTCTCGGCCCTTCACGGGGCTTGGTTAAAATAGGCCGCTGTGTCTCAGCCAGGAAACTGCATTTTCTTCCTGTTGACCTCCACGCAGGCAGGACCTGCCCCACAGGCTACAGGATGCCGCCCTCCGGGCCTCGCCCCTTGTTTGCCTCTCCTCCAGGCATCCTGTCCCCTCCTCTCCCTCCCGCTCCACCTGCTGTTCCTCCCTCCCCGTCCCCAGTACACACCTTCTACCCCACCTCTCCCCTCCCTTTTCCACTGCTTCAGAGATTGTATTGTATCTACGATTCACCCAGGACCTACAGGGGGACAGGCCCCCCCCAAACTGGATGGGATCAGGGCTGGTGGAGGCACATCAGAGGGACACACAGGGGGTGCCCAGAGGAGGTGGTGTGGGGGCCCGGCCCTGGGAGACAGCAGTGGTTTTCCCAGTGGACAGGCTGTTCTGGGGCTGGAGGGCTGAAGTGAAGGAGGAGCCCCCTTAGGCCTGTCACACCAGGTCACAGAGCCCCCCACCCTGGGCAAAAGAAACAGGGCTTTTCTCCTCTAGGGAGGGGCTCTCTGAATTTCGGGGAGATCTCTGTGGGGCCCGACACAGTGCACTGGAGTAGGGAGCTGCTCAGCTGTCCGCAGCAGTGAACCCCAGGGGAGGTGAAGAGGTCCAGCCAGGAGGCTCAGGAGCAAAGGCAGATCTGAAAGGGGTGTCTGTGGGGGAGGGGTGAGCCCAGGGCCACTGGCGCCCCAGCCTGGGGACTGGAGATGCCATTAACCAGAACTGTTCCGAGGATGGGGAGCAGGTCTCCTCAGGGAGAAATCAGCCCCTGCCCACCTCCACAAAGCCAGCAGCGGCAGCGACTCAGTCCAGCTCTTCCACCACCTGATGCGGTGATTTGACTGGACTCCGGTTTCCCCGCCTGGACAACGGGACAGCAGTGAAAGGACAATATGTCAGCACTGGATCTGCACGCTCCCCACCCTCCCCCAACGGATGCACCAAGGAGCGTGGGACTCTGCAGCGGTACCTTCCCGGGAAACAAATCGATGTCTTGACAGAGCATGAAAGTTTAGCTCAATTTTGGCAAATCTACCCAAATCTAAAGTGTTTGGGGACCCACCTGCGAAAGTGAGTCCTGCTGTAACCCTTTCAGGCTCAACACTGAACTGGCCTGTCTTCTACGTCCAGTTGTCCCTCCCACACCCCCTGCCTGCGCCTCCACCTCCCGCCCCGCCACTCGGCCAGGCATAAATATACATATATTTGTTTTCATATTCTTTTTCATTAAAGGTTATTACAAGATATTGAATATAGTTCCCTGTGCTCTACAGAAGAAATTTGGTTTTTTATCTATTTTTATATATAGTGGGTAACATTTGCAAATCTCAGACTCGCCCGGTCTACTGTAAAGGACTATTCTCAGGAGTAGGTAAAGGCCCCCAGCCTTCCCCTAACCCGGCAGCAATACAAGAAGGATGGATTTGACTACATGATTTTAAAAACTTGTATGAAAAAACCCACCATAAACAAAGTCAAAAGACTTTTTCTCCCACCAAACTGGCAGAAAATATTTACATTTGCCATGAGCAAAGGACTAATGTCTCTATGATAAAAAGAACTCTTAAAAACTGAGAGACGAAGTTCCAACAACGTGAAAGAAAAATGGGAAAAAGACATGAACAGATGATTCACACACAGGAAGTCCTCAAACGTACAAAAAGTGTCCAATCTCAGTCATCATGGAGAAATGCAATTTAAAGCAACACTGACATAGCATTTCCCACCAGCAGACTAACAAAAAGGAAACTATGACCACACGTTCTGCTGGCGAGGCTGTGCGGAAGCAGGTCCTCTCAAGCGCTTCTGCCCTGGCACTCGGGCAGGCCAGTGCAACGCCTGCGGAGGGAAACTTGGCGGCGATACCAACAGAACAACACATGCACCCACCTGTCAGCGCAGCCTCTCACTTCCAGGGACCCGTCCTGAAGACACACCTGCAACATCAAAAATAGACGGACACAAGGTCATTCATGGCAACATTGTTTATCGCAAAATATTGGAAACCACTCAAAAGTTCAAAAATAGGAGAGGCGTTGGATCATCTCTGGTACCTACCCCCACACACGGGAGGAGGAAGATCTCCATGAACTGAGGTGGAGTGATTTCCAGGTCGTGCTGAGAAGTGAAGAAAAGCCAAGTACAGGAGAGTTTCTGTAGCATGTGACCCTTCATGTGAGAAAAAACGAGGTCTCAGGAAATACACTGACTTGTGCAAAAGGAATACAGGAAGGAAAGCAGACAGTAAGGGGGTGAGTTACAGGGAGCGGGGAAAAGAAGTGGGGAGTGGGGCCAGGGGCAAGGAGGGGGACTGGGCGGCCAGACTCTGCGTCTCTCCTTTGGTCTAGCTCTGACTCAGGACGTCTGCAGTGTTTCCCACATCCTCACTTGTGCTTCACATTTCCCTCCAAATAAACCAAAACAAACTGGGACATGAGGGGAGCCCCAAATGGAACAAACATCCCCAACAATGAACCACGCCACATTACAAATGAACAGCACAACCACCCTGAAGTGTGCAGGGAAGGGAGGAACTATGCTAAGTGGCTTTGGAAATCAGTGTCCTGACTGGGTACCGGAAGGGCACGGGGGAAGGAGCTGCACACAAACCCAGTCAGCAAATGCGTTTCCCACAGGGCGACAGGTCAGCAGTTCTGAAACTGCCCTCTACAGCCATGAGAAATGGGCAAATAACCTTTATCTTGCAGACAGTAAGAGCCAAGTTTCTCACTGTCGGGAGAAGAAGTTACAAAGAAGGAAAAGAGGAAAGCTAACATGCTGCATGTGATCAGCATGAACTGAAGGTCCTTACTGTATGCACGACGGGGAGACCTGGAGTCACAGATGCGTGTACGTGTGGCTTAGCACACGTATAGCACATGTGTTTCCCAGCTCCGTCCACTGAGGGGTCCTGGAAGCAATGATGCCCCCATAACAGTGAGCACCCCTGGTGCCTAATCTTGGTTTCTAAGCACCATCCTCCACTAAAGACTCCTTGGAGAAAGGATCTCAGGACTAGAGCAGGGAAAATACAGGATGAGCTTGTACTGGGCATCTTGTTGGGTTGGAAAGTTAGGAGGTGATTAAAAAATGATGGGGTCTTGTTGAGAGAACAACAAGAGCCAAAATGAAGAGGGTCCCAACAGCGAAACCAGAACAGTTTGTGCAACAAAATAAATAACGATAGCATTGGATTATGACACATAGAACACAAAAGATATGCACCAGCCCATACTGATATAAACAATCAATTCAATAAACAGGGAGAAGGGAAGTTCTTCCTTACAGTCAAATGCCTATTTATTAATGTAAAAGAAAACAAGAAAATACAAAGTCATCATTTGGCAAACACTAATAATTATTGCAGACAAGATCCACTGATGGATGCTAAAATTAATAAGTGAAAGTCTGAGAAGAAAGAGAATTTGCATGATCTCAAAGCACCTCCCTCAAGACACCTATTAATTAGAAAGGCAAGATAGGAACTTGACAGTGGAGAAGCCTGGCAGATGCCACCTTAACCAAGTGACCAGTGATGAGACAAGGACACCATGGAACCCGGGTACGGGGCGCCGAGCAGGACACATCGCCTCTGTGGGATTCTTGCCCCAAATGCCCAACCTCCGTCCAGACCCGACATAACACCAGGCAAACCCAAATTGAGGGCCCTTCTCCAAAAGAACTTTTTTTACTCTTCAAAAGCGCCAGGATCAAGAAAGACAAGGACAGACTTAAAGAACTAAAGTGATGTGGGGTCGCGGATGGGGTGCTGGAACGGGGCCAGGCCCTTGTGGAAAGGCTGATGACACTGAGTAAGGTGTGAGTTTAGTCGGCAGCAGCCTGTGACGTGCGCTGCCCGGGTTTGCTGTCTGCACTCTGGCCCTGCACGATGAGTCCGAGGGGAAGCTGGACAAGGGATGTATGGAAACTCTGCACTGGTTTTATGGCTCTTCTGTTAAGTCTCAAATTAGTTCAAAAACACTGAACAAAACCCTGAGTCCTGGCTAAGACTGCCTGGGTCTGAACCCTGTCCTGCTGATGATCTCTGTGCCTCAGGGTCCCAGTCCTGCCCGAGTGGACAGTGTCTCCATGAGAGAGCCCACCAGAAGATCTAAGAACAGAGCCCGGGGCCGGCTGCTGCATTCTGGGGGCTGCAAGGAAATTGGCTGCCAGGCTGCACAGAAAGTAAAAAAAAATTAATTTGTTTTTAAAAAGTACAGCAAGAACTGCAGACAAATCTGTAGCTGCACATAAGGGTCCAAGTGGTGCTTTTTTGTTTTTCAGATGAAATGCTGAGAGACTGGTAGACCACACAAAGGAAAAAGGACAGGGTTTTTCAGGCAATTTTAAAGACTCAGCCAATAGCGACACATGCTGGTGCTCCTCTCCAGGGGGAGGTAGGGGTCACGTGCAGTCAGCAGTTAGCTGTCCAGTGGGCGATGGGCTTTACAGGTGCTGGCCCACCACTCCCAGCCGGCCCTGGAGGGAGGGTCCCTGCGCCACCTCACTGACAGCTTCCTCCAGGGCCCCAGCCCCGCCTCCCCCTGGCCTGGACCACCATCTTCCCCCAAAACACCCCTCTTCTGGCTCTGCGTGCCCTCCCCTACCTCGTGGACCTGAGCCCTTAACTGAGGGGGCCAAGCATGACTCCCTCATCACCAGGACGTAGGTGTGGCATGGATGCTGGATTATGGTCTCCCTCTGAGACCATAACTGAAGCTTCTCAATGTCCCTGTTTCTAAGCCCTGGGTCACACATCCCCCAGGTCCCTGCCCTGAGGATGCGCATTTCTCCCCGCAGGGAGATGTAAAGACATAAGGGCCCCAAGCTTCCTTCCTGAACCCTGGAAACTGGCCACCACTTCTCATTGCTCCATTAGATTGCCAGGATCCCTCCACCTGAGCCCTTCAAGGATGGTGCTAAATCTCTCCACCCAGGAAGGTGGGTTTTATTACCCCCATTTACCAGAGGAGGAAAACCGAGGCCTTCAAAGGCCAAACTGCCTCCCTCCCATGTGATGCGACTTGACCTCAGCCTGGTGACTCTGGCCCCACCCTGCTCCCACCAAACTGGCACCAGCGCCCAGAATTCCTTCCAGGGCGCCGCACTTCCTGTGTGGGCCCCGGAGATGCTACCGCCAGGAAACTTCTCACCTCTCTTTTTTCTTATTTAAAAACAAACTAAGCTATTTTTCACCACCCACACGCTGCATCCAGCTATATTAAAATACTCCCTTCCTGACTATTGTCTATTACGTGGTGTTACTTTTCTGCCACCTATTTATCTTGCAGAAGGAAATCGGAATTCTAAAGAAGCTTGTTCTCTCGCCATTACAGTGAGGACATGCAACACCCATTAGCCCAAGTGAGCCCACGGGGCTGAGGTGTACGGTGGTGCGGAGCTCGGGGACCAGCGAGGCGCCGCCAACGAGGGGCAGGCGCCCGATGCTTCAGAAAATAAACAGACCTAGAGGGCGTCGCTTGGCTTTCAGGGCGCAGCTCAGCAGAGGGTCCACCGGGGCCAGGCCAGCTCATGCAGGGAAACGTCACACCCTCTCGTCTAGTGGCGACTTCCAATCTCATCCGACCTTATGCATGGCGCCAAGACAACGGGTGCAGAGGACTGTGTGTCTTGTGGACGAGGAAGCGGGTTCAGAGCGACGAGCTGGGACTGGGACACGGGACTCAGGCTCCGGCCAAGGTCCGGTCCCAGCTTGCGGGGCTCCCGGGCCGAGTGGGTCCCACACCAAGGAAGGGAGGGGAGGGGCTGTAGGTCTGCGCCCTCGGGGGGCTCCGGTTCTGGGGGGAGAATCCTACATCACACCAGTACACAGCTGAGAGGGTTCCAGAGGACGACAAGTACTTAAGAGAAAAGAAAGCAGCTTGGGAGGTGGGCAGGTGGCTAGGGAGTGAAGGCCCCTTACCTGGGTGACTGGGGAAGGCCTCTTGGAAGGTGTGACCCACAAGGGGCTACGGCAAGTTCCCAGGGGTGGGAAGAAGCCTGGGGGCAGGGTGTGGTTTAAGACACAGAAAGGCCACAGCTGGGGCAGGGTGAGCGGCGCCAAGGTGAGGAACTAGCTGGAAGGGAAAGCAGGGAATCTGGGTTGGCGCCCTGTTCCAGCCAAGCCACTGGGTGGGTCAGTGGAAGCCGTTTCCTGGGATGAGAAGGACCACAGTGGGGAGGAGAGGTCAGAAGACCGATTTGGGCCAAATTGCACTCAAGATGCCCGCTGGGCGCCCCAGCCAACTGGAGGCAGGTAGATGAGAGTGTCCAGACGTGAAGCTGTCGATGGAGACGCGGGGGTGGGAAAGGCCTGCGACGGCTGGGTGACTGCACTGTCCTGGGCTTGCCACTTTAGGTCCAAAAGGGTACTTGGATCAGGCCTCACTTGGAGAGGTACTTAGAGAGGCGGAGGGTGATGGATGGGGCGGGGCTCAGGGCTGAGCCTTCTGCCCTGGCTCCGCCCTCTCCTGCGGGTCGTGGAGCGCAGGCCCCAGGTGAGCCCGCTGCGCTGGGCCAGCCTAGGCTTCTGCATCCAAGGGGTTCCAGCTGGACTGGCTTTGTGGGGAGAGGGCTCCTGAGCGTCCTGAATGTCTTCTGGGACCTTCATTCTCTCAGAAAATCTTACCATCTTGGTGAGGGATCCGGGGGCCCAGAAGCTGGCACCTTGGGCCTGGTCTGCCCTGCAGGGCCTGCCGGCAGAGAAGAGGGGACGTCTCAGGAAGAGGTGTCAGCTGTGGGGAGCACTGGCAGCCCTCCGGCCAGGTACACAACCACCGGATTCACTCACTGCGGTCAGGGGAGGAGGCAGAGTGTGGGTACATCGTGGGGAGGGGCTCCAACTCGGGGAGGGGAGACGAGGCAGACTCTCTCTAGGGGCCCAGGGAGCAGGAGAGAACACCTGGGGAAGGATGAGAGCGTAAGCGGTGGTTCTGAGGGCGGTGAAGCCGCCCACCAGGCAGGTGCGGGGTGGGTGGTGCCAGGCTGCGCGCGGGCTCAGATTCGCAGCGGACCTGCGGGCACAGTGGCATGCGTTTCTCTGGCCACCGTCTGCCACTTCGGGGCAGGCACAAAGCATGGAGTTTAATCCGTTTGGCAAAGGCCCTGCTGCAGTTTGGGACTGGAGGCCAAGGGGCAAGACGGGGAGAAACATCAAGGTGTGCTGTTGGCTGACAGGGCAGGTAGGCACCCGAGTTGGGTGGTGGGGTCTCCGGAGCCCCAGAGCTGCGGGGCGACGGTGTGAGGGGGGCTTTGGGGGATGCAGGAGAGGTGGTCAGAAGGGGCAAGCTACGGCTGCTTTTGGAGGGGTTATGAAAGTCAGGGAGTGGCCATGGTCGTGGGCCTGAGATGAGGTGGGCGGTGAGACCACGGGAAGCAGGAGGTCACGGCGCTGGGCAGCTGAGAACCTGTCCCCAGGCAGCTGCAGGGCAACCCCTGGGGGGGAATGGGAGGTCGGGGGAGAGCTGCATTCCCAGCAGGGCTCAGTCTTTGTTCACAGAAGACATCATTCTTGGCGGGGCCGAGGGCGAGGGTCCCCAGGGGGAAGAAGCCCCTCCTCTTACCAGGAGACTGAACGCTGCGAACAGAGCTGGTCACCTCAGCTTTATTGAAAATACTCAGTAATTTCTGGTAATGACCAGGCAGAACTGAAGAACAAGCTCTCCTGAAAGGTCATTTATCCGGGAGAAGAAAATGACTCCTTTTCCTGGAGGCTGTCATCTTTCGCTTTAATTAATATCAAAGTGTGCACACTTAGCAGTGGCTTCAAATGTTTGAGCGGACTTCCTGTGACATTTTTTTAATAATAATAAAAGAAGAGTAAGTCCTCCTGGGCTAACAAAGGTGTTCATCAGAGCCTTCTTGGTTGCGGGGATGCTGGCCCTGCCAGCGGCCCGGCGAGGACCATCTTCCCCAGGAGGCTGGCGGCATCACCACAGCGAGGGCTTCCCTAGCGCATGTGCTGCTCCGTCCATCCACTTGCAGGGATGCAGTCCAGAAGAACAGGACCGTCTGTGTTCACATCATAGCTGCCCAGGCAAGTGAGTTACCCTGTGCCTCCAGCTCTCCATCTATAAAATGGGGCCGTGGTAGCACCTAGTCCACATGGTTATTTTATGGATTGCATCCAACACTTTATGCAGGTCGCTTAGCACAGAGCAGAGACTCTGTGACTGAGACTGAGGACTGACTGATTTGTCCCTTAAGTCAGTTCCCACACGCCTGGCATTGTGCTAGGTGCCAGGATGACCTGGACAGTCGGGCCGCGTCTGGTGGTTTTGCTCTTTCAATACAGGGTGGCTGTTGGTCTCTCTTCCCTCCCCAGAGTCCCCAAGGCATGTGCCCCACTGCGTCATGGGTGTTTATGTGCCTGCTTCTCCCAGCAGACTGAGGCAGGCCCATGTCCGATTTATCCCAGACCACAGGTGTCCGGCTCCAGGACGGGCCGATCCCAGGGCCCCAGGAAACAGGAACCAGCCCTGAGCTGGGCTCTGAGGAGCAGGAAGGGTGTGGTCCCGGGGTCCAGGTTGGGGTGCCGGAGACTGAGACCTCAGCGTCTCTCCACGGAGCTGTAACAGGTTGGACCAATTTCTTTATTATTGTTCCCATTTTGCCAACAAGAAAATTGAAGCTGAGTTACAGGATTTTGCCCCAAATCACAAAGCCAATGTATCCCTCAAGGAAATCAAGAGATGAACACCATCCTAGGGGCAAGCAAACTCTCTCTTTAAAGACCACCTATAACGTGCCTACTATGTGCCAGCACCTCATTGGTGATTGAGACAGACCCAGCCACTCCCCCTGGAGCTCCTAGTGCAGTGATGGCTCGTCCCTCAGCTACCCACACAAAGGCTCAGCTGGAGCAAGGGGAGCAGAGAGAACTTTCTTTTCCTGAATTCTATTTGAAGGTACCAACACAGTGCACTGTCAACCCCAGCCCCAAAATACCCCACCAAAAATACCCAACAAAACCACACATCTTAGCGTGCATTCTCTACAAACAAGGACCTTCTCTTAATCACATTACAACCACCAGGTCAGGAAATGAACGCTGATGCATGAGGACCATCCAGTGCTCAGACCCCATGTAAGATTCACCAGGTGTCCTAGAGCATCTTTCATAGCGAACGGATTCCAGTCATGCCCCACATTTAGTTGTCGTGCCTCCTTAATTGTCCTCATCTGGAGAGTTCCTTGACATTCTTGACCTTGATACATCTGAGGACTGCAGCCTTGCTCTTTCCTAGAACACCGCTCAGCGGGGAGGAGCACTGCCAAAGAGAGGCTGCGTTCTTCCCTGTGTCCCATGAGGCAGGACTCAATTTCCACCTGTCCCGGAGCCAACCAGAGTGACTGTGTTCATTTGATGATGGTCATTTCTGCCAGATTTTCCAAAACTGTGGAGTTACTGTCTCTGTACCACCTGTATATGTGTGTGTGTGTATTACATTTTGTATGTGTGTGATTTATAAGTAGCCCTTTCCTCTTCTGTTTCTACCATTATTATTATTTATATTTTTACCATTATTTATTTTGCTACACATCTTGTTCCTGATTTGGCCAGTGGGTTAGCCATTCAAGCTGGCCCTGCCCTGGTCCTCACCAGTCTCTGAGCATTTTCTTACCTTACGTCACAAAATACTGCAGGCGTATTTTGTTCTTTCTCTGCCCCAGCCCTGGATCAATGGATCAGCCATTTCTCCAAGGGGCCCTGTTTCTGTTTAATGAGTGTGATGTTAGCAGCCAAGATCTGGACAGCAGATGTGCTCATTGCTATTGGAGTGTCAGTCTCCAGGCTCAGTGGACAGAGCTAAACACACACACGTTCACCCACTCATTTACCTCTGTATTTCTCTGTCTCTGTATAATTCACACCTCCAGTTCCATTCCACACCACATCCTAGTTATCTCTGTTTCCACATTTGTCACTCCCTTCTCCAGCAATGAGAATCCAGGTTCTCATTATCCTCTAGATTTCTTGTGGGATCAATCCCCTAGTAGGTGACCATCTCACATTGCCACCACCAACCTCCATGGATGCCTCTTCCTCCTGCCTGGGCTGCCACATCCAACCAACCTCACCCTTGTATGCAGGGGCCCTCCTCACCTTTGTCTCCCTGCTATGATTCCTATACCCTGGATGCCCTCTACTGCCCTGATGCCCTCCCCCTCCCCCCGGAGCCTTTGATACCACATGTCATTGGCCCTCAAGATGGAAAATCTCACCTGGCTTGGACCCGTTCGTGTCCCAACACCCGTGCTGGGCTGCCCCTCCTTCTTCCCTCTGCTGTGGGCATCTACCCTGTGCAGCCTTATCTAAGCTTTAGGTCTGAATATTCAGGAAGAAAAGCAGGCAGGCAGGCTGCATATTAAATTTTAATAGATATTGCCAAATTGGTCTCCAAAGTGACTTTATTCATTTGCAATCTCACCAGCAGTGTATGAGAGGGCCTATCTCCCTACACTTGATGTTGACACATTTAAATGTTTGCCAGTCTGATGGGAAAAAAATATGTCAAGTTAATTTGCATTTCCCTTTTTTACAAATAAGTTGAGCATCTTTTAACACGTCTTAACCCTTTATGATTTCTGTCCTGCGTCTTATCTATTCATCTCCTTTTCCAATTCTCTTATTAAAGGAATTATCTATATATTTTAGATACTAATTCTTAGTTTGTTATACATGTTGTAAATATATAATGTGTATAATGTGCCACTTCTCTTTAACTTTGCGTTATGTTTCTTCAAACAGACTTTTAAATTCTGTAGGGAAATTTATGTATTTTGATTTTCTTGAACTCTTATTTAAGATTCCTCAAGGTCATAAATATATTCTATGTTTTTTCCTTCTATTATTCTTACAGGATCTAAAAAAATTATGTCTTTATTCCATTAATTTTTGTTAATGGCATGAAGAGGGAATTTAATTGTAAATTGTTCCAATATTTATTGACTGATCCTCCTTTTCCCCACTGATTTGAAATGCTCTGCTTCTTCATGTACTGAATTCCAGGATACACATGGGTCTGTTCTTTTGATCTTCTATTTTTGTTCCAAGGATCTATTTCTCTATTCATGTGCTAATATCACATTATATTTATTAAAATTACTTTGTAATATACTTTGACATCTTGTCGGGCAGAATTCCTCTCTTTGTTTTTTCTGTTTTCAAGCTGCCTTGGCTATTCTTGAACATTTACTCTTCTGTCTGAATATTAGACTCAGCTTGTCAAATTCCATTAAAATCTTGATCAAGTTTTGATGGGATCGTGTTGAAATTATAAGTTTATTAGGAAGCTTAAAATGGAGCAAAAACATTAATTCTTAGCATTGTGAACTGGCCCAGAGAAAGTGTATGGTCATGAATGGGCCCTCGGGACCCCCTGAGGCTAGCTCTGGCTCTGGGTCCCAGTGTCTACTGTGTGGCCTGAGTCATGCAGGTCCGCCAGGGCCCCTTCCAGAGAGTCTGTGAGGGCCTCCCTGGGATACAGAGTCCTGGCCTGGGAGGACCCAGTCCAACACCACTCACCCTCATCAAATGTTTATCAAGCACCTGCCCGGGACGTCCAGGTGCCAGGTGTGGAGGTGGCCCAGGGGCCAGACAACTGACTCCTGCCTGTGAGCAGGGAGTGGTGCCCAGAGGAAAGAGCCACTTCTTGCTGCTTGGAGAGGACAGCCCCTAAGGCAGGCCTCGCAGGATAGGTCGGTTCTCCCGGCAGCACTGGGAATGGCGCATTGCAGGGAGAGGACTGTGGTGTGCACAGGCAGTGAGGCGGCCTGAGCTGGAGGGAAGGGCAGCTGGAGATGAGACCCCTGAGCATGAGGTCATGTCGAGGCCTGCGGGTGTCCTGTGTGCCCTGCAGAGGGGGGCCCAGGCCAGACGTGACTGAAAGACTGGGCTGGAGGCCGGAGGCCTGGGGGTGTGTCCTGCCCCGGGGGTGGGGATGGGGGGAGACGACTGGGCCCGTGGAGAGGGGCCGGGTGGCTAAGTCTGCATGCTTAAAGGGCTGAGGGAATTTAGTTCCATGTAGACCTCAGTGTTTATTAAATGTAAGTAATAAAAATACTTCAAAAATCATTAAAATTCAACAGTGACGGCAGCCACCGTTTATGAGTCAGACCAACAGAAGGGAGGGCTATTTATCACCGACGTTGTATAGAATTGCAGGCACGTGGTGATAATAAAAAGCAGACTGACTTTCAGTCGGTTTTATTATGGTTTAAATTCTCTACAAACAATGTACCTGGGGACCACTCCTGCCACCCCCACCCAGGGTGCCCGTCACGCTGGCCCCACAGGGCCCTCTCGTCACCTCCTCCTGCCTCTCCTCCCTGCCCCCTCATAAACCACGTTCTCTGCAACACGTTTGCTGAGTTCAACAGTGAGGCTAACAAAAGAGCATTTATGAAAATGCATGAGGTGTAAAGAATGACCACACAGGACCCCACCACCCAGTGCAAGAAACAGGGCGACACGTCAACTCGGAGGCTCTCTGTGTGTCCTCCGGGCTCCAGCCCCGCCTGCCTCCCCTCACAGTCGTCACATGCCTTCATTTCTGTTCACTGAACACTCTCCTGCTGTTCTTCACTGTCTTACCACATGCACGTGGCCCCGAGCATGGCGTTGCTTCATTCTGCATGTTTTTGATCTCCCTGTAACTGAGTCATTTTGTGTGTAGTCTACCGCCCTCTGCTTTTTTTTCCCCTCCACGTGATGGTCCCGGGACTCTCCACACACACTCTGCACACAGCAGCTCATTCTTTTTCACTACCGTGTAGCATTCTGTCACGCAAACAGACCACAGTTTATGGATTCATCTTTCTGCTGATGAAATTTGGGTAAGTTTCCAGATTTTTTTTTTGCTTTGTTTTGTTTTCACTTGGTTTTGCTATCATGGCAGTGCTGCTTTTACAAAGTCGATTTCATGGTGCTCATGAGCAAGAATTCTCTAAGGTGTATGTCCTGGGGTGGCACTGCCGGCTCATGGCGTGTTCACTTCTTCAACTTCATTGTGTAATGTAAAAAGTGGCTTTGGTCATTTTGACTCCCAGAAGTGAAGTTCTCAATGTTCCACGTTGTTGTCAATAATTGGCACTGTCATTGCCTAGAATGTAAAATCTGAAATGGAGCTGGGCGCTCACATGTGAACGATACGAATGATCACGAAAAAGTATAGAAGTCCGAGGCCACTGTTTCCCCCACCTCAATAGAATCTCAAGCATTTTCAGATCAAAAGGGCATGCCACACTTCAGGCAGGATTACTCTGTCAAGATTCCTAAATTCCAGGAAAAACTTTTTTAAAGCTTTCAAAATTCCAGGCAGAGGAAAAAAGTTAAGTTACCAAGAGAATCTAGAGCAAAATCAGACCTCTCCTTTGCCATCCTGGAAGCCGGAAGACAGAGGTTAATGATGTAATCATCACAACAACCACATAAGGTCAGTACTGTTACCCTCCCTACTTCACAGCTGAGGAAACAGAGAGGTTGGGGAAGTTCTTTAAGGTTACAAATCCAGCAAGTAATTATGATTCAGACTCACACTGTCTGACTCTAGAATACGCACTTTTAATTACTTATACTGTAGTAAGTAAGGAATATAAGAAAACTACTTAAACATACAAAGGCTTTTTACCCAAACTGACCAGCAAACAGAAAGTCTGAAGCCACTATCATTACAATCAGGACCAACAGAGGATGCCTGCTTTCACCACTATTATTCAACACTGTTCTAGCTAATGTGCTTTTCTGGAAAATGAACAAAGACCATCTAAATATATGAAAAGAAGTGATAAAATTGTCTTTATTTTCAGATTGTAAATAATGTAGCTATAAAATTCAAGCAATTCAACAGCAATGAAAAAACCTAAGGTGGCTGGATACTAGGTAAATAAGCAACAAAAAAGTAGCTTTTCTTTACACTAGCCATGAGCAAAAATGGAATTGGAAAAACCATCACATTCACAATGGGAACAAAACTGTTTTTTTTAATATTTGAAAAACATACTTAAAATATTTTATTTATGATAGCATCAAGAAGAATAAAATACTTAGAAATAAATTTAACAAAAGTAGCACAAAATTTACACCCTAAAAACTATGAAACATTGTTGAAAGAAATTAAAGACAATCTAAATAAATGGAAAAACATCCCATGGGCATAGGTTGTAAGACTTAGTATTGTTAAGATGACAACACTCTCTAAATTATCTATAGATTCAAAGCAATTCCGATCAGAACCCTAGTTGATCTCTTTGTAGAAAGTACCAAGATGAGTCTAAAATTCACATGGAATTGCAAGGGACCCAGAATGGCTAAAACAATTGTGAAAAAGAGAAACAAAGTTGGAGGACTTGCATTTCTGATTGACTTCAAAACTTACTACAAAGCAAGAGTAGTGAAGACTATGTGGTATGGGCATAAGGCTAGATACGCAGATCAGCAGAATAGAATTCAGAGTCTAGAAATAAAGCCATGTGTCTATGATGAACTTTGTATGTGTGTGTCTAAATTGAAGTATAGTTGATATACAATATTACATAATTTACAGATGTACAAAATACTGATTCACAATTTGTAAAGTTATGCTTTAGAGTTATCATAAAATATTGGCTATATTCCCCATGTTGTACAATATATCCTTGTAGCTTATTTGTACCTCTTAATTCCCTTCCCTTATATTGTCCCTCCCTCCTTCCCTTTCCCTACTAGTAACCACTAGTTTGTTCTCTACATCTGTGAATCTGCTTCTTTTTTGTTATATTCACTAGTTTGTTGTATTTTTTAGATCCCACATATAAGTGATATCAAACAGTACTTGGCTTTCTCTGTCTGACTTATTTCACTTAGACTAATGCCCTCCAATTCCATCCATGTTGCTGCAAATGGCAAAATTTCATTCATTTTTATGGCTGAGTAGTATTCCATCACACACACACACACACACACACACACACACACACACACACCCACATCTTTATCCATGATGAACTGATTTTTTTTCAAAGATGTCAAGAACATCCAATGGGGAAAAGAACAGTCTTTTCAACAAGTAGTGCTGGGACAACTAGACAGTCACAAGCAAAAGCAAAAACTTTGCCCCCCATCATGCAAAAACATTAATTCAAAATGGCTCAGTGAACTTAATAACCTAAACCAAAGCTTATAAAACTCATAGAAGAAAATACAAGGGTAAATTTTAATGATCTCAGCTTTGTCAATGGATCCTTAGCTATGACACCAAAAGCATGAGCAACAGAAGAAAGTATAGATCAACTGGATTTCATCAAAATTGAAAATTTTTGTGCTTCAAAGGTCATTATCAATAAAATAAAAAGACAACCCCCTACAGAATGGGAGAAAATATTTGCAACTCATGTATCTGCTAAAGGATTTATATCTAGAATATATAAAGACCTTATATAACTCAACAATAAAACGACAAAGAACCCAATTTAAAAATGGGTCAGTGGCTTGAATAGACATTTTCCCAAAGGAAATATGCAAGTAGCCAATAAGTAGCTGAAAAGATGCTCCACATCATCAGTCACTGGGGAAATGTATATCAAACTACAGTGAGGTACCACTTCACACCACTAAGATGGCTAGATTAAAAGAGCCAGATAATAGCAAGTGAGGATGCAGATAGAGAGAAACTAGAACCATTGTAATTTGCTGTTGAGGGTATAAAATGATGTACTCATGTTTAAAAACAGCCTGGCAGTCCCTCAAGTGATTAAACATAGAGATACCACATGACCCAGCAATTTTACTCCTAGATAGATGCCCAAGAAGAATGAAAACATTTGTCCACACAAAAACTTGTACAAAGATGTTTATCTTCATGATGTTTATGGCATCGTTATTCATAAGAGCCAAAAGGTGGAAACAACCCAAGTGTCTATCAGCTGGTGAGTGGATAAACAAAATGTGGTCTATCCATACAATGGAATATTATTCAGCCACAAAAGGAATGAAATACTGATGCCTGCTACAAAATTTATAAACCTTGAAAGTATTATGCTAAGTGAAAGAAGCCAGCCACAAAAGACCACATATTATATGATTCCATTTATACGAAGTGCTCAGAACAGGAAAAATCTATAGAGACCAAAAGTAGATTCATGATTGCTTGGGACTGGGGAGGATGGCGGAATGAAGTTATGAATAATAAGGTGGTGAATCATAGCTAAATGGTGTGGGGTTTCTTTTTGAGGTGATGAAAATGTTCTAATGTTGATGATGATGACGATTATGCATATCTGTGAATATACTAAAAGCCATTGAATTATATGCTTTAAATGGGTCAACTGTATGTATGTGAATTATATCTCAATAAAGCTTGTGTGTGTGTGTTTAAAGAATAAGTTGAAACAATAACTGATCTGGAAAGACTTTTGTAAGTGCTTAAATGAGAAAAAGAAAGTTGCAGAGTGTTATGGGTTAAATTGTGACCCCCACATCCCCCTCCAACACCATTTCCCTGCCCCCAGCCATTCATACTTAGAAGTCATACCTTCAAGTACCTCAGAATAAGACCTTACTTGTTAATAAGGTTGCAGATGCCATTAGTTAAGATCTCATACTGGAGGAGGTTGGACCCCTAATCCATTCTGACTAGAGCCCTTACAAAGTAAAAAGGGGAAATTTGGACACAGACGTGCACAGCCAGGGAGAACAGTGGGTGAAGATTCGAGTTACGCTGTCACAAGCCAAGTGACTACCAGAAGTTAAGACAGAGGACTGGCACAAATCCTTCCCTGGCCTCTTCAGATACCTCGGTCTTAGACTTCTGGTGAGATTAGATTATTGAGAGACAAAAACTTTCTGTTGCTTAAGCCACTCAGTTTGTGGTACTTTGTTACGGTGGCCCGAGTGAACCAATACACAGAGTAACGATGGAGACAGACATTAATTTATATTAATTCGCTTTGTTAACATTGGATATCTTATGGGATTGGACTGGATGGGAGAGGCCATTAGGCTTTGAAATGCACATTTATTGTCTGGATTGTCATAATGAACACGCACTGTTGTTGCTTTTTGCATTTAAAAAACATTTTTTTTTTTACAAGAGAGCCAGGCTGCAGGGTTTGGGGGCTTTCTTCATTTTTTTCTTTTGCCTTCTGTGGTTAGATATTTTAATTACCTTTTGTAAAGGCCCTCCTTTCCAGCCCCCAAATTTCTTGGCCAAATATATTCTCTGAAGCAGTCAGGAAAATTCTACAGGAATGCAGCTCTTGCCCCTCTGGCCTGCGGATGAAGCCTGTCACGGTGAGGGTGAAGGTGAGGATGATGGTGATGGTGGTGGTGATGGAGGAGGACGGGGAGGAGGAGGACTAATGCAGGTTGAAAATTCCAGTTCGCCCTTACCCCTTCCCCATCCAGCCTCCATGATTGCTCCCAGGCAATAGCTCCCATTTACAGATTTGGAAACTGATGCTCAGCAAGGTCATGTGACCTGGGTTGGAGCCCACAGCTAGTAAATTAAGGAGCCTGGATTAGCCCAGCTCCAATCCTCTTTTCCTTCCAACTCACAGATGCCTCAGACCCTACAGAGGCTGGGACTTGTACGGTGCCCCTCCATGCCTCTCCCCGTAAAGTCTGCCCCACGTGCCTGGCTCCAGTCATCCCTAGCCTGGTGGAAACCTCCACTAGTTCAAAATTTTGGAATAAAAAATCAGGACCCCATCACCCTTTCTCTGCAGTTTTACAGCAGCCCCAGTTGATTTGCTGTGATGCAGGGGTCTGCATTATTCAAGCCCATGGAATATTCAGGCTGTTGGGCAGAGGAATGGAGCCTGTCGGGGCTGGCTGAGCTGTTCACTCACAAAAGGCCCCTGTGGGCCCGGGAAGCTGCGGGGCTCCAGGAGGCAGCCTGAGCTTTGCTGCCGGGACAGATGTGTCGTCCCAGCCTAACCCAGGAGAAGGCACAGGCTGCCTCTGCCACCTGATGGATGTCCTCATTTGGGGAGAATGTATTATTGAGCACCCGGGCTCTTTCCAACCAGACTCCTGGATGAAATGCCTCAGCTGCATCCCTGCTGGTGGGAACCCCACAGAATCCAATCCTGGGGAGCTGGTCCAGTGTGCCCGGCCTGTGCAGAACTTTCAGGGTGGTGAGCACTCTTCTGTCAGTCCCTGCAGGGAGCTGACCTCTGGCAGGAAAACCTGGAACTCGGGACAGCCTGGTTTCAGCACTGTGTCAGCCATGCAATTGCAAACATCCCGGACGGTCATGTTGTAAACCCTGTGTGTGGTCAGTCACCCAAGGTGGCTGTTCTCTGGCTCTCTGTACATCCTGTGCTCCACCACTGCCTGCTTCCCCTACATCCTACTCACATGACTGACCTGCCTACGTACTTGTCCTGTGGCCCCAGCCAGTGACCTAATCGTTGGATCAGAACATCTCCACCATGAGAGCTTATCAAAGGGGTGGTGAGGGGCATGCTCCTCCGCTGGTTTCCCTGGTAACCGATGGGCCAACCTGATGTCAGTTCCCTGGATAACTGGTAACCTCCTCCTCCCCCGCAAAGGTGAAGACTGCCACCGTGGCCTCCCCACCATCTGCCACACATGGCGGGGTGTTGCTCCGGGATCTTGCTGTAGACATGTAAGATGGCCCTGTCCAGTAAACCACTGATGTCTCTGTCGCTAACTCTGGGCTCTTTCTTCCATGTTCAAGCTGGGCAAGCACAGGGCTCGCAGGCCTGTGGGGTGCTGCTCCGGTTCTCTTCGATGGCTGGGCTCCCACGAGGTCAGTGTGAATGGGGTCCCTAAGCAAGAGGTGGAATACTGGAGCCCGTGCGTCCAGGATCAGGGAACTTGTCCTTCCTGAGACTTTGTCCTCTTGAGCCCTTGGCTGCGGATCTAGTGTCAGAATGCCATGGCGTACAGTTCTGGAATCCCTCTAGAGTCCGAGGATGGTTCTGGAACCTGGGGCTCCTCGGTCTGGAAATCTGTGCTCCCAGTCACGCTGTGCGGAGTTCACCGGCCCCTCCTGAGCTGGGCCTCCTGGGGCAGAGCTCACCTCTGAGGATGTTTCATGGAGCCCCTGCTGGGAGTGAAGGCAGGGAGGGGCCTGTGGTTTGCCCTTAAAGATACAGTTAAGGATGAAATCCTGGAAACTTCTTTGAACTTTTTGACACAGCCTTTTGGTTTCGATCAGGGCTGCCATTGCTCCTACCTTCCTGGGCTGATTTCCGCTGGGGCAGAGATATCCCCACTGCCTCAGGCGCTCAGGGGGGCTCCCTCTTCCTCCACTGGCCACCTGCAGTGGGGGGGGGGCTTGGAAGGCTCTGACTTTAGGGGAAGCCCGCCTGTGCTGTGATGCCTTGCCCTCCTTCCATTTTACAGATGGGGACTCCGAGGCTCTGAATGCTGTCCTTGATCTAGACCTGCGTTTTTCAACCTCAGCACTGTTGACATTTTCAGATGGGATAATCCTTTCTGTGGGGCTGTCCTGGGTGCTGTAGGGCATTTAGCGACATCCCTGGCCTCAATCCATTAGATGCCAGCATTCGTCCAGTGTGACAATCAAAAATGTCTGCAGACATTGCCAAATGTCCCCTAGGGGACAAAAGCTCCTCTAGTTGGGCACCCGTGGTCTCTGGAATGGATTCCTGAGCCCTGTTGATTCTGCAGTGAGCCTCACAACTGCCCTGTCAACCCCACCTGTTGCTTGACTGGCCCCTCTCTCAACTTGAAGATGTCTCAGTAGGGTACCAAGAGAATAATCACATTATCTCCATTTTTTCACAGAATGGAAACAGTGGTACAGAGTTTTAAAAAGAGGTTTAAATTGTTCAAGGTCACACAGCAAGTCAGCAGCAGAATTACGATTCGAACTCATATCTGTCTCTTTCAACTCTACCACACCATCTCCCTGATTCCTGCTGAGATTCTGAGCTCACTCAGTCATTCAACAAACGTGCTGAGTGCATACTACAGACTAGGCCCTGTTCTGGATGCTGAGGCAACAGCAGTCAACAAAACAAAGACTTTTGACCTCAGAGAGCTGATGTTCTAGTGGTGGGAAGTCGGAAAATAAATATGCAGCTTGGCATCAGGAGGGAAGGTGAACGAGAGGATCTCCCCAAAGCTGCTCAGACGCCCCCTCCTAAGCTGGGCTGTGACTCAGAGCTATAAAAGCCACTATCAGTAATAAAACCGGCGGTTCCCCCTTCACCTGCTGCCCCAGGAAACTGGGGCCCAGAGAATGCTAGTTCTAGGCCTCTCCTCCAGCCCCCAGATGCCTAGATTCCGATAGAACAGGGCTGAGGAGCCAGGCCAGGGTGGCAGCTCTGGACAGGCCTCCTCCGGGAGCTTTTCCCTTTTCTCACATCTGTCCAATTGCGAGCAAGCGGCGCCCAGCCTGGCTGCGCAGACCCAGACCCCTATAAATTATGCACATCACTCTCATATCTAGACGGAGGCACTGGAGAAATTACAACTCCCATTAACTTACATTGCACAGGCAGCCCAACTGTTTCTCCAGCTCCGGCCCTCCTGGGCTGGAAGGGATGGGCTTGGCCGCGGGAGGGCCGGAAACGCTCGGCTACTCTGGCTGGGCCTTAATGCGCTGCGCTTGCAACTCCTTGGCAGAGAGGAGCCTTCCGTCCACAGCAGGAATGGTGCTGGTGCCCCGCTAGCTGGCCCGATGCTGGAAGTTTGAAGGAGAGGAAATTGTCATGGAGGGGCCAGACTGCACTGGTTGCAGATGCTCTCTGCACACTGTGTACATAAGGGGCTGGGGGCTTCAGACCGCCTTCCAGGGGTCGCCTTCCTTTCTCTCTCTTCCACTCCAGCCATGCATGTGGTGGCTGGACTGACCTCCCCCGGATGTGGCAGGAACTGGCCAGGAAACAGTCCCCGCGCGTGTGTAAGGCGATACAAGCAGGGCCAGTAGGCGAGTCCACTAGACCCATTTTGCAGATGAGAGAGGAGGTGACTCATCCAAGATAACCGTGTCATTAGGGACCACAGCAACCGAAGGGACTTAATTCTCTTGGTTGTGGGTCCTTAGAGCGGGTACCACCTACCCTCTGGAGGACAGCGCCAGTCACCTGCCTGTGTAGCTGATTGGACCAGGGCTTGGGGGTGGAGCCAAAGACATCCACTGATGGGTGGTGGCGGGCGCGAACGCTGTCCAATAGGAACGCCCCATCCTGGAGTGCGGCAACCTGAGCCAATCAGAGCCTTTCATAGGGCCGCTATAAATACTCAGGGCTAGGCCGCGCTGGGCGCCTGCACGCCTCTTCCAGAGGTCGGATGTCCGCGCGTCCCTGTCTCCGCCGTAAGTGAGCGCTGCTCCCACCTATCCTAGCAGCTCAAGAGCCCTGCCAATGCTCTCGGACTGAATTCTCAGGTCGTGCCAACGCCCTCAGGTAAGAACTTGGAGGTCCTCGGACCAGGCCTCTGGACGTGACCAGAGGCCCATGCGGTGGCAGCCAGCCAGGTACAGGCTTTCAGTGATGTCACCACTAGTGAATTCCAGGGTCCTCAGACATACTGTTGAAGTTGTATATGGCGAGGTCCAGTGATATTGATCCGCATCAATATTTATAAAAGACGCAGCTGTTTCCGTATTAAGGGTCTGCTGGCCCTTAAAAGATATTCATTCCTAGGCCCAGAGATACCAGCTAACGACCTGGAAAACCCAAACTCCCCACTTTGCAGGGTGGAAAGCCAGCCCAGGCAGGAGCGGAGGCCAGCCCCCACCTAGTCTCTGCTCATAGTTTTCTCTGCATGGAAATGACCTTCTAAGGTCCTTCTCCCATCGCCTGATATATGCGCTGTGGGTGGCAATAATAGAGCACATTTGTTGTGCTGGACCCTTTAAACTCTTTCTAAATATGTAAAGCCCTCAGTGGTAAGCTTCCTCATCTTTATAAAGATGAGGAAACTGAGGCCCACAGAGCAATTTACCCAAGATCGTAGCTCTAGAAAATGGTGGCTCTGGAACTGGCAGCTCGACTTCTGATTGCAAAGCCCGGCTCTTGGCTGTCTATCTGGTCCTTGAATTGGGTCTTGAGGGGTCAGAGTGGAAAACACTCATTCACTCACGTGTGTCCTTGTTCGTTCATTCAGCACGCTCATCTCCCAGTTCTAGTATTTTCCTTCCTAGCCTTCATAATCTGTCATTTTCTTGTCTATTCATCTGTTTTCTTTTTTGTCTGTGTCTCCCCCTAGGACATGAGTTCTGTGAAGGCAGAGAATGTGTTGTAGTTTATTCACCCCTGTGTTCCCAGTGCCAGGCACAGTGCTGGTCTTCAAGAAAAGTTGGCTGAATGATGAATGAATTATAGGAAATTATATCAAGAAGTTGAGACATATTTAGTTGCTGAATGAATGTTCAAAGGATCAGGCTGGATGAATACATGAATGAATGAATGAATGAGCCAGTCATGTCCTCTCTCTGAGGCTCAGTCTTCTCATCGTGAAGTTAGGAGAGTAGCATTAGTAGCTACCACTTACCTGCCACGGAGAGGGATAGACAACACATGCATGGAAGTCATTGGGGCTGGTTACAGAGTTTCAAGATCCTCCTTTGGGTACACATTAGGAGTGCAGGTCCCTGCCTCCTTGAAGTTGGGTGTGGCCAAGTGACTTAACTTTGGCTAGTGAAATATGAGTGTAGGTGGTGAGTGTCCTTTTTGGGTGAAAACTAAGAACCAGTGAGAAATTGAAAGATTCACTATATCCACCTCCCCCCAACACGCAACCACGTAAGCATGTATCAAAGTGGACCTTCTGGATATATAGTGTGACTGAGATGTAAATTTCTCAGTTAAGCCACTGAGAGTTTGAGTTGTCACTGCAGCAGGACCTAGCTCATCCTAACTAATGGAGTATCACACATAGTGTGCCAAGAGCAGAGCAGGAGTTCCACAAAAGGTGGCCAGCCAGATTCTCCTGCTCATCACAGTTAAGCAAGCCTTCTCTTTCCTGGATGCCAGGGACACTGGCTAGGGACAATGGAGACATTTTCCCCTAGCTCTTTCCCAGTTGGCTCTGCCACAGGATAGCAGAGAAACCCAGACATGAAGTCACCGCTTGTTTTCACGAGAGAGCAAGAAAAAAGCCGTTGCAGTATTGTGTTTGCCTTATTAAGGCTCATTTTCTCATTACAATTTTCCCCCCTAATTGCTAATTTTTCCAGCTTCTCCAAGAGCCATTCTACTTCCGCCTTGTTCCTTCCCTCCTCCAAGATAGCTGATGCTTCGAGAAACTGCCACAGATGGGCAGAGGAGAAACACACATGCTTGTTTTTAATTTACTTGAAATCCTCTTCTCTTGGTGCTACTGGGACAGGCGGCTGCCAGGCTCTCCTGGCTGAGTGGCTGGGGGCTCAGCCCCGAGGACTGACTCCCTCCCGTGGCAGGAGGAGCTGGAGCTGGTCCAAGTCCTCAGTTCCAGGCCCTTCATGAGGACCTGACTTTTTGGTGGCAGGATACCCTCTCCCGGGCAGGAGAGTCCTTGGATTGGGTCCTTGGGCTGCAGCCCTCCCTGAGCACCCAGTGCTGCGCCTGGAGCTGCTCCCCTGTGCCAAGTGCATCCACCGCCCCATAAGCAGGAGGGAGCAAGGGGCCCCCATTTTCAGATGGGGACTCAGAGAACTGAGGAGCTTAGGGAGCAGCAGCACAGTGGGACTTTCCCTGAGGACTGTCAGTCTGTCTGCTCCAGGGGCTCCTTCCACACTTGCCCAGACCAGTGAGGAGCTGGTCCAAGTGACAGACACCTTTCTTGGCTCCTCCTTGAGCCGACTCCCAGTCTGATGGACTGCTGCTCACTGGCCGTGGGACCTAAGTCAATTCCTTCCCTCCTCAAGGTTTCTGACTGAGGAGATGGAATCAATGAGGCCTGTGGGTCTGATACTTGGACTCCAGGTATGATGTGCTCTTGGCTCTCCCAGTCCCCGTGAGGCAGGGAGGACGAGGACTTTGAGCCAATGTTAGAGGAGGAATCAACCGAGAGCTGTGCGGTAGAGTGGCTTGGCCTTGGCACACTGGCCCTGCCACTGGGCAAGCACTTCTCTCTGAGCCTCAGCTCTGTCGTCTAGAAAAGGAAAGTAATACTATGTACCTAGTGGGGAGGGTACAGCTCAGCGGTAGAGTGGGTGCTTAGCATGCACGAGGTCCTGGGTTCAGTCCCCAGTGCCTCCACCAAAAAATAATAATAATGCCTCCCTCACTGATGGGCATGAAAACACACGTGTAAGGCTGTTGGCCTAGCGTCTGGCATAAGCACACGGTCCCCCACACAGTAGCTGCTCCTGCTGCTGTTGTTATGTGAGGGTTTTTTTCTTTGAATTGGAGAAAGTCCCAGCTGTTACATACCCAAAAGGTCACCCGGTCCAACTTCTGTTTTTTACCAATTGGGAAACCAAGTCAGGAAAAGGGAAACAATGTGCTCAATCCGGGATCAACAGAGAGTTAGCCGCACTCTGTTTCACCCTCTGCCTCCTCTCCCCCAGCGACCGAAAAAGCACCTGCATTTGAAAACAGCTGCACTGACTTGTCTGGCCCCCCTGGGAGCAGACCCCTCAGGCCCAGCTCCTGCTGAATAACGTGTACTCACCAGGATTGGGGAGCCCTGTGCTCCATCAAGGTGGGTAGCAGCAGAGGCCTCAGGTGTTGGCTCCAGAGGTCACATCCCCGAGCTTTGGGTTCGGGCTAATGTCACGGGCCAGGCAAAGGCCCAACCCAAGATGTCTACCTAGGACACCGGGACCGCTCAGAAACAGCCTTTCTCCAAGGAACACAAACCCACAGCATTGCCAGTTATTGACCGAACTGTCCTCATCCCTCGTTGCACTTGCCGCGATCATAACGTGCACTTGAACTTCACAAATTCATGTCCGGTGCCCAGTACCTCACCGGAACTTACTAGTTAGGGAGAAAGGAAGGAACCAAAGGTTGCTGGGTAGAACCTTTTACATTTCTTTTCCAGTTTTTAGTTCATAAAGTTCCTTCATATCCGTTTATCTCATTTCATCCGTCAAATCCCCTGAGAGGTAGGGATTCATAGTCTCATTTTATCCATTGGAAAACTGAGGTTCAGAGTTCGAAGCTGGGTTGCCAGTAGGGTAGCCACGTGTGGCTGTTTAAATTAAAATGCAATAATGCTTAAAATGTTCTGTCCCTCAGCTGTGTTAGCCACGTTGCATATGCTTAGTGGGCACGCGTGGCCAGCGGCTACCGGACACCGCAGCGCGCGGTATTTGGCCTTGAGGAAGAAGCCGTCAGACAGTGCTGACGAGAAGCCGCCACCGCACCTCAGTCAGTGCACGGCCGAGCTGGGCTGGGAGCCTGGTCTTCTGACTTCTAGTCCGGGGCTTTTCCAAGCCACCCACCCTACCCCAGGGTGGAGTTTGGAGGGTGCAGATGAGTGTGGGGGGAGTTTTCAGAAGCCCTCCGGGCTGGATCTGGGGGACCGCCTTTAGGGGCAGGCGGGCAGGACCAATACTCAGGACTGGGTCTTTCATCTTTCTCCAACAAGAGCAATTTCTCTCTCCTGTTTTGCATAAAACTAGCAAGAACGGCTCCACCAACTCTAATGCAAATGTGGTGATGTTGCCTCATTTTTCTAATGAAACAAAATGCCGTCTGGGGCCTGCCCGTGGGCTCCGCTCCCCTTTCTCCAGAGCCTCCCCAGCCAGGCGCACAGGCATCCTGAACGGGGCTGGGGGTGCAGTCTGTCCTCCTCTTCAGCCCAGCTGGACAGAATCTGGTTCTGAGAGCTGTGCTCCCTCCTGGGGTGGTCGTGGTCTGTGCTGTCCAGAGCCGTCCTATCCATCTGCTGAGGACACAGAGCCACTGTTGCCCCAGGGACAAGGCCTGCTTCCCGCTTTACAGGTCAAGCTTGGGCCACAGGATTTGGGGCTCAGCCCTTCATCCCACAGCAGCCATGGTCCAGGGCCCCCACAGCCCCCGGGGCTCCTTCAGAATCAGGCTGGGCAGGGGCACTTCGTGGGACCTCGCCCCTCTTTCAGCTGCCTCCCCCACTTTCTCCTGCCCTTGGATTCAGGAGTCCTGATTTACTCCTTCTGCTCATCCTCGGGGGAGGTGACCCAGACATCTCGGCTCTCAGGACTGGGAGCCGCTTGTAACCAAGGTGATTTTCTGTTCCTCTCCCTCAGAAATGGAGCGTGTTTTTTTTAGTGGGACCCCTTTCTATATACTTGGGAGGGGTGGAATTTGAGTAAAGAGGTCTACTGCTTGAAACAAACAAACTTGAAAGCCACTGGACTTGTCCATTTCCCTTGTTTTATGGACAGCCCTTGGAGATCCGGGAGGGACAGGGTCTTGTGCAAAGCCAGTGGTAACTGATGCGGGAGGCCTCTTGAGTGCCCTCAGTCATCCCTTTAGATCCTTAGGAAGGTATTTCCTAGGGACAGGTGAATTCACTTTCCTCTCTGACCTTCAGGCCCTACATTTAATTTCACCCACCTTCTGGGCTGCCCTGGGTCCCTTCTGGAGAGATGGGGCCTAGGAAGTCCTCCCTAGGAGATGTGGGGCTTGACCCTCTGTTGGGGTTGGGGGTGGGTGGGAGTCTGGAAATGCAGTCACAGATTCACTGCAAAGCTGTTATCTGCCCAACCCAGTCCTGCCTCTTCCCTTTCTCCATCCCAGCAAGGGTGGGGCCCCTGCTCACACCCCCACAGGACCAAGTCACCCCCTGGAGGCAGGGAGCTGGGCGGGGGCGGAAGGTGTGTGGAGGTAAAGCCTCACCATCAAGGGCAATAGGGATGGCAAATCAATTTTACCCCACACACCACCCCTGGTCAGCCTGGACCATTAATCCTTAAGGATTCTGAAGCCATGTCCCTCCTCAGTGGGGAGGAATGCTTGGGTCAATTAGAAGTGTCTGCCGGGGCCTGAGAGGAAGAGCAGCACGTGTGGGATGTGTGCACGGGATCTCTTGATTCCTGACTATTGACAAACAGTTATCCCTTAGAATGGAACTTAGGCCTTTTACGATCTGACCCTGTCCACTTGCCTAGTATATTTTCCCGCTGTTGACCATGCACGTGATGGCGTGCCCATCTTTCCCACCTCTGTGCCACTGTTCGCAGCAGCTCCTTCTGCAGGGAAGTCCCCTCCCCCCTCCACATGTCTACCTACCTCACTTGTAGCATCACCTCCTCTGGAAGGCTTTCCTGTGCCTGGTCAGAATCGGCCTCTCCCTTCTTGGGCGCTCATGGCTCTTTTCTCAGCCCTCCTATGACCCTTTGTGGGTTCTACCTACTATTATTGTCAATAGTGCACACTCTCCTCCACCGGTCTGGGAGGGATAGACAGGACATTTTGGTTGCAGTGACAGCCACCAAGCTGAAGCCAGCTTAGGCAGGAAGAGGGCCACAGCTGAGGTGGACAGCTGGTTTGTGGGAAAGGTTGAGGATGCTTCAGCGATTCAGGAAAGAGTGAACCCAGGGAATGAAAGGCCCTGGGGTTTTCTCTCCATCTCTCATCTCTGCTTTTTTTTGTGTATGTGTGGTCTGGCCTCATCCTCTCTCTCTCCAGACCACCTTCTCCAAAGGTTCACAGCTTACGACCTTACTCAAGATCTCCCCCCTGTCTTTCTCTCCTTCCCTCTCTCTCTTGTTAGAAAAACCTCCGACAGGGGCTCTGATTGGCTTGCTGGGGCCAGATGCTCCTCCTGGACCACTTGGATCTGGCCAGTAGGTGGGCTGTCCAAGGACATAGCTGCAGGGAGGGTGATGGAGACCCAGGGTGGGGGATGGAGGGCTGCCCACTCCTGCATCTCCTGTGTATGCATGTGGCTATACCCCGTGGGGACCCAGAGCACAGGATGTATGGAAAGGAGGCAGGAGGTGGGTTGAGTGGGTGTGTGAGACCAGCCACGGCGGGTGGTTTTTGAGAGTCTGCTGGGAGACAGGGGTTGCCAGGGCCTTCTTTCCACATATGTTCTTGCATTTAACCTTCACAATAATCCTTCCGTGTGAGAGAGGAGTCTCTGTTTACTCAGATCATGCAGGTAATAACAAGCCAAGAATGCTGAGCACTTAGGTGCCTCCTGGGCAGGCAGCATCACTTCCCTGCTTTACAGATCAGGACAGGGTGCGGATGAATGACTTCTCAAGGGCACAGGGACCGGTGGTCCAGCCTGGCTTCAAATCCTTATCTTTGGCTCCCTGGCCCATGGCTCTTACAACAAAGGAGCCAAGACTTTTTTTTTTTTTTTAAACTCTGCAGCTCTGTCATCTTTCAAAACCTCGAGGCGGGTGGGGCTATGGGAAGGTGGGATAGGATTTTCTCCTAATTGAGAGGGGGGGTCACACTGGAGTACTCTTCTTGTAATTCTTGTTTCTGCTGTCCTGGAGTTTTCTCTGCCTCCGTATGTTAAAAAGAAAGAAAACAATTTAACGACAACAACACAAAAAAACTTAGATCATTTTAAAAAAATACAAAAAAGCCTGACTTATGTGAAATTCAATTTAACTTATTTTTATACCAGCAGCTGTCAGTTCAAAGAACAACAACAAAGTAGCCATCTGTGCTTAATTTCATCAATCCACTGCCGATGGTCACGTGAGCATGGCTTTTGGGCTGAGGCAGAGC
The DNA here is from genome assembly GCF_048564905.1 of Vicugna pacos. Taxonomy (NCBI): domain Eukaryota; kingdom Metazoa; phylum Chordata; class Mammalia; order Artiodactyla; family Camelidae; genus Vicugna; species Vicugna pacos. The sequence continues at coordinate 90,683,473 of NC_132992.1, read as the reverse complement.
ACGTGGCCAGATCTCAGCACCCCACAAAACTCCCCGCAACGTCCCAGGGCCGTCCATCCAGGCAGGGGTCTGGTAGCTCATGTGGGGAGCAGAGGGGCTTGGCACCTGGGCTCTCGGGCCGAACCTGTCACCAATGAGGCAAACCCAGCAGTCTCTTCTAGGTGCACTAAACCCCCGGACTTTTCACGTTTGTTAGCTCCGTGTTATTTAGGCCCATGGGGAGCGGGCATTTCCACCCTTCTGAACAGATGGGGAAACTGAGTCTCAGAGGGGTCTCTCACCCAAGGTCACACAGCCAAGAAACAGATCCAAACCCTGGTGTTTTACACGCCTGAACCCACGTCCTCACTAGCCAAGTGGCCTCCTGAGCTTGAAGCTAATTCAAAACTTCCAAGGGGCCTGGAGCCCGGCAGTGGGGGTGGGTTGGGGGAGACTCTCCTGTCACAGACCTGGGCCCCCCTGCAAGTCAGGAGGAGCGTGATGGCAATGGACCCAGCGGCCCTCTCCCGGGCGCTTTTCTCCCAGGGCGGGCCGCATTCCTGCCTTGGGGCTCTCTGAGGAGGGTGGGCATCATCGCCCTTCCCAGGGCAAAGCCCAGAGCTGCAGGCTCATTCCTTACATGCGGGACTTGCCTGAGGTCACACGAGGAGGGAGCGTGAAGGCAGGAACACGGTGCTTATCCAAACCACAAGAAAACTGTCCAAAAGAACCCTAATCCACATGGCTGGATCTCAAGGCCTCACAGCAGATGGGCCCTTGGGGATCAGCGGGGCCTCCTTCCTTCTACAGCCCGAGAACGTGAGGCCTGAGAGGGAGAGGGACCTGCCCAGGGTCACGCAGGGTCCTTGCAGGACCTACCTGGGATGGTACAGCCTCAGGCCAGCTTGTCACCTGCCACCGTGGCTTGGCTTCTCTCACATGGGCTGGATTGGGGGCACTTTCCTGGGCCCCATTTCTTTGTAATTCAAGTGGTAAACTCTGGGATTGAACTGGCCCCTTCTTGGTAGGGTCAGGAAGTGGGTAGCCTGGCCAAACCTTTCTACACCCGCCACCACCAAAAGACCCAAACCCCCAAAGCAAAATCAGAAGAAACCCCAGTCGGAATTCCTGGGCAAATCACAGCTTTATTTACTGCTGAATTAAGAGAAGTAAGAGTGAGCAAGTCAGAATCATTAAAATATAGATCAAGAAAGTCACATTTTTTGATTTGCCATATTAAAGAGAAGCGGGGGAAACACGCCAATTGGCTTGTCATCTTCTCATTAAATAACAGATGGTGGCTGAGTCACTGCTCCCGGCAGTCAGGACGCTGTTGTCTGCCGGCTTCCTTGCTGGGGCCCAGCCGCTCGCTCAGGACTGAGGGGGCTGGTGGGGGGCAGAAGAGGAGGAGGCCCACCTCCCTCTGCCTCCTCCTCTATCCAGCCCCATTCCATCCTTGCTGCCCCCTCAACCTCTGGAATAGTCCATCTATTCCTTTTTAATGATGGTGTGAACATATGGAGGCCCCCGGCTGCAAGGGAGACAGAAAGCAGGCCAGAAAGTGGTACCTAAGTTGCGGTTATCAGAGAGGATGCTCTGGGGCAGTAGGGATCCAGCAGGGAGCCTGACCAGCTTGGGGAGGGGTACCAGGCCCCACATAGAACTTGGGCTGGTGGTTCTCCTCTCTAAGGAGCACCGAGGCACCACCCCCAGACTCTCTGCTGCCCCAGGTTCTGCATCTGCCCACCTGAAATCTGCTCTTAATACCAATGCTTTGCCCTTGGGGGCCTCCTTCCTTCCTTCCTCAGTGTTACTCCGTCCTCCCCTTCCTTCGGCCCCCATCACATATGCTGCCTGCCAGGCCCAGGGGTGGGCACAGAAGAGCAGAGACCCTTCTGTCCAGGGGCACTTGTGACTGGTCGACAGTCATTTGCAGGTCCCTCTCCCTGACCAGCTGGCTGTTATCACGGTTGCTTTTGAGGACTCGAGTGTAGACCCCACTGCTGTTGATGTCTCCTCACATGAGCAGTGTGATTCAGACCCTGTCCCCACAGAGCTCTTGATGGGCTGTAAAGATCAGTAGTGTCACTGGGAAGGTGGGAGAGGTGGCTGTGATGGGCTGATGACTTTTAATGAAGTCCCTTTCAAGGAGCAATTTGGGCCAACTGGAATTTTGATAGAGATTATATGGAATCTATAGATGGCTTTGAGTAGTATGGACATTTTTAACAATATCAATTGTTCCAATCCATGAACATGGGATGTCTTTCCACTTGTTTGTGTCTTCTTCAGTTTCTTTCATCAAAGTCTTGTAGTTTGCATCATATAGTTCTTTCATGTCTTTGGTTAAATTTTACTCCTGAGCATTTTATTGTTTTCAATGCTATTGTGGATGGGATAGTTTTAAAATTTTCCTTTTCAGATATTTTGTTGTTAGTATATAGAAACAAAATGGTGTTCTGTATGTTGATTTTATATCCTGCAACTCTGCTGAAATTGTAGACTAGTTCTAACAGTTTTTGTTGTTGTTGTTGAGTCTTTAGGATTTTCTATATTTAAGACCATATCATCTGCAAATAATGAAAATTTTACTTCTTCCTTTCTGATTTAGATGCCTTTTATTTCTTTTTCTTGCCTAATTGCTCTGGCTAGGGCTTCCAGTGCCATGTTGAATAGTAGTGGCAAGAGTGAGCATCCTTGTCTCGTTCCTGATCTTAGAGGAAAAGCTTTCAACTTTTCACTGTTGAGTATGATGTTAGCTGTGTGCTTGTCATATACTTTTTTATTTTTTTTTACTTTTACTATGTTGAGATATGATCCTTCTATATCCAATTTGTTGAGGATTTTTAACGTGAAAAGATGTTGTATTTTTTTCAAATGCTTTTTCTGCATCTATTGAGATGATCACATGATTTGTATCTGTCATTCTATTAATGTGATGTATCACATTGATTTATGTATGTTGAACCATCCTTGCATTCCAGGGAAAAATCCCACTTGGTCTTGGTGTGGGATCCCTCTAATGTGTTACTGAGAATTTGGGCCAGTGGGTATTCCCAGTTCACACTCCTTAGTCTCTCCTTAGGAGGGTGACAAGTTCATTTTGAATCCAGGCCCCATAAGCTGAAAGGCCTTGTTTTTACAGGACATGAGACTTTGCTGTGACTGATGGTAATTGTCATAACTCTGGCTTCTGTCATATTTAGGAGGAAATAATAGCAAGGTTGCATCCAGGTGCCTCTTACACACCATCACAGATACTTTGGGAACCAATCCAGCTTAACAGAAGGAACCTGGGTCTGGGAGTCCAACTGGATTTTAATTGATCAAACATTCATTCTTTAAGCACTTTAGAAAAATAGCTCATTTGGAGTTTGAACTCCGAACCTTGTGTGGAAATGGATTCTGCTGGTTCCAGCAATAGGAATTAGGCAAATTACTTCCTTCTCTGCCCTCTTGGGCACCCCTCGTACCCTCCCCCGGCAAATGGTGGGAGCAGTCCCTACAGCCTGGGCTGTGGGGAGGACTCAACAACATGGGATGGGCCTGGCCCTGGGAGGGGGACAATAGCAGCACTGGGTTTTCAGGTCATAAGTGCACCAGCGGAGGGGGTACTCAGAATGTCCGGGTTGCCCGGGCTCTCTCCAGGAGCCCAGCTTTGGGACTCTTAGATTCAGATGTTGCAGCTTGTCCGTGGCGGCATCTTTGCCCTCGGTGCAGGTGTTTATGGATGTGTGTGTGTCTGACACCGCCTGGCATCAATTGGTAACGGGTGCTCATCCTCACCTCCCCCACCTCGCCAGAGGGTTCCTGTCCAACCTGCAATTCCAGCCTGCCTGCCCCGACCTTAACAGGCTCTTCTTGTCTGCAGGATAAATTATGAAATTCTTTGCATTTTTTGTGTGGCAACATCTGGCCCCCTTGATCCGCAGCCCCTGATGAATGGATGTCGAGGTCTTTTTCCTGACTACCCTCACCGGCTCATATTTTCCACCTGTTTGAAATCAATATTCTTTGGTGTAAATCGTGACACATCCTCCACACTGCACCCCAGCCTGCGCTCTCTCCAGACAGCTCCATGGGCAAGTGTGACTGGCCAGTGCCCTGCGGGTTTGGTTTGTGAAATAATTTCCAGGATCTCAGGCTGGTAGCCTCTCCTCACCTGGACATCCCCTGACACTGACAATTCATCATGTCCAAAAGACTCATCCCCTCTCCCCAGATCTGCTTCTCTTGGCTTTCTGATCTCTGCGAAGGTCCCCACCACCCACCAGATCACCCAACCAGGACACCGCGTGCCTGCAGCCCCGTTAAGAACTTTTGTGGAGCTACACCCTAGAATGATCCAGAACCCTCCCTCCTGTTTCCTGCTCGTAAGTGCTGTCAGATGACTCTTTGATTCCCTGGCCTCCAATCTGCTCCTCTCCAAGTCATCCTCCAACAGCCACAAGAATCACCTGCGGTGCACATCTAATAATCTCGCTCCTCTCCGGTTCTCTGTCATCTTAAGAGGAATTCTGGGCTCCTGGGTGTTGCCTATGAAGCCCCCCTTGCTCAGGGCCAGCCCTCCTCTGCCATATCCCCACCTCTCTTCCTCTTCCTCCTGCTCTTGGTGAAGAATGTCCTTTTCACCTTCTTGTGGCTGAGAGACTGCAGTGACTTTTAAAACTTCAGTCCCTTTGAGACTTCATCAGCACCTCTGTGCCTTATAAATACTTCTAGTAATTTTCTTGTCACCTGTCAGCAGAGAAGGCCAGATGCTCCCCAAAGATCATGCTCCCGACTTCAGTGTGAAGTTGAGGTTGGAAGGGACCTTCCCAGGTCCCCCTGCATCTCCCTGGAGACCCAGGACTAGTTCTTGCCACCTGAACCTGAGGGGAAGTGCTGTGCATCACTTCCAGCAAGGTCTCCTGTCCTCTCTGCTACTCCTTCTGGGCTTGGTGTCCCTCAGCACAGCATCCCGGAGCCACATGCATGTGGAAGATGTTGGAGCCATGTGGTGGCAGGAGTCTGGAGGTCTGAATCAAAACTTAGAGGGGAGCTGTCCATGGAGCAGGAATCAATCTGTGGCAACGCTAACACTACCCTAAACTGCAGGGCTGAATCCGGCCCACTGCCCATTTTTATAAATAAAGTTTTATGGAAACATATGCTCATTGCATTTACACATCATCTAGGGCTGCTGTCACACTGCGTACAGTGGCAGAGTTGAGTAGCTGTGACAGACCAGGTGAGCCACAAAGCCCCAAATAGTTACTCTCTGGCCATTTGCAGAAAAAGTTTACCAACCCCTGTTTTACACGGATGTACTTTTCTGAATTATTTATTGCCGTGTTTGATGCCTTGTGAGTCTAACTCATCTTCATGAAGCACCTTGCATTATGTGGGTCAAAAGGCGCCTTTCAGTGCAAGAATGGATGCTGTTCAGAGGGCCGTTGTTTTCTGCTGGCCCTTTGTTGACGCGTAACCCAGGGAGAGCAGAAACTTCGTCCGGCCAGACTTTAGCGTCAGAATGTGCAGATGAGGCCTGGTCCGTCAGCCTGCCCCAGGTGGGGGAAGGTAACAGTAACACGGGGAGAGCCTCTTCCTGCCCCTGTCCAGAACTCTCTTGAGAAGCTTGGAGAACTTTGCGTGCTCCTGCCCCTCGGGGTCCCCGCGCGTGGGAGCCGTCGGGGGTGGTTAGCAGAGAGTGGTGCCCACGGAATGCGGAGGGGCCTGCAGGAGCGCTGGGTGCCTTTCAGGTATCCTGATGCCAGGCAGGGGGTACATATGTGGTGGGAGGGCCAGAAGCAGAGGGCAAAGATAGGTCCCCGCCCAGTGGCTGCCCCACAGCTGCTGTCCTCGTGCCTAAGCCTGCCTGCGACCCCTCCAGGGTGAGTCCCCCAAACACCTCAGCTGCGATGTGTGCGTGTGTAGTGGGGTGACTCTGTAGGGGGCTGTGGGCCTTCATGAGTAGACAGGGGCAGGGGACGGTGACATGTGGGCTCCACGTTTGTTCATTTGATGAGTTTGTTGGTGGAGTTCTCACCAGCCTTCCCAATCTTGAGCGAGGCACTCGGGGGGCAGTGATGAAACTGGGGCTCCTGACTCTGGGGTTCAGTAAGGGGTTAGGGCACAGATGAAGGCCAGTGGTGCCCTTTTGGCTGAACCCACCCCTACCCCCACCAGGAATCCCATGTTTTGAGGGGCGGGGAAAGGTCTTGTAAACACAATTAAATTCTAAGGTGATATTTGATTTACTCTCAGGGTTTTCAACCCAAGATACATAAAACTGCTAGTGGGTGCTGATGTAGCCAGATTGATGAGGGTCCCCTCAAGTAAAGTCATGTGCTGTTTTAGTTTGTTCATGAGGCTGGAACATGGGTTAAATTGAGTTTCCATTCATGCCCTTGGAATATGGAATGATTTCCTGGTCGGACAGTTACCTTGGTGGGGGTCTCAGTGATGCCAGCCGGCCTGATATGTGAGGCTGCTGTGCACAGGGCTGAGCTCCTGGGGCAGGATGGGCAGGAGAGGAGGGATGGCCCCGAGTCACAGTGGGGCTGGGAGTTGAACAAATAAGTATCAAAGGATAGTGCTGGGAGATTGAGTTTCAGGGAGGTACTAAAACACTTTTTCCCTTTCATGAACTTGACCATTGGATCCAAGTATATTTTCTCAATGTCACTTCCTGTTATGGTCCCTAATTACCTTTGGGGATTTCTGCCCGCTGTGCCCACCTGGAATGTGGGACCTGGCTGCTCTGGCCTGGCCTGTTTGAGCCTCCCAAAGGCAGGACCCCTTTCTTCATTGTCTTCTAAGAGCCTCTTGTCTGGGCCTTTCCTCCCCGCAGCTCCTCCACGTAGACTGACTCTGCTCCTTTCTTGGTTAGCTGGCCTTCGCTTGGCCAGCTTGGAATCTCAGCACCGAACCCTTTGTATCAACCACATTCCTGAACTTGATCTTTGTGGCTCCCCAGTGCAGTTCCATCCAAGACCTGGTGGGACTGCTCCCCTGACTTGAAGTGATGAGCGACCCCCCACCAGCCTTCCTGGAACTCCACCAGGATTTCTGGGAACCCCACGCATATTGCCCAGAACAATGCCTAGAACCCCATCAAACTCCACATGACAACTGCAAATGTTATGAAACCCTGGCAGAATTCTGCAGTATTCTGCAGGGCCTTCTTTTGCTTTATACCCTAGGGGAGAGCCCTCAGGGGTTAAAAAAAAATGTGCTGCCTGAATAGGGTGATGGAGTCAAACTGGGCAGATGGCCCTGGAGTCAGTCCTTCCCATCTACCTAAAAAGGTTTACAATTCAAGCAGGCTGAGATGGACACGTAAGTGAGCTAAAGCCAGAATACGCAAGACGGATGCCTCCTCTGGGAATATTTATTCATCAGCCTGGCACTTAGAGTCAAATAAAACACAAATGTAATAACTTAGTGGGCAGTCCTAAGTGCGACAGTGCAGGGACACCCTCTCCCACCTCCCCCACGGCCCTGCAGAATCAGAGCCAGAGGATGGGCCCTGTCAGCGCATCACCACGCTCAGGGCAGGCTTCGGAGATCGACACGTAGGACGCCGGTGCCAGCCTGATCCACCTCCTAGGGAGTGTGCGGCTCAGGTGAGACAGTCCCTGGTTTGAGAAGACTCAATACATGAGTACAGGAGCCTCTGGGCTCATCCAGTGGACCAGCCTCCCACTGAGCAATGAGGCCAGGGATGGAGGCCAGAAAGAAGGGGCTCACCCAAGATCACAAGATAGGCTCTGGATTCTCCATCCAATTAACTAAAAATACAATTTAAAAAAATGCCCACCTGTGCCTGACACTTAGTGTCTGACAGCTGGCAAAGCATTATGCTTCGATCCCAACAATAACCCTGCAGGGTGGTCAGGGCTGGGCTTGTCTTTTTCGTGTTGCTGTTGAGGAAACAGAAGCAGAGGGAGAAGCAACAGCTACTTGGAGACTGAAATTTAGGTTCAGACATGCAGTTGCCCAGATAGTCCCCTTCCTCTCTCTCTTTGCTCTCCTCCCCGCTCCCTGCCCCACCCTTCCTTCCCCCAGTAGGTTTACGTCTGTCTCCACTGACCTCCCTGCAGAGAGCAGGACTCGACACTTGGAGATCAGTTAGTCCAGAGGCCCCGCGTTGCGGATGGGGGCAGAGTCTCAGGGACATTGTATGACCTGCCCAAGATCCCGCAGGTGTCCAGTCAGGTGTTTGGGTACCAGTGCTGCACCCTTCCGTCGGTGCGCCTGGCCGGCTCCATCTCTGGTCCCTCAGTGCAGACACGGAGGGCTTTGGGACGCCTGGCCTGGCCTCTTTCAGGACTGCTTGACTTGCCGCATGTTCACACGTGGCCCCACTGTGTCACTCCCCTCTGCTCGGGAAGCCGGTGGCTGTGTTTGAATCTCTGCAGATTGCCCCATTTGCTGAATTCTGAGCTGGGCTCCAGGGGTCAGGGCAAGCCTCGTGGTGTGGCGGTTATTATCCGAGAGATCCGGGACAGGCCCCGCTTCCTTGAGGGCGGGCCTGTCTGTCTTTGGGAATTACCTCTGTCATCGTCCAGGTCAAATGACAGTTAATTTCCCACATCTGTGGCTTTCAGGCGCTCTCCTCATAATCATCTCCCTCTCGGGCCACCTCCCCAGAACGGATCCATCCTCGGCCACCTTCCCAAGCCCTTCCCTCTCTGGTCTTGTTCCTCGTCTGGGAAGGAAGGCTGTCTGTGTGTGTCTATAAGCGCCCTTCTGGGTTCCCTGGCTCTCTGTCGATTTAGGATAAAAGTGATCTGCTAATGATTCACACACAGAATTTGTCCCAGTTTCCCCATCACAGCTTCCTGCTTTTATATCTGAGGGGTCCCCAGCAAAAAAGGAGCTCAGGTCCCGTGAACTCTGAGACCAAGTGCCACATTTCCACATGCAACTGATTCTTTTCCATCAGCTTGCGGTATAAAACTGACATGTAGCTTTTTTTTTTTTTTTTTTGTATGAGATGCTTTTACTTGGGGCTATATTCAAAGGAAGTTGTTATCAGACTTACACTATGGCCTGGGAAAGTAGATACTTCAAAACAACCTAAAAAAGGCATGACCCTTTCCAGGGTGTAGTGGGAATGCATATATTAATATTCAGTTATCACAGAGTGTTCTGAATATTCTTTTTATTACTGTTATTATTTGGTTGCCATTTTTATTTTATTTTATTGAAGTCTAGTTAGTTTACAGGGTTGTGTTAGCTTCTGGTGTACAGCATAGTGATTCGGTTATACATTTATATATTCTTTTTCATATTCTTTTTCATTACAGGTTATTACAGGATATTGAATATAGTTCCCTGTGCTGTACAGTAGGACCTTATTTATTCTGTATATAGTGGTTTGTACCTGCTAATCCTAAACTCCTAATTTATCCCTCACCACCCTTTTCCCCTTTAGTAACCATAAGTTTGTTTTCTATGCCTGTATGTCTGTTTCTGTTTTATAAATAAGTTCACCTGTGTCATATTTTTAGACTCCACATATAAGTGATATCATATGATATTTGTTTTTCTCTGACTTACTTCACTTAGTATGATAATCACTAGGTCCTTCCATGTTGCTGCAAATGGCATTATTTCATTCTTTTTTATGGCTGAGTAGTATTTCATTGCATGTAGATGTATATATATACACACCATATCTTCTTTATCCAGTTCATCTGTTGATGGACATTTAGGTTGCTTCCATGTCTTGGCTGTTATAAACAGTGTTGCTATGAACACTGGGGTGCATGCATCTTTTTGAATTGGAGTTTTCTCAGGATATATGCCCAGAAGTGGGATTGCTGAACTGTACAGTAACTCTATTTTCAGTCTTCTTCAGAAATCTTATACTGTTTTCCATAGTGGCTACACTCAGTTCCCACTAACAGTGTAGGAAGATTCTCTTCTCCACACCCTCTCCAGCATTTGTCATTTGTGGACTTTTGAATGATGGCCATTCTGACTAGTGTGAGGTGATACTTCATTGTAGTTTTGATTTGCATTTCGCTGATAATTAGAGATGTTGAGCATCTGTTCCTATTGGCCATCTGTAGACACATAGCTCTTTTAGCTTTTAGAGAAATCAGACTCAGAGCCCCTCATCCTTGTGGGTCTTGGAATGAAAGATCATGCCTCCCTCCCTAAAGTCTCCTTTGGTCACGATCCGAGAACTCTAGGCATGGACTCCGCAGAGGCTTTGGTCCCTGTGTCACCCCTGAATCCAACTCAGACAGCCCCCTTGAGGCTAGAACGATGGTCCCACAACAGATTGGCTGGGACTCCCAGGTGTGGCTTTTTGGATGCTCCTTTTTATGTCAGGCTGGCTGATCAGACCATGTTTCAGCAGCAAGCAACCCCCTTCCTCAAAAAACCCAAGTCACTGGGTAAGATCTCTTGTTACTCACCATGCTTTCTCTCTTCAGGAGTCCCTGGAGTCTTCTACTAGCTGACCTTACATGGAGCCATCTCAGCACCTTGACTTTTAGCTTGAACATTGTTATCCATCCCAAAGACTGTTTCCCAGCTTCCCTTGCAGCTAAGTGAATAATTTATGGCCAAGTGGATATAAATAGTAGTGTTCTGTGGGACTTCTAGGAATTCATCTTTAAAAAGTTAGAAGCATGCCCTTCTTTGATCCTTCTTCTGTCCTGCTGTCTGGAACATGGATGTGATGGCTGGAACTCTAGCAGCCATCTTAGATCACAAGGGTCATCCCTTAGTGATGGTGGAAAGAACCAAGTGTGCTGGTGGCCCTGTGTCTCTCATATCAGTCCTATATTTCCTACTTCTAGATCTCTTTAATGTGAAAGAGAAATACTTTTGTCTTGTGTTTGAGTCACTGTTACTTTGGGTTTTCAGTCACACGTGGTTGAATGTGATCCTGACTGATACACCAAGCAAGCGTGAATTTCTAAACAGAGAGGAACTTGGAGGGTATTTGTGGACCTCACATGTTTCCTTCCCTGTGGCAGCGATAGAGCCTGTCTTCTGTGAGGGGACACACAGATCCTTGTGTACCTTGCTTAAGAACAAGAGACAATAGCTACAATCTGTTAATCCCATCTGTTTTCCATAAAAGGGGAAAATGGCTACATGGTGATAGTGGAAATTCTCAGGCTGGGTAGAGGGGACTTTCCCTGAATGTCCCATAACAGGGACATGGAGGGGAGCTTCCAGGAATTCATCTTAAAAAGTTAGGCACATGCCTAGAAGGGGACACAAAGTTAGGAGGGGACACAAATGGGAGACCCTCATGGAGCCGATCATCAGGGGTTTACTCTCTGGCGCTGACAGAGTTTGTAATTTTCAAAGCCTGTTTCATTTATTATAACCAGGTTAACTCCCTTTCTCCTACCGGGTGCTCCCAATGACAACATTATCCTCATTTCCCAGATTGTAACCTTAAGGCCCAAAGGGCTGGGAATGGTTAAGCAGGTCTAGGTCCATTTTGATATATTTTCTCTTAGTGGAGGTGGCCAATCTAGCAACCACCTATCCCAGACTTGCCAGGAAAGTTCCAAGTTCATTATTTTCTTTTTCTGCAAAGCACATTTGTCCTAGAAAGATCACACACACTGAGTTTTGGTTTGGAAAATGCACTGGTCATTGGAAAAACACCTTGAAAAATAATCTTCCAAAGTAGCTAGTGTTTCTGGGAAGGAGGGAGGAAATGCTGGGTTGTTCTTAAGTCAGAGAGGACTTCCTGGAGGAGGTGGTCTTTGGTCAAATTATAGAAATAAGGCTGAACTGGGATGGTGGAGGAATAATTAGAGGGATAATAGGACTCTAGAGAGGAGGTGACGGCGAGAAGATGGTCATGGTGCATAAGAATGTTCTGGAAGAGGGAAGAGCATGTGAAATGCAAAGACCCAGGAGCTCTGGTCAAACTCCAGGGAGCTGGGACACAAGGGATGCACTGGAGCGAGTGTGAGGGGACCGAAGTGGATGAGACGACGTAGGGGTCCCCTGGTCCCTGTGAGCAATGGTGTGACCTCAGCTAGGGCAGGGCAGCAGGAAAGGAGAAGCAGAGATGGGCTGAAGAGACCCCGGGGATGCTGACTGGGCAGGACAGGGCTTCCCCACTGGTTGGATGTGGGCTGGCATGAGGGAGGCAGATGGGGGTTCCCAGGTTTCTGCCTTCAGCCCCCAGTGGGTGCTGGTGCCCCCTCACAAAATGACAGGTGCCTTTTTTCTCATTAATGAGACATGTGATCAGTACGTCCAGATTACTAATACGGTTCCTCCGTCCCCATAGATATTCTTAAATTTTTTTAAATTAATTTCATGAGCTCAATTTTTAGGTTTTTGAGAAAGCTCCATCCTGTTTTCCACAGTGGCTGCACCAAGTTACAGTCCCACCAGTAGTGCACCAGGGTTCCCTTTTCTCCACATCCTCTCCAACATTTGTTATTTGTGATGGCCATTCTGACAGGTGTAAGGGGATATCTCATTGTGGTTTTGATTTGCATTTCCCTGGTGATTAGTGATGCTGAGCATCTTTTCCTGTGCCTGTTGACCATCTGCATTTCTTCTCTGGAAAAATGTCTGGTTCTTCAGCCCATTTTTAAATTGAATTATTTTTTGATGTTGAGTTGTCTGAGCTGTTTATGTATATTGGATATTAATCCCTTATCAGTCATATCATTTGCAAATATTTTCTCCCATTCAGTAGGTTGTCTTTTCATTTTGTCAGTGGTTTCCTTTGCTGTGTAAAAGATTTTAAATTTAGTATCATATGATACAGCATTCCACTTCTGGGCATGTATCTGAAAAAAACAAAAACACTAATTCAAAAAGATACATGCACCCCAATGATCACAGCAGCATTATTTACAATTGTCAAGACTGGAAAACAGCCTAACTGTCCATCAATAGATAAAGGGATAAAGCAGCTGTGGTATACACATACAATAGAATACTACTCAGCCATAAAAAAGAAATTTTGCCATTTCCAGCAACATGGATAGACTTGGAGGGCATTATGCTAAGTGAAAATAAGTCAGACAAAGATAAACACTATATGGTATGATTTATATATGGAATCTTAAAAAATAGATCAAACTAGTGAATACAACATGAAAGAAGCAGGCTTACAGATATAGAGAACAAACTTGTGGTTCCCTGTGGGGAGTGGGGGAGGGGCAAGATAGGGGTGCAGGGGTAAGAGGTACAAACCATTGGGTGTAAGACAGGCTCAAGGATGTACTGTACAACCCCAGGAATATAGCTAATATTTTGTAATAACTGTAAATGGAAAGCAACTTTAAAAATTTTTATAAATATAAAAAATGTAAAAAATAAATAATTTTAAAAATTAACTGTATGAGCTCAAGGAGAAAGTGATTTTCTCTTAATGAAAACTGCATTCAGAAACAGATATACTTACTAGTTCTCTTCCAAATACCTGAAAAAGTCCAACCAAACATTTCCCATACATTTTTATTTGTAATTGTTGTTCTCAGTTCAGGTGTGTTTGTATGGTTGTGTCTTACACAGGAAAAAAAAATCAAAAAGATGTACACCGAATTATCTATGTTTGGTGTGATTTATGCAATCAGTTATTTTTCTTTGTGTTTCCCAAGTTTTCCTGACTGAGCAGAGAGGTATTAAAAAAACAGGTTTAAAAAGAAGAAACAACAGGCTCTCTCCAGAGTTCACCTCTGAATATTACACACTAGAAGAAAATAAAGCCTCTCTTCAGGATTTAGCGGGGGGAGGTTTGTGGGCCAAGAGTCACGCACCCAGCCAAGGGTCCTTCAGGAGTGAAGACTCCAGAGAGCTATCCTGAGATAGGCAAAGCCCGGGAGAAATACAACGCATGTTACCTTAAAAAATTATCCAATGGTGTACAGCTACCTGGGAGAGGATCAAAATGAAGAACTCAAGAATGGAAACCAGTAGTATGAGAGGGTTGGCAAGAAGCCTGGAAACCAACTGAATATTCAGGTTTAGCTATAAATGCTGCTGGAAACATAGGTGGAGACACAAGTGCAACACAGTAGAATGAAAAGAGCCAAAAACAATTTGTGAAAAAAAATTTTAAAATTAAAAAAAAGTCTTGAAAAAATGGCTGGGTCTATAACCCCAAAATGAAACCACAAAGACTTGTGGGGCAGGGCAGAAGGAAAACACGATGAATAGCTAAAAATACACAGTGATCAACTGAGCCTTTTAATATTGTTCTTGATTTTGGCAAATATTAAAGTAGAAACTTGAGTGTGCATTTGATTATCTTAAAGGAGATTATAATAGAGCTAAAAATTCACACCAAAATATTATATATTCAATCAAAAAAGCCATGGTAGAAGCTTTGTTTTTTTTTTTTTACATTTATGTAAGAAAGAGGGAGATTTATACACCTGTGATGTTTGCACAAAGCCAGACTACTGCTGGGGAGGGAGCCCAGGGTCCCAAGGGCTGATCTCTAGGGAGAATTTGAGTCTTTTGGAACCATGTAGCAGGCAATTTAAAAAATGGCTTTACTGATGCCTAAAAGACATACTGCAAACTGCACATCTTTCAGAGGTACAATTTCATACATTTTGGAATAAGTGGGCACCTGTAAGCATCACTATATTTAAGACCGTGAACAAATCATCACACCCAAACGTTTCCTCTGTCATCCCTCCCTCCTCCTCCGGAACAGATAAAAGTGAGCAACACTTTATAGAGAGAGCAAGAAACAGAGAGCCAAGAATAGTAAGAGAACTAAGACTCAGAAAGCTTAAAACAAGACAACAGAAAGAACGCTGCAAATGAATTAAATAGTTTAATGAAAGGAAAGACTGTCAGAATAATAGCATCAATAGTGTCTACCTTTCTATACACAAGTAAAGAACTTACCTTATTTTCAAGCATCCATGAGCCACTGACCAGAGCTGAGGATATGCTAGGTCATAGAAATCCTACTGTGTCCCCAAAACATAAATTTGACAGATTACATTTTCTGATCAAAACAAAATTAAACTGTAACTAATGTCTAAAAAGTTTTTAAAACAGCAACAGGAACACAGAGGGATACAATACATTTACAGGATATTTGGATAAGGATAAAGCTATTCTCCCAGGCAGAGTCATAGTTATGAAATGAATTATTTATCCAAAAAGGGAGCTAAAATATGTATGATTTAAGCATTCAATTCAATAAATTAGGAAAAGAGGAAAAAGCAACCCCAATGAAATAAAAAAGATGAAGCCAAACTTAACTCAGTAAACAACAGAGCTGACATATAATGTAGGTCAAACTGTTTGGTTTGGTTTGGGTTTTAATGGCAGGACTGGGGACTGAACCCAGGACCTCATGTGTGCTAAGCACACACTCTACCACTGGGCTATACCCTCCCACCAAGTGTGAGTCAGTTTGAAAAAATAAACTTAAGTAACTTGGTGACTTGATAGAAGATACCAACAACATGATAAAGAGAATATAATGCAGAGAGGTAGTTCACAAAAAGAATAATATATATAATTATAAGCATAATATATAATTATACTAATACTTTGAAAATCTCAGTGAAAATAGGCAATTATCTGGGACAATGTAAATTTCCAAACATTTTGAGGAGATATCAAAAACTTCAAAAATATCAATTATCATTGAATACACTGAACATTTTATAAAGCCCCTCTCAAAACGAAGATCGCAGGCGAGGTAGTTTTATATGTAAGTGTTTAGGGTATTTAAGGAACTGATTCATAGCGCTTCCAAAGCACCAGAAAGACCAAAATTTACCCAGATCATCTTGCAAAGTTAAAATAACTTTTAACCAAAAATCTATCAAAGGAAAGCTCGAAATAAAAAGATTGACCAGTCTCACCTGTGAACACAGATGTGAAAATTCTAAATAAAATCTTCACAAGCCAAGTTCCATAGCATGTTAATTATTCATCAAAGTCCGGTAGACTTTGTCCTGGGAATGTGAGAATGGTTTAAGGAAGATCTATTAGTATAAGGAATCACATCAATGGGTCACGTAAGAAAAGACATATATGAGTATCTCAGCAGGTGTCTAAAAGGCATTTTACCCCAATGAACATTGCCATTCTTAAATATTATTTAGCACAGAATAGTTTTTACTGTGTGCTGGCTGCCTTGCTGAGGATTTGACGTGGTTTATGCTAATATGCAGAGTAGCACCTTGAGATCTCGGGTCCCCTCTCCAACGTAAAACTGATCCCTTCACCTGTGCCTCAAATCCTATCTCCTCCCCTTCTTGGGGACCTTATATAGTCACTCAAATTACCCCTCTCTAATACTGTCACCTTGGCCCCTCCCCAGAATCTGGCTCTTTCCCTTCAATATTTAAATAAGCTCAAGATTTAAAAAACACACACAAAAAATCAAAAACAGAAACTCCCTTGATCCTGCGTGACTCTCCCACGGAGACTTCTTAAAAGGGTGGCGACATTCACCCTGTTTTCTCCTGCTCCTCCCACTGCTCCCTCCAGGCTAGTTTCTGCTCCTTTCACAGTTCTCCCAGGTGACCTGCCAGCTGCCCAGCCCACTGGCCCCTCTGCCATCATATCTACGTGCCATGATGCCAGAAGGGAGTGCTGTCCTGGGAGGGTGAACAAGACACCACATATGAGTCGGGGGAGGGTGGAGCTGAGCTCACACAGGTGCCTCCGCCAATCCAGGGGCCTCATGAAGACGGGAGCGTTCCACTTCCACTGGCCCTGGGTGAGCGCTCTCCTTTGGTGGATGGCTTTGCTCTTGGTGGTGACTCAGGGATCCAGGTCTGTCCTCCCATCCTGTTTGTCATGGAGGAAAACAGTAATCCCTCAGGTACCGATGGTTTTCTTCACTCTACGAAGCATGGAAATTTTACAGAGCACAGAACCCCTGTGAGCTATTTACTGTTAGCCCACTCTTGGAGATAATGCAACTGAATGCAGCTCAGAGGCCCTCGACAAGCAGACAAGCATCCCACAACTGAAGGCAGATGGAGCCAGGACCAGAGTGCAGGTCCTGCCCCCTGGCTGTGAAGTCCACTGCCTCTGGCGGCAGGTCACCTTTCACAGATTTACAGCCCCGCCTGCCTCCATCCCTTGGCTGTAGCCAGGCGGAGCCTGCCAGCAGGTGCTTTCCTTAGACTGGAGGCTCAGAAAGTCCCCTTGGTTTCTGGAACCCTCTTCTCTCCTGCTCTGGAGTGTTTCCAGTGGGCCCAGCAGCCCCCTTCCATATGCATTCGGGGTTCTGCCAAGAGGCTTTCAAATGTTCCCCAAGAAAAGGCCAGACCCGCTCATTGGGCTCTACGGCTGGCCAGACACCACCCTCTTAGATGCTGCATAGAAATAAAACACGGAGGTGACAAGCAGCTTGGAGGAGTTGAAATGTCACCGCGACACCCTGAAATCTCCTCCGAGCATGTAACTCGAAGATGGTAAAGGTTGCCCAGAAAGCAAACTGTTAGCTAGGAACCGAGGGAGGTTCCTCCTCTGGGTTCTCGGAGCCAGCAGCTCCAGAAGAAACGCCGAGCGTGCCAGGAGCCCCCCCTGCTCACAGGCACGCTCTCCGTTCGCAAGTGCCAGCACCCTCTCCACCCCCTCAGTGCTCCCCCCCGCCCAGCCCAGCCACTGGTGCTCTCCCCTCCAGCGTCCCCTTCCTGAATGCCCCTTGGCTCTGCTCTGCCAAGGAGGCCAACCTGCTCCGCCCATCCCAAGCCCCCTGCTTTTAGATCATGCCTTTCACTTCCACAGCCTGGGGGCCTGGTGCAGATGAGGGCCCAATCGATATTTGTCCAGTGAACAAACGACACTTACTGGAAGCCAGTATTTCAAGTGGAAGTCCCTCCTACCTGGGCTGGCAGCCAGGAGGACGGGCCACCTGCGTCCGTCTGGGCCCGGGGACAAGGAGCCTGGGTGTGGGAAGATGCCTGGGGGGTCTTCCCCTTGCTGGGCTTCAGTTTCCTCATTTGCACATTGATGGGAATGGATGCCCTTAGGGTCCCCCCAGGACCAGAGCGGTCAGACTTGCCTCCTTCTGCTCCTGAGTGTGGTTGTGAAACAGCCGCACCCAGGCCTGACTTCCAGCCGTGACTTCTGCTGCTGCCCAGGCCCACCCACCCTCTGCTCCTTCTAGACCTTAGAGAGGCCCTGCAAGCAAGGACCCCGGAAGCTGGAGCTCCGTCCGCTCCACAGAACATCCACCCTAGAGATGTTCCCGCGTGTGCATCTAGGTGGCAGAGAAGGCGTGTGGGTGTGTGTGGGTTTGTGTCTTTGTGTGCCATCCCATAGATTCAGTTAGAGGCAGATCAGAATCAGGAGGGGGAGGTCTGGGGGAGTGGACATCCCTCCGAGGAGGGAGTGGTGTGTGTGCACGCCCACGGGTGCAGGTACACGGGATACCTGTCATGTGTGTGGCCAGTGGACGTGGTTGTGGGTGGGAGAGGGTATATGTGTGAGTGTGTGTGTCCGTTTAGATGCATTTCTTTGTACCTTTGTGCGCATATTTATTAGTGTCTGTGCATCTGTGTGTGTGTGTGTGTGTGTGTGTGCGCGCGCGCGCATCCCACCTTGGACTTGTTCAGAAGCAAGAGGACACATCCTGGCGGGCAGGTGAAGGCCCTGGTAGGCAGACATCCTGCCGGCATCACCACTCACCTTTCCTTTTTTATCCGTTTTTAAGTATTGATTGTCACGTCTGAAGATGCTGGAACGGCAGCCAAGGTTCTCTGAGCCAAGGTGCCGTGTGAACTGTGAAAACTGTCTACCCCATGTGGGAGGCAGAGACGGTTTCCTATTTTAATTCTCTTGGAGACTCCAAAGGTTAGCGGTTTCGGCAGATCACACAGTGGGGTCACGAGCACAAACCCCTCATGAATGTTCTCGGCGGCTGCTGGCCGGTGGGAGAGACCCCTTTCCATTCCAGTGAATCATGCCCCAGGGAGGGACATTCACAAGGTGCTCTTCCTCCCGCTTTAGACCCTTAGAGCTGTAAGGGAGCTTAGAAACATATAGTTGGATGTTCCCATTAAAAGTGGGGAAAGGATGTTCAGTGAGCAAGTGACATATCCGAGGTCACAAAGGAACAGAAATTGAAACCCAGGTGTGGCCAGCCCCAAGGAAGGCAGAGAGCTAGCCCGGGACATGCTGGGAGCCGAGAGACAGTGAACGGCAGACTCAGGAAGGAGAGGCAGTGGGAGCCATGGATGGTTTTTGAGCGTGAGAGGTACTTGCTCTTTGGTACATTTTTAAGGAACTTAACCTGACCTCTGTGGGATGCAGCCCCTTGGGGCTTTGGTGGGACTTGTGCAACAGGAGTGTGGAAGAATGCAGAAAGGAAGCACTGGAGGAGGAGGGCAGGAAGGGCCTTCTGGGCAGAAGGAACAGTGGCAGGTGTAGGGGAGGCACTAGAAGTGTGTAGGGGCGTCAGGCTTTCATGAGTGATTGGAGGGTCCCTTTCAATGGTGGAGATGGGTGGTGCAGGATGAGAAGGGCTCTGGTCTCCCTCCCGAGGACTTTGAGGAGTCACTGGAGGCTTGGGTGTGTGGCTGCCAGACCCATATTTCACAAAAACACCCTCAAAGCAGTGGGGGATGGGCTCCTTTCCAGTGGGGCTTAAGGCTAGGACAGCAAGGTGCTAGAGAAGGCAGGTGAGACTCCAATGTGGGACGCATTGGGGTAAGGAGGTCCAAGGTGGGCCTCTATGCTTCTCCCACACTGCTCCCTACTTTCCCCGCATCCCCACCCTCCCAAGCTGTCTTCGTACACATCAGGGGGCCGGAGAGACGGCCATCGGGAGAGGCCTTAATCCCTCCCTGCAAAGTCCAGGGTTAAAACGGGGGCAGGACAATGGGCACTTCAGTCCTCCAGAAGGGTCCAGGGACAAGGAACACCCCGCATGCTGAGGTCAGAGGGCACAGACGCAAGCATGTGGCAATGGAGTGAAAGGCCCTTTCCTAGGAGCTTGCAAAAAGGGCCCCTGGAAATGAGACTCAGGGTGTGGGTGGCGGAGTCTGTGAAAGGTGGCTGTTTAGATCCTACCCCACTCCTGTCTGCTGCCTTCCCTCCCCCTGCTCTGTCCCTCTCAGAGGGCCTTGAGCACGCTTGGCCTTGTCTGAGAACTCTTGGTCCTATTGACCCCACCGGGAGGTCACCTCTGCAGGCTCAGTCCTGGGCACATCCCTCCCTGGCCCTTTCCCTCACCACCTCTTGAGGAAGGCATTAGTGGCTCCATTTTGCAGATGGGAAGACTGAGGCCCAGAGAGGTGAGACACTTGCTTAAATAGCATAGCTGATAAGAGGCAGAGCAGTGACTGACACATACCTGCGTGATAAGACAGGGGGTAGGCTGTTTAGGAGCTGGGGCTCTGGAGCCAGACAGCCTGGGTTCACATCCCACCTCCCCCAGCAAGCCAACTGCTGACCTGTTTCCTTATTTCAAAGTAGGCGGTGGTTCCAGTGCACACCTGGCAGGGGTGGCCGAGTAAACATGGCCAGTGTTATAGGACGTCAGCTGCATAGACGGCTCACCCTTCTTCCTCGGAAGCAAGATGCCAGCGCCTCACTGCACACACACTGATTCCCACCAAATTCCTACCAAAATCCGTATTCCTTTGCCAAGGCTGCGGCAACAAAGAACTACACCCTGGATGGCTTAAACAACAGAAATGTACCATCCCCCAGTGCCTGAGGCCAGAGGTCCAAGATCAAAGTGTTGGCTGGCTGGTTCCTTCCGAGGCTGGGATGGGGGCTCTGTTCCGAGCTGTTCTCCCTGAGCTTCTGGTAGTCGCTGGCCATCTTTTGTGTTCCTTGGCTTATAGGCCCATCCCTCTAACTTTTGCCTTCATCTTCACACGGCATCGTCCCTGTGTCTATGTCCACATTTCCCCTTTTATAAGGATACAGTCATATTGGATTAGCGTCCACCCTCGTGACCTCATCTTAATTCGGTCTGCAAAGACCTTATTCTGTGTTAGTCTCTGCCGGTGAGCATCACGGTCTGGTGGGGGGTTCAGACAGGTCAAAGGCAGGTGCAAGATGGGGTGATGCATGAACTAAGGGGGGGCATGGGGTTTTGAGCACGGGGTGGGGCAGGGAAGCACGGCTATCCAGTTCTGGGGCCCCTGTGGCCGCCTGCCTGGCACACAGTAGGTGCTCACTGCCTCTTTGTGGATGGATAAATGAATGAGAACAGATTAGGAGAGGGCACGAGAAGCATCAAAGCCACCTGAAGAAGCAGGAAGGAATTTCTCACCCCAGGCTCTAGCTCCTTGGGTGTTGAAAGATCAAATTCCTGGAATTCATCTCCTCTGTCTCTTGGGCCATCCCTTTATCAAGCACAGAGAGCAGGGAAGATGCTGGCAGCGTGTTAGGGCTTGAAGGAGAGGGTTAGCTGGGCTCCGCATGCAGCCTGGATTCCAGACGCCCCTAAGCCAGCTTGATGTATGTGTGGTCTCAGCACAGAATCTCTCCATCATCCAATTGTCCCTGTCTGAAAACTGGAGGAAGAGTCCCTTTGAAATTGATGTGGTTTTCCAGAGCCAGAGGATTGATAACTACTGGTGTGGGGACTCCCACCAACTGGCAAAAGTAAAAGCCCTCGTGTGGCCCAAAGCAGGGCAGAGGGATGTGGCATTGCTTTCTGCACTGTCAAAGCTGCTGTCTTGGCAGTTTGGGCCAAAACGTCCTGCGGCAGTTTGGGCAGGGGTCCAGTGATGGGACCATAGGGTGCTTTTAAAGATCTTTTCAGTTGGTTCAGTGACCAGAAAAGGAGGTCCTCTGTCAGCCATCCCTCCAACCTGTGCAATCCTGGCAAGTCACTTTCCCTCTCTTAGCCTCAGTTCCCCAATCTGTGCAATACAGACTAAGATAATGGGCATAGGTGATTTATTAGAATTATTCCAGTTTGAAGTTTGATGGTTCTTTAGGGCTTGAATGACTTTTATTACTACTGGGGAGGGTCTGAAGAACTTACAAGCTTTCTTATGGGGAACTTGTTACTAATCTGTCATTTGGGGAGGAGGCTCGGCATCAGCAAGACAATGTTGAACTTGACAGCAGGCAGGAGGATTTGATCATCCACCTACTTGCTGCCTGTCCAGTGAGGATTCACTTTGTGTCCCATATGGTACAGGCAGAGACAGAAGAGGACTAGAAGATTCTCCATCACCATCTACCTTTTTGCCTTCAATCCTTTGCATCTCTGCATCTCCATCCTTCATTCTTCTATCTTTCCTTCTAAGCCCAACACATATAAAATGGCACAATGTGGACTCCAGCCAATGTCAAGATCAACTAGTTCCTTTTGGAGTTAGCCAGACAGGCTTGGCCAGGGTCTGATCTTGGAAGCCCAAGCCACTCTTTCCTAGTATTTCCGCTAAGTTGGCATCACAGGAAGTCAGCATTTGTGAGCATTTCAAGTGTGTGGGGGGGATGCTTTCCAAGTGCCATCCATGAGCAAACCTTCGCTGTTTGTTGCACACATGGATGCGTGTTTATTCTGGGGCCGACTTAAGACTGGGTAAGTCTCTCTCTAGCCTGCTAACCTTGACACTAACCAGCTTATCTGCTATATCCGTAAACAGAATCACGGGATTTGGGGCAGAGGGACAAACTTGAGATTGACAAGCAGGACCCTGGCGGTGAGGAAACAAGCCTGGAAGGTGAAGCAGATGGTTGAAGACTGCATAGTCACCTCGCGCGGAAGACGGGGGCAGCCCAGTCCCCCGACCCTCGGGGCACGACACTCTCACAGGTGACGAGACACAGGCCCGCAAGCGCGTCTGAGCGGTTCCGGGTTTGTAGGTTTGTCTCGTAAGCGGAAGCATCTTGCCGGCGAGGTGGCCGTGGCACTAACATTTCCGTCCCAGGCTCTTCACGCCCTGGGCTTAAGCATCTGAGCCTCATCTTTTCTTTACTCGCGTGAAGAACCCCATCCCTCGCCAGATTATCCCCTTCCTCACTCCCGAGACTAACTCCCATTTCTCTCCCAACACGAAAGCCCTCCTCTTCCAAGCGGGAACCCCTTCCCTCTCGCGAGAATATCCCCTTAACTCTCTCACCAAGGTGGGGGGCGGGGGGAGTCCTCATCTCTCACGAGAAGGAGCCCTTTTCTCTCGCGAGACTACGTCTCTCTTCAGGTGACTCGGGCTGCACAGACATTCTGGGAGGGGTGCCCGGGGAGCTCAGGTCTCCAGGAAACAGGCTCCAGTGCTATGGACATAGATGATATTGCTCAGTAAACGGGTTCTGATCCAAGAGCCAGCACCACGGGAACGACACACTTCGGTCCAAGGTGAGGGGAGAGAGTGCGAGAGAGTTCTATGGGGGGAGGGGGGAGGCCGAGGTGGGAAGCCACACAGGTGCTCTGCGAGCAAAGTGGGTCCCTCTGAGGTGCCTTAAGCAGAGCATAGAGCAGGGCGGGGAGCCCGGCCCCATGCCTAGGCTCTCTGTTCATCTCCTAAACCTTAAGGAAGCGAGGGAATCAGAGTAAAGGAAGAACAGTGTTAGGAAGGTAAGATGTAAATAGTGCACGGGACATGCTTATACTAAAACAATTGCTGATCATTTCTCTGAAATTCACATGTAACTGGGCATGCTGCATTTTTGTTTGCTAAGTCTGGCAAACTACACCTGGAGGAGATGGGGTGTTGGGGCTGCCAGCATCCTCAAGGTGCCAACTCACCAGGGGCCTTCCCAGTATCTTCTTATATTGACTTGTATCGGGGAAGTGCCAAAATGAGGTTCAGCAAAGCCTGGTCTAAGGACCAAGTTAGCAGGTGCTCTGGTGCTGAGCCCCTACGTGGGCTCTTGGCAACGGGGATGGTTAATTTCATGTGTCAGCTTGATTGGGCCATGGGGTGCCCTGACATTTGGTTGAACGTGATTCCGAGTGTTCCTGTGAGGTTGCTTGGGGGTGAGGTGAACATTTAAATCACTAGACCAAGTCAAGCAGGCTGTCCTCCCCCAAGTGGGTGGGTCTCACCTGATCAGCTGAAGGCCTGAATAGCCCTAAAGGCTGATCCTCCCTCGAGTCCTCCTGCCTGGCTGCCTTAGCGCTGGGACATTAGCTTTTTCTTGACTTGAATTCCAACTGAAACGTTGGCTCTTCTTGGGTCTCAGCTTGCTGACTGCTGACTTGCCCACCTCCATAATCATGTAACACAGTTCCTTATAATAAACCTGTATGTATATATATCCACATCATGTGTGTGTGTATGTGTATATATATATATATATATACACACACACACATTTTATATGTATAAAATACATACAGCCTATTGGCTCTGTCGGTCTGGAGAACCCACCTGGCACAGCAGCTAAGGGGACAGTGAGCTCGAAGCTTCTGTCCCCATCACCCCCTGGAGCCCTGTGGACATTACCACGTGCCTCCGTTTGTCGGCGGCCTCGCCGGCACAGGTGGCCTCCCTGCGGACAGCTGAGGCACTGGGTGGACCTGGTACAGGCTGCCACAGTAGACACTTGTCACCTGCCTGTGTGGTGTCGGAGGGGCTCTTGGAGCTGCTTCAAGGAGGAGACAGGCTGACTTTTTTCATGAGGGAGACATGCTCTTTGTTTCTTTTAAGTTCTGTTGGAATGGCATAAATCTGCTTCTTAAAAGCAAGGGAAATGTCATACTCCAGGAAGGAAGATAGGGAGGAGGCATTTATTAAGTGCCTCCTATGAGGCAGGCCTCCTCCAGGCACCATGTCACGCCGTTTTAACTCTTGTGAAGATCTCAGGAATGCAGGACCTGATCATTATGGTCCTTAATTTATGCCAGTGCATTTCTGTCTTAAGTATGTAAGTAGTAAACCCTGTGGACCCACCACCTAAGAATCAGAACATTGTCAATGGCTTTCTCCTACCCAGGGCCTCTGATCTCCCCTACACAAGTGATCACAGGCTTGAATCTTGTGTTGAAAATTAAAAGAGAAAATGATACAATTTTTCACATGTAAGTATTAGAAACGGTATGCTGTTTAGTTTTACTTTTTTTAACTTCATAAAAGAGCACCCTTTTTAATGAGCGCCTTAGGAACCGCACGGAGTCAGGCTTCATGCCCGTGTCCTAGATGGTCACGCAGAGTCACGGCACAGAGAGGGGGGGAGCTGGGATCTGAACCCGAGCCTTTGTGGTTGGGTCCACGGCCATGTTCCTTCAGTTCCGGGTAGCTGGTTCCCTGAGGGAGAGTCAGCTCCCACAGGCAGGGCTGGGGTCTGCCTTGTTCAACACAGACTTGCCAGGTTCAACACAGCCCTGGTGTGTGCAGGGCTACTAGGAAATACTTGTTGAGAAAACAAACGACACCCTTCTCTGAAGGTCTGTCCGGAGAAAGGGCATCGTGGTGACATCCTTAGGAACACAGAGGATGGGAGGTGGTTGCATTGTGCTCACAGGAGCTCATGTTGATTTTCCCAGTTTATCTTTTTTCCCCTAGTAAAGGAAAACGAGTGTTTCCCATTCCATGAAATCAGGGGCACAGAATTAGAGCTTAGGAGTCAGGCAATGTTTCCATGGTTCTGTTCTACCTGCTGTGGCAGGAAGTGAAGCCCCAAGAAGGTTCCTACAAGTTTCCAGGAGTCCCCCCGAATGCCTGCCACTCTCCTTCTCTCTGACTCTGCCCCGCTCCCCCACTGCCTCCTGTGGCTGCCAGAACCTGGGCCACCTATGCTGCTGGACCCCGGAGGCTGACTGTCCCTCCAACATCCCACAGGTGTGGCCAAGGGTCTGCACCTCCTGGGTGCAGCTGTAGGTTCCCAGGGTGAGAGTGAGAGGTACCCACTGTCCTGTGCTCAGGCTAACTTCCCTGGGACCCGAGGTCACCTTTCCTCAGGGCAAGTTCCTTCCCAGGGGGCTTCTCTGTCCTTCAGGCAAATGGAGCCCTGGCAGCCAGTCCCCAAATCCTCCAGACTGATAACAACAACAGCAGTAATAATAATATCTAGCATTTAGTCTCTGTATGAAGCACGTTATGTGCATTACTTCATTTCCTCCTATTATTCCCATTTTACAGATGATGCCCCTGGAGCTCAGAGATGTTAGGGTCACACAGCTAATACATGAGGAGCTTGGACTCAAATTACGGTCTGGCCAAGCCTGTGTTGTGTCAGTCTTGGAGTGGGGATGGCACACAGCTGAGCTGGACAAATTGGGGCCCCCATTCATAGCCAGTGTCTCACTGGCAGGGCCACTGTATTTCTGGGTCACCATAAAACCTGCCTTGTCCCCAGTACCTAGTCATGACATCTGAGGAACCAGAGTGGGCAACGCTGATAATGAGGCACTAGGCCCGTGAACCTGCCAGGCAAACACTCTGATTTCGAAGTTCCCATTGTCTAAACCCAATCTGTACATGTTCCTTTTCACGTTCCTGTTTGCTTCTGTAGGTGTGGGGTCTTAAAAGCCAGCTACCCATGAATTGGAACTGCAGGAAAAGGACAGGAATTGGAACTTGGTAGAAACATTGTCTTAAAAGAGCATGATGGCAAAATGCAGGGGACGGTGTAGGGAAAGATGGTGTGTGTGTTCACACAGGATCTCTTGTGTACATGTGACCACAAAACACGTGTGTGCTCGAGAACATGCCTGGATAGCCACTTGCACATGTGGCCATGCAGACGTGCGTGTGTGTGAATAGGAAGGTTCCTGTGTGTGTCCTGGGACACACAGGTCGTCAGCCCTCCCTCTCTCTAGGCTGAAAAGCCAGTGGGTAAATGAGATGCTGACTAAGGACCCTTTGAGGTGCGGTTCTCTCTTGCTTTCCCTTCTGACTCTTCTGTTCTGAGGATGGTGCAAGCATCGTAGTTTCTGGACTGAGCATGGGTTTTGGAGTCAGATTGACTGGGTTCTGAATTCAGACTCTGCCGCTGTTACCAGGTACTACGGTCAGAATGTTTGTGCCCCCCCCCCAGCCCAGATTCAGGTTGAAGGTCTAACCCCCGTTTGTGCCTATCTTTGGAGATGGGGCCTCTAAGGAAGTAATTAAGGTTAAATGAGGTTGGAAGGGTGGGGCCCTTATCTGACAGGATTAGCATCCTTATAAGAAGAGATACCAGAGAACTCCCATGTGCCCTGAAGAAAGGCCACGGGAGCAGGGAGCAAGATGGCAGCCTACAAGCCAAGAGAAGAGGCCTCAGAATGAAAGCGGCCCTGCCCGCACCGTGATCTCGGACTCACAGCCTCCAGAACTGTGAGATGAAAGGTTCTTTGTTTAAGCCCCTGGTGGTGGGAGTCGGACTGTGGCAGCCTGAGCAGACGGAGAGGCCAGGACAGCTTCTCCTCAGCGCTAGTGCGTGTTTTCTCGTGGTTTACTATCTCGGAGATGCATTCTTTCCAGGGCTTTGCGTCAACCAGAAGCTGTGGCCCCCACTCGCTAACGCAGAGGGCCTGGCCCCAGCCTCCTTCCCCACGTGCCGGCCTCCCTGGATGCCTCCAGCCCTTTGATATCAGCCAGAGGCCAAGACAGACTGGGCACGTGCGCTCTGGAGTCTCCCTCACCCAGGGCTGGGCCTGGGCTGGCTGAGCCTGCCTGCTGCCCTGGGACGGGCCGTCCGGGCTTCCACACGCCTGGACCAGACATGGAGCCCGACTTGCGGCTGTGTCTGCTGGCCGTGGCCCACACCGCTCCAGGAGCAGTGCCCAAACTCACAGGGAGAGGCCCAGAGTGGGGACAGGCCTATGAGCAGCTGGACTTGCTGAAGTCCCTACAGATGGCCTGGGACAGGGATTTAAGGAGCTCATGACCAAATGGGGCTGTCTTCAAAGAGGACAGGTGGAGGAGGAAGAGGCCTTGCTTTCTAGGCTGTCCTTTGTGAAATACATACCGTGGGCCGGGTACCCGGCAAGCAGTCCCAGGTGTTCCTCCTTGAGTCCTCACTGCCCTCTGGAAGGCAGCATCCATTTCATCCCCATTGCACAGATGAGGAAAGCCAGCAGACCAAGAAGATGGGGGACTAAGGTCCCAAAGAACCACCTTGCCTGAGTTAGGATTCAGGCTTCTTTTATACTAGAAGGAAAGGGAGTCAAGTCAAACATTTCCTGGTTCTGGTCACCCTCCAGAGGGGATGTGTTAATTTCTTCCTGCAGTCATTCACAGGTGGGCCTGGTCAGGGTGTTTCCTGTGAGCTAAACAAAGGTATTTTAGCTAAATGCTCATTACCTGGGAGGCAGGGTTCCCAGAGATGGGCCATTATGTATAATTTAAGCTTACAGGCAGCATCCCGCTAGTGATGAACTTGTAGTAAAAGCAACAGAACGCAAAGGTGAAAGTAAAAGAAGCAGATCCAGCATGGAGGCTGATTTGTTCTTTGTTACACTTGGGCTTGACGCTAGGTTGAGAGGCCAGAGGGGAGAGCCATCCCTGAGGCTGGGCAACAGGGGAGCTTCCTGGAGGAGGAGACACCAGAGTAGGGAAGGAGGGGAAAGGGCGGTCCAGGGCAGGCTGGTTAGAGTTGGGGCACAGGAATGGGTGAATGGCAGGTGTGTGCAGGGGGACAGAAGCAGCACGTGGAAGGGATGGGGACGGGCACATGGGCTCATTTGAGCTTCTGTGGCCCCAGCTGGGTTGGGACTGCTGCCCCCACTCTGCAGATGAGAACACTGAGGCCCAACCTGACAGGCCACCCTCAAACCTCATCTTCTCATTTGTGCCCTGCTCTCTTCCCTCCAACAGGGTAGATTTTTAGCTCAGGGGCCAGGATCAGAGCTGCAGCAGGTGGGAGACTTATGAGGGTACAGACACGGCATGACCCTCAAGATGAGGTTGGGAGCCAAGAGTCAGGGGCTAGTCCCTGGGGAGGAGAGGGCTGGCAGTCCCCTCAGAGGGGGCTGGCCTCCCAGGGCAAGGCCAGGTCCGGGGCTCTTGGCTCCGGCCAGCTGGACCCTTCCCAGACCTTTAGCCAATGGTTTCCTCTCCCCCTGAGATCAGAGGAAGGAAGCGGGGGGTGCCTGGGAGGGAGGGCCACCTGGGGAAGGGGAGCCCCCTTCACAGAGTCCCCAGGATCCAAACGCAGTTGGGCAGGAGGATGCTTCCTGGAGTCTTGGAAGGAACAGAGAAACACGGAGTCCTGGGGTCGCTGCCAAACCCAAAGTTCGCTCCCCAGGCGAATGTCGCAGGAGGGGAGGAGAGCGCGACATATGGAAAACCCAGCATCTTCCATGTTGCCGGGAGAGGCAGCCGCCCCTCCACAGCCTGCTGTTCCCATTTCCTTTCTGTTCCCTCCAGTGCCTTCCAGGGACAGTGACTGGGGTCCCTATCACCTGGCTCTGTGTGGCCTACAGTAGTGGGCACCCAGGTCACATCGGCCCCTGCCCTCAGGGAGTCACAGCATGTGGCGAGAGACACAGAGATGACAGGTGATAGAGGACAATGGAGGCACAGGGGAAAGGCACCAACTCTGCCTGGAGAGATCAAGGAGGGCTTCCAGGAGGAAGTGGCAGTGGAAGTAAGCTGGAATTAGGCCAGAGTAGGAGGGGTGATGGAAGAGTGTTTCCACCTAAGTAAGTATTTGAGATGTTGAAAACACAAAGAAATGGAGGTTCAGAGGTTTTAGAGGAGTTTTGCCAAAGATCACCAAGGAGGCCATAAGTGGGTGAGGCCAAGATTTGAACCTAGACAACCAACCAGAATCCAAGGGCTCTGTCCAGGCACATGAAGTTAACTTGGTACCTGACGTGGCTTCCCCAGTAACTAGGATAGGGTGACTGGGAGGTTGCTGGCAGAGAAGTGTGGTTTGCTCACACTGGGACGTGAACTGAGGAGGGGTCCTGGGACTGACTGAGGAAGGAGACACCTCTGTTCTCGGGGGCTGGGCTGGGGGAGAGGGGAGGAGGGGGATGGGAGGAGGGAGGGAGAGAACTGGGGTTCCAGACACTACACTCAGTGGACCTGGAAGCTGTCAGACCCTTCTTCCCCGAGGCTCTCAGTGTGCCTGGGGAATGGGGCATGTGTGAGCGTGTGTGTGCATGTGCATGCCAGCGCTCTCAGTAACCCGGTGGGGAGTGAGCGGATGCCGAGGTCCAGCAGACCAGCTTTCATGGCACCCAGGGTGTGTCTAAGGGTGTAGATGCTCCCTGGGCAGCCAGCTGTGTGCCGGCTCTTGGTGGCCGTTTTGTGCCCCACAACCCACTGATCATTCGTGAGAGGGCAGCCTACACCTGTGGTTTGGTGGCAGTGCCACGTGGCTGCAGCATCCACAAGGGCTGAGCAAGCGTCCTCGGCTGTCCGACCTCGGGTCCTCTGGCCTGTCTGCCGAGCAGCGGGGGCAGGAGCAGGACGGGAACACCTGAGGAGGCAGGGGTCTCAGGATCACCGTGGGAGGGGCCTGGGAAGCAGGAGGCCTCCTGGCTCTGGGCTGGGGGGTGTGGGGCGAGGGTGGGGGTGGGGCCTCTCACCTGTACTTGGGACATGACCAGGGTGATGACCTCTTGTTGAGCCCTGATAGGTGAAGCGGGACGCTGCCTGGGGTGGGGTGCCATCTGGCGTGTCTGGCCAGGGCAAGTTGTCCTCCCTCTTGGATGCCCTCCCAGGGGCACTGGTGACTGGTCAGGGCCCCGCCGGCTGGGGACAGTCCGCAGAAGAAAGGGAAGCAGGGGTCACATGGGTGGGCGGAGGTGAGAGTCCAGCCCAGGCTCGGCCCAGGGCGTCTTCTCACCTGCTTCGCGAAGGCCCTGCCTGGCCACCAGCCTGTGTGGGCCGCAGCGGGCCCAGGCTTTGACTCCGGAAGGTCACCCTCTGCGGCCCCTGGCCCCTAGCACTGGGGGAGGGGGTTCTCCCCTGCCAGGGCTCAAGTGACACCTTCACAGGCCACACCCTGAAGCTGCCTGGTGGAGGGGGTGGTTCTGGGCCACTGAGAAGCCAGACCTCTCTGGGACTGACCATTTGTGGTCCATCTGTCCCCAGTCCATCCCTCCCAGCTGGTGGGGTGAGTCCCTTTTGAGCCCTTCCTTGAGACTTCTACCCACCTCCGTGCCCTGGCACCACCCGCCTGCTCTCTGCACAGGGTGGATGGTCCACCGGATCTCCAGGCCTGCCTACCTCCCTCTAACCAGGGCCACCAGGGTACCAGGATGAGGGTTTACCAGCTAAAGTGGCGCCCCCTTGTGGCAAGAGGACTAACACAGTCGACAGTGCCCTCTGCCCACCCCTCCGCCCACCGTGGACATTATAGGGTTTCTTTTCTTTTCTCTTTTTTTCTTTACTTTCACAAACAGATCCCTTCTTTCTTTATTTCATTAAAGTGTAGTTGATTTATAACGTTTGTTTTCAGGTGTACAGCAAAGCAACTCAGTTATTCATCTACATACCTATATAGATTTCCTTTTCAGATTCTCTTCCATTAGATGTTACTACAAGAAACTGAATGTGGTTCCCTGAGCTGTGCTTATATGACTCCTGATGAGCTTTAATGGGTATGTGGGCGGGGTTTCACCCTAATTCCAGTTTTGTTCCCTCACTGAGATGCCGTTCACGTCATTAGTCACCTCACGCTGCAGCACATCCCTGGAAAGTGAGCTTCCGTAAAGTGCAACTCCTATGTATGTTGTTTTGATCTTTTATTTTAAAAATCACAGCCCCCCCAAATTATCTATACTTAAAAAACTAGGATAACTTCCAAGGAGGTCCTCTCACCCCGTGTCAGGCTTTATTCACAGAACTGGGGTATCGAAATAAACAGAGCAGGTCTGTGCCCTCAGAGGGCATGTGGCCCATCAGGGACACAGACGTTCACAGACACCCCATTTCCAAAGCCTTCTGGACACTGATCCCTTAATCCTCAGCCAAAGGCAATCACAGAGGTGTTATGAGCCCCGTTTTATAAGTGAGGTGACTGAGGTTCAGGGTTCCAAAATGAGGAGAGGCCCTGCGGCTGTCATGAGACTATAATGAGATACCGTGTAGAGCAGGACTTCGCGGTTTTTGGCATACAGTTGGTGTGCGTTCGATGTTTAAAAGTTGGAGACAAGTGCGGAGCTTCTCCATTCCCCAAGTCTTACGACTTTCTAGCTTGAACGCTTCTCGCCCCTGCGGGGCGCTCTTCTGCTGTGCACTGTACCCTGGTCACAAGACAGTGGGTCACGTAGGTCAGTCTGTTGTGCTTGTGTGCTGGCAGCACTGGAATAAAGCCTGTTACTCTGGTGTCGCAGCATCAGGGCAGGACGGGGGACGCGATGACGCGTCTGAAGGAGGGGATGGAACGCAGAGAGGAAGGAGTCAGCGCAGAGTGGGGGGCAGGCGGAGGGGCCCCGTCACCGTGTTATTTCCAGCTTTACTAGTCGGGATAACTTCCGCTTAGGTTTTTCAAACCCTGCTCTATACGCCTGGGGGCCTGGCCTTATGTGGCTGTAACAGGTTTACTGACTGGTTCCTGCTGGGCGTGGCTTTCCCCACTCTCTGGCCCCGTCTGGGCTGTGTCCCATCACCCCTGCCCTCTTTTAACCCCTTGGTCCCTTGGGCAAATCCAAGGCAGTGAGAACTCTGGTCTCGTTCCCAGTGCTGGGACTTGATGGGACACCTTATGTCCCCTGGGTGGCTAGCCCCGCCCAGTTGCTGGCTGTCATGCCTGGCAGGGCTCTGTTCACCTCGTCCAGCCTGCAGCCCGGCCCCAGGCGGCAGGTCACCCCGCAGCCTGTGCTGCCGGCCAGCGCCCCATCTCTGCCCAGTGGCTGTCTCAGGTGAGGAGGCAGCAGAGCTCAGACCATCACCTTGCTGCGTTCACCTGGCCTTTGGGAGACTTGCACACTCCCTGCCAAACTGTACTCCTCTGCTTCCTCTCTCTGCCCCTGGTGGTCAGTTTTCATTCTCTTTGGGCCCACAGAGGCCCAGCTAGGGCAGGGCATCCAATCTACTGTCCCCAAAGGTGACCAAGCAGGAGAAGGACGCTCTGGTGGGCAGGTGGCGGAGGCAGGAGTCATCTCCTGTTGTTGCCTGGGGTGATGGTCAGAGGCCACCTGACTGCTGCCAGCCTCCTGGCCCCTGAGGGTCCTCATCCAGCAAGGTCCTGTGGGCAGCAGAATCCCATGCAGGAAGGGAAAGTAACTCCGGGACGTTTCATAGAGGTTTAATCCGGGGGAGCTGGGTTAGAGGAACCCGCAGGATGTTGCTGCACATGGGGCCAGCGGTAGGGGAAGCTGGGAGCCCAGCTGGAGGCGGGGGCACCTGACAAGAGCAGCTGTCATGCGGGGACAGGGCTAAGAAAGGCGCAAAATAGCCCGGCTTCTCTCTTGGCCCACCTTCCCACCCCAAGTCAGGGCTTCCTGTTGGCGGGACCCAACAGGGTGTCAGGGCACAGGGCACAGGGCACAGGATAGGACAGAAGAGGGCAGAGAATGGATTGCAGGATGAGTGGGTGGTGGCCCCTGGAGGGTGTCAGCAGAGTCAGTTTCCGGTGGCTCTGGGCGTGGCTGCCAGTGCCAGGACACCAGGACAAGCCCCATTCCATCTCCGTGGCATTTCCAGTATTTCAGAAAGACCCTAGAGAGAGAGGGTCTGAGACTGCCGTGCCCGCCAGCCTCTGAGGTGGATGTGAGGACCTTGCCATGTTGGGAACAGCCTGCAGGGAGCCCGGCCTTGGCCTTATAGCAGATGCGGCGATGATGGATTCCAGGGCGCTGCTGGGGTGGGGGTGGGGGTCAAGGAGCCTCCTGAGACTGGAGTCCTGTGCGGCACATTCTTCTGGGCCCCAGGTGGAAGGCACATCTCAAAGGCCTATCGCGAGGATTACGATGAGTACTAATGACGTTCACCAGGTAGCGTGTGCTGACAGTGTGCTGTGGGCAGTGCTGGATGCTGCGAAGTTATTCACGAAAACGCACAAAGCGCTTGTCACACAATAGGCGTTTTTCCAGCGTGGTCCTGGATGCAAAGGATGAACCCTGATGGCCTGTGCCTCTGAAGGGAATGAGCTCACGGCTCCCCCTGGGCTGTCACCTGTGCAGGGCCTGCCCTGCCCCCAAAGAGACCACGTTTCACGGGAAACGTTGAGGGCCCTATTGCCCAGCAGCTGCAGGCCTGAGTCTCCTGGAGTGGGGCTGATTGGTCCAGGGCCTTCCAGCCGGGGGGCAGAGCTGAGCTCCTCCATCCTGGGCTTCCCTTTGCCCGATGGCTCTGTTCCCACAGTGTGACCGGCACAGCTGCCATTTCTGAGGCCAGTGGTGGATTCTGGATGATTACAGATCTGGAGGGGGAGAGAAGGCTGGCATTGGTGCCAGTTTATATACCTTATAAAGGTCATAAAGAGATGGCACCGCTGGGGGCCACACTTCTGTGCCAGCCTCCCCCCCACTGTCTCTTTCTGCCTGTCTTTTATTGTCCACTCTTATCTTTCTCCCTGCCCACGCCCCACCCTGGTGCAGATCCCAAGACCATAACCTTCTTCAAACTGCTGCTGGCTTTTTCTGACCTTCTGCCCCAGGTACAGAACGTAACTTTATTAGCAGGGCTGGTGAGGGCTTGGCTGGGGCCCCAGCCCGGGTTGACCAGAGAGGGCGGAAGTTCTGCCATCATGGCAAGGACCCAGAGCTGCCCAGCTTTGTAGAAAAAGGGATTAAGGAATCTATCCAGACTTAATAATCCAGTCTACCTGCAGTGTATCTTCCCCCTGTCCTCAGCCCCTGCCCCTTGGAGACGGGGATAGGGGTTGGATTCAGTCCCTTTTTCCTTCTCTGTCCTTTCCCTGCATAATGATGACAGCTCTGATCAGAGAGAAGGCCACTGATAGGGACAGGCACTCCCATGTCATAAGGGACCATTAGGGACTCCTGGGTTTCTGTCTCTGCACCTTAAAATGGATTCAGGCCCTGGTCTGTGACCACACCTTCTCATGATGGTGACAAGGGTTGCCCATGGATGTGGGCAGCCCTCTTCAATCTGAGAGGAAGTAAGAGGACATGGACTCAAATGACTCAGGCTTCAAGAAGAACCCACCCCTCCTTTATATGGGCACTGAGCCTCAGTGTCTGTATCTGCCAAATGGAGCCATGATCCCTGCCTCACAGCCACTGTGAGTGGGGTCATGTTTGCTGAGAGGGCTCTCCACCTGCTGTCGAGTGGAAAGGGCACAGCTCCGGAATCATGGAGACTTGGGTTCAGATCTCGGTGTCACCATTGGGCAAGTCCACCTTTCGGCGCCCTAGCTTCCTATTTGCAAAGTGGGGAGAGTGAAGCCCACTTCTTCAGTGCTGTGAGCAGTGAAGTAAGTGCCATCCTTGGTGGTGGCAAATGCTCAGCAGACGGCAGCAGAGGGCACTGATGCTGCTCGACGTCCGTGTCCCATGTCACGGGTGAGGAAACTGAGGCTCCAAGAGGAAGGAGTGGCGGAGCTGGGTGAGAACCGGGCCTGTCTGCCGCACACACATCCTGCTGCCCACTGAACCCCTTTCCCTCCTTGACTGACCTTAGCAGAACTGTTTGCTCTGGAGCAGGCCCAGCCATCCTCGTATCTCAGCCACAGGTTGGGGAGAGCATGGCTGGTGTGGCATCTGCTCTTTCCCTGAACCTGCAGTGACAAGCTAACAGCTGTTGCCAGGGGTCCTGCGTCCCACCGCCAGCAGGGGAGAGCTGTGGGTGGCATCCCCGGGGCCGCGTCTAGGGTGCTGTTCCCTGAGCATCTCGGCGGGCTTCGCGGGCTCAGGGCACTGGGGGGCATGGCGAGCATTGGGGTGAGCTGGCTCCCTCCAGTGCTGGATCGCTTGAGTCACTCTCCTCTGGTGCCCAACCCATGTTTGTTCTGTCTTTCTGGGTTTCAGCCCTTTGGCCAGTGGGAGGTTAAAGATTACTGAGGCAGCTGACAATAAAAGTGCCCGGCACACTGGCCTTTGACCATCCATTAGAAGGCAGTGGGATCACATTCTACACAACCGTCAACGGCGAAAGTGGTGAGGGTGTAGGCGAGGGGCACACCCTCCTTGTATTAATATTAAGAGGATAGTCACTCCTGCCTGGGCAATCGGGCCAAGTTTCTCTTTTATCTGAAGCCAGGGCCACAATGTGGCATTGTTCTCTATCTCAGAGGCCACTGTGCGGCCCCAGAGTGGACCCAGATGGACTCCGCCTGGCAGAGTAAACACCCATCCAGAGGTGGCTGGTGGCAACAGGGAGAGGAGCTCTCTCCTGGAGGAGATGTTTTCCTCACAAGTGAGTCCGGGGCTCAGAGACCTCGCGACGTTGCTAGCCCTCCGTTCTGGGCCTTAATTTCCTCGTCTGGACCGGATGGCTAGCTTACACTCCACGCCCAGCAAAGTTCCTAATCTTTTCTGTGCTGTGGAGCTGGGGAAGAAGGAGGACCCCCTTTTCTTAATGCGTAATATAAAACCGGAAGATGACAAAGGAAACCGATCAGATTGAAATAGTTATCAAGATATTTAAAAGCAAACGTGAAATAACAGAAATACATGTGCTTCTTTACGAATGCCTTTGAGGAACAAGATCTAGCCAACTACTCCATCTACCAGCTACTGGAATTTCTAAGTAGTGATGAGTGAGAGCGATATTGCAAGGTATCTGTGACAGCAAAATCATAGGCGCCACTGGACCTCTGAGGGTTTTTAAAAATCTACGTTTCTTTTTAAAAATTGTCTATTTTGAAATAATGACTTACAAGAAATTGCAAAAATAGAAGAGCAGTCCCATTTATCCATCACCCAGCTTCCTCCAGTGGTGAAACATGAGGGTTATGTACATGATCAGAGCCAGGAGATTGGTTGGCACAATGTGATGAACTAGATTCAACTGGGATTTTATCACTTTTTGCATACACTGGTCTTGTTTTTGTGTATAAGCTGATGACATTTTATAGCACGTGTAGGCTCGTATCGCCACTATCACAGTCAAGATGCAGAGCTCTTCCCCGGTGACAAAGGAGCCCCCTTGTGCTGCCCCTTTACAGTCCTACCCACCCAGCTTTCTTCATCCACACCCTCCCCTGTTAATTTGTTCTTCATCTTGTAAAAATAGTTAACATGCACCAGGCACTGACCAAGCACGTGCCCACGCACTAAAGAGGTGAAAACTGAGGCTCAGGAAGGTTTGGTAATTATCTGAGATCACTCAGCAGTAAATATCCTAATGAATGCTGCCTGCATCCAGGGCTTTCCCGCTCATCTTCACCCACAAACCTCACAGTCTCTGGAAGAGACACCCAAGATGTGAACTGGGAAACCCGGGCTTGGTTTCCAGCTTCGTCTCCTGGTAGCTGTGTGATTTGTGGCACGTTCTGAACCTCTCTGAGTCTCAGTGTCTTCACTTGGAAGCTTAGGGGAAAGCGTGATAAGCTCACCTTGCTGCAGATGCCTGCTGAGTGAGCTTGGAAGGGATGAGGGTGAGCTGCCCCTACCCAGGTGGTGCGTGCACATGTGTGCGTGCTTGGTGTTGGTGGGGATTCAGAGCCAGAGCAGCCTGGAAAAGCTCAGAAACCCCTCATACACACACACACACCACACAAACACGCACACACGCATGCGCGTGCACACACACACGCACACAGCTTGGTGGCCAGGTTATCTTTACTTTCTCATCATCTCACATATCCCTTGAGGGCCAGCACACCTGTCCTGAGATTCTGACAGTTACAAGCCTCTGGAAGAATAGCAGGTAGAGATGATAGCTGGAAAAATTCTGTGCTGCCAGATGCCTGAGGAAATTGGTGGAAAACTGGTTGCATTCAGAGACAAATGGTTGAATATATAAATGAATGAGTGAACATATATCTTCTAAGTATCACACCATGCAGAGGGTTGTGAATTAGTTGAAATCCTTTTGATTGCAAATGACAGAATTCCAACTCAAATTGGCTTAAGGTGGAAAAGAGTTCATGTGATAAAACCCTCCAGGGCGGGTACCAGTGACCTCAGGGTACCTGGAGCTGGGAGCTTAGACGGCACTGCTGGCTCGCTCTCTCACTCTTGCTCAGTCTCTCCAGCTTTTAGTCATCTCAGTTCTTCTTTGCACACTGCCTCCACGTGTGTGCAGAATAGACTGGGAAGCAGTTTATGGCCCTGGACAGCTCTGGGATCACACTCTCCCAGCTAGTGACTTAAGAGCAAAGATGACTCTTCTCCATTGGGTCTATCCAAGATATTCTGGGGAAGAACCCAATTGATGTTGCATCCCATGACCATGTCTGGAACATGGTGACCAGTAAGCTCAGCTGGGGTTGTGAGCTCAGTAGCTAGGCGGTGGGATCTTTTTTGTTCCCCAGATATCTAATTGGAGAGCTCTGCTAGGCTTGAAAAAAACAGCAACAAGATAAAACTTGTCAGGAAGTTGGCTGGATGTCCAGAGAATTGCCTGGGAATGTCTGGAGGAGCTCTTCAAGGACAAGAAGGGAATTCAGGGACTGCCAGTGCCTTGCCAATGACAGCACGGGTCACCTGGAATCATTGAATGCATGCTTGGAAATGTTTATTGAAATTATTTAATATTCCATCCAGATACGTAGCTATAAATAAGTCCAGGCTAAACTAGCAAAGACATATTATATGGCCACAGTTTAAAGAGGCTGAGTCAATAGGCTTCATTCATTCATTCATCCATCCATTCATTCATTCATTAAATGTTGAGTGCCTGTGATGTCCTGGGTATTGGACATAAATCAGTGAGTGAAACAGATACAGTCTCCTCAGTTTGCCCGATGGTGTCGCTTGATGGTGTCACTAACAAACATGCAAGGACTTCCCAGTGCCTGGGGACAGAGGGGAAGCTGCTCAGCCTGGCCTTCGAGGCATCAACCATTCAGCCCCAGCCTTGCTTTCTAACCTCAGTCATCAGTGTTCTCATGGGGTGGTTCCCTGCACTCACTCTGCCTTTGCAGGCCTCTGTGCTTTTGTCCATGCTGTTGACTCTTCTTGGGAGCTACCCCCCAGGCTCTCCCTAATCCCATCTGAAGTCCCCTCAAGGCCGGCTCCCATGCCACCTCATCTCTGAAGCCTGTGTCCTCATAGTCTTTGCTTGTAGGTGATGGAGTGTCATGGCACTGAGATGCTGAGGACTGAGTGGGCAGCACAAAGGGTCTGTGTGTCACTGAGTGACTGCCTTTCCTTGTAGTTGGAGTCACTTGGAGCCCTGGACTGTGGGCCTCTGTGTGCATCCTCACTGCTTTCTGAGGTGTTTGACCCTGGTTTCTCAAAACAGAATCTTTGCTTGACTGATCATTTTAAAAACTATTAGCTCATTTGGTCTTCCCAGTTACCCCAGGGGGCGCAGATAGTAGCCAGTTTTGAAGATAAGAAAACTGAGGCCCAGGAACTCCTGTTTCAGGCAACCCTGTGGACCAAATGGATGATTCTCTTATAGGAAATAACTAAAAATCTTGGATTGAAAAATGTCTTAAATGCACCCATGAGCTGGTGAGAAAATAAGGTCTACTTAGGCCAGGAAGTAGGTGAAGGGAGAGACTCAGGAAGGTCAGTAGAGAGCTGAAGCTAGCTTTTGACTTGGGGACATTTGTTGAACCAGGTGACGCTGAGAATTGATTTTGCTATCCTGAGGCAGGAGGGTAAGAGGACACGGCTCAGGACCTGCCCGAGATGAGAAGTTTGGTATAAAGCCAGGAACACAGAAGGGCACCTCCATGTAAGACAGAATTAGAAGTCAACGCCCCCTTCCTGAGATGGAGAGGAAGAATGTCTGTCTTGGACTACAGGGCTGGGTGAGAGGGACAATGAGATTCCTCTGAGAATTTGTAGCCAAGGGTAGTTTGTATCCCACATTCATAGAGCCTGGGAGCCCAAAGAACTTTGGCTGAGACTTTAGCTTCAAGTGGCTCCATATTGGTAGTGATCTCAGCCACCTGACAGAAAAGAATGAATATTCTCTCATCAAGAAGCAATTTTCATCCTAGGCTTTGAAAACTTTCCATAGTTCCATGGAAAATGAACAACTTCAATGTAAAAATCACTATACACACAAGGAAATGAGAGAGAGAGTGTGTGAGGGAGAAAGCAAGCAGAATTAGATACGGCATAATCAGTCTTTCAATAGCTTCAGACGTATTGTATAAAGAATGCAAAAAATCATGTTTAATATATCTAAGAAATAAGTTTAAAATGAGTGGGAACTAAGTAGATTAGAAAATGAACTAGAAATGTAACAAAATATAAAAATTAGAGTTAAAGCTCAGTGGACAGATTTAATATAAGTT
Organism: Vicugna pacos; assembly: GCF_048564905.1. Taxonomy (NCBI): domain Eukaryota; kingdom Metazoa; phylum Chordata; class Mammalia; order Artiodactyla; family Camelidae; genus Vicugna; species Vicugna pacos. Next base: position 90,643,402 of record NC_132992.1, on the reverse strand, counting down.
TAGAAAAAGCTTAAGAAAGACTTAGTGAATTTGAAGATAGAAGTAAGGAGGCTCTTGCTAACCAGCTCAAGAGGCATAGATATGGAAAATACGGACAAGAGGTTAAGAGACCCAAAAGATAAGTGTAAGGAGTTCAAATGTAGTCTAATCACAGCTGCAAAAAGAAGGAAGGGAAGAAAAGAGGAGAAGAGAGTGGGGGAGAGGAAGGGAGACAGGGAGAGAGCAGGGAATGGAGAAAAGCCAGTAATGTGAAGAGATGATAGTTGAAAACTTCTGGAATTGAGGAAACAACAATTCTCAGAAGTCCAATAAATTCGAAGCAACTTATAGGAAAAGAAAATATAGTACAATGAAACTGCAGGACACCAAAAACAAAAGATTTTAGAAGGAGATTTCCTTGTATAAGAAAAGATAGGTAATACATGATGGAGGAGCAGGCTGACAATTGACTTCTCAGCAGGAACAATGGAATTCGGAAGACAGTGGAATGTTATCTTAAATGTGCTGCGAAAAAAACAGTCAACCTGGAATTCCATACCCAGTGAAAATATCTTTTAATAGTGGGGATTAAACACAGGTTTTATTTCAGATAAACAAACCCAGAAAATTTGCCACCAATAGATCTTCACTAAAATAATTCTTAAGAAGATGCTTTAAGCAGAAGGAAAATGATTCCAGATGAAAGGTGTGAGGTTCATGAAGGAAAGAACTAAGAAAGTGGTAAAATGTGGGTAAAAAAAATTGTTTTGTGCAGAGCATATCAAGCAAAGTGTGGGCACATCTGGCATGTGCATATTGAGTAGGTGTTCATGGTGGTGGTGAACACAACAACTTGCAGGATAGTTATGTAGAAAGAGTGCAGGTTTAATAGCAGAAAAACTTTGGTCTGATCATTATATTTCCATTCATTCGCTGAATGAGTTTGAGAAAATACGTTTGAGAAAAACAATGTAGTTTTGCAATATATTAGATAGGGATAAAGAGAATGCTCTTAGGGTTTTTGTGAGTAATAATTTAGATAATGCACACACAACGCTAATCACAGGACACATAGTTGGAACTTTGATCTCAGTCTGAATCCTAACTTCTCATAATCTGGAAATACAAGGATAGGTGGCTGAGGAAGGTGGGTGGGGGATCAGTCACTTACGAATATTAATAACCATGCTACCATGCATTGAGCATCTATACACTAGGCACTATGCCGTGAACTTTGTATTTTCTTATTAAACCTTTACAATATCTTTGTGAAGTGGGCAGTAGTATGCCTAGTGTATTTGACATGCGAAGCCAATGATTTTTAGCTCTTTCCTTCCTCAATATAACAAAATTAATTTTAGTAATGATCATGCAATAATCAGTCATAATCATTGTTTTTTATTGCTATTTAGTTCTAAAACAAGGAACAATTTATAAAGAAATACCAGTGTTAAATATATTTAAATTTAGTACAGTATTTCATTTATAAACTAAAATTTGCACTTATTAAAAAAACCATACCTCTCAGTTTGCAAGCTTGAACAATTCCCAACCATTATGAACTTACTTTCCAAGTGAACACATGAACTGAGTTCCTGTGTACTGGGGGCAAACCATTTAACTGGAAAGTTTTTGAATTAACTTCCTTGTAGGACACAATATTCAATAAAGGGTTAGTAATAAAAATGTGCTAATTTGAAACTTGCCCTCATATTATTAAAACTCAAATGTAATAGCAGCAATTATTTAGAAGTTAGACCAACAAAAGATTTTTTTTCTAGGAGGAGTATTTTATTACTAGCATCATTTAGAATGGCCAATGCATGGTGTTAATAAAAAGCAGAGCAAATTTTAATTAGTTTTATTATCATTTAAAAATTATCTATAGACAATTGCCTGCACACAGGGTGTACTTGTAAGGGGCCACACTTGACACACTGCGATATGCCACTGATTTAGGTATTTCCTTTGAAAATTTTCATCTTGGTTGGGACTCTCACTTTAGAATTTCAAATTCTTGGTAACTTTGTGCTTCATCCCCAAACTCTCAGTTTAATGTCTATCTTTCTATATCTATCTATCCATCTAAAGTGTATGTATATGTGTGTATATGCACACAGCACTTCAATGTAGAATAGATCATTCTAAAATTTACTACGATGCTAATACGCTTTTTGTTTTTTGTTATTTTCCCTTAAGGTGTCTTGAGATTTTCAAATTAGCACACGTAGGGAAATCTACCTTATTGAAAAATGGTTACATGGCATTGTATAGTGTGGATGCACCGTAATTTTTAAAACAATTTAAAAAATGGAATTGTAACGTGTAGGATATGCACAGACCATAATTGTGTAAGTTAAATTTCTTAAAAGCCAACCCATTTGTGTAACCACCACATATATTAAGAAATAGAAAATTATCAGTGCCCCGGAAGCTCCCTCACGTCCCCATGCAGTCATTGCTTTCTCTCTCTTCTCTGTCACCATGGCTTATTGTGCTTGCTTTTTGAGCGCTATGTGACTGGACTCACAGTGTGAAGGCGCTTGTGTCTGGCTTCATGAGATCCGTCCACAGTGCCACGTGGATCAGTGGGTCATTTGTTTTCTCATTGACTTACAGTATTCCATTTCATGACCATAGCTCAATTTATTTATCCATTCTACTAACGATAGATGTTTGGGTTGTTGCCAATTTGGGGCTATCGTGAACAACGCGGCTAAGCGCAATCCGGAGCCTACCTTTTGATGCCTGCAGATTCACGTTTACATCGAGGAGTGGATGGGGTGGGTATCCGTATATTCAGTTTTAGTGAACATTCTTGCCTTGTTCCTAATCTTAGGGGGAAAGCATTCAGTCTTTTACCATGAAGTGTTGTGTTAATTATAGTTTTTTGGAAGTCATCTTTTTTCAGGATGAGGAAATTTCCTTCTATTTGTAGTTTGTTGAGTTTTTAATCCTGAGTGAATGTTGAAATTCTTCAAATGCTTTTTCTGCATTATTGAGATGATCATGTCAGTTGTCTTCCTTCTATTAATATGTTAAATTACACTGATTTGCAAATCTTAAACCAACTTTTCATTTCTGGGACAAACTCTATTTGGTTATAATATATTATCATTTTATAATTACTCGAATTGCTAATTGCTAATCTGTGTTAAGAATTTTGTGCATTTTTATAAGAGATTTAGACTGTAATTTCCTTTTCTTGTAACATCATTATTGTAACGATTTTGGTATCAGGGCCTCAGAAAATGAACTGGGAAGTATTTCTTCCTTCTCTATTTTCTGAAGGAGTTTGTGTGTGACTGGTCTTATTTATTCCTTAAATATTTGATGGAAATCACCATTGAAGTTATATTTGCCTGGCTTTTTGAGGATTTTAAAATTACAAATTCAACTTCTTTAATATTTATTGGACTGCTTGCTTTCTGTTTCTTTTTGAGTTAGTTTTGGTAATTTATTGTCTTTCAAAAATTTATTTCACCTAGGTTGTTGAATTTACTGGCATAAAGTCATTCATAGTATTTTGGTAAGAATTTTTGTGTCCATTTTTGTGAGGAATGTTGATGTATGGATCCAGCTCTGAAGAGCTCACAGGAGTAGATTGTGAACATCTCTTTCTAACTTCACATTCAGTGATGTTTCACTGATAGCTTGAAAGCAGCCATAGTGGTATTATTTGCAACGTGGAAATTGCACTCCAACTCAAACTTCTTCCCCCTGCCAGAGAGAGCTGGCTTACCATCACGACGCCACTTGTTACCTTTTTAATGTTTGTGCGATCTGTGGTTCTGTTTTCTCTTTCATCCTTGAATTGATATTTTCTTGATTACTCTAGCTAGAGGTTTATCAATTTTATTGATCTTATCAAAGAACCAGCTTTTGGTTTTGCCTACTTTCTCTACTGTTTTTTATTTCATTGACTTCTGCTCTTTATTATTTCTTTGCTTCTGCTTATTTTTATTTTGGCCCTCTTTTTTTTTTTTTTTTAAACTTCTTAATATAGTACTAGCTTACAGCACAGGTTTTAGGCCTTTCTTCTTTTCTACTATATGGATTTAAAACTATAACTTTCCCTCAGCATCACTTTATTCATATGTCACATATTTTCATATGTTGTGTATTTACCATCATTAAATTCAAAATGCTTTCTATTTTGATTGCAACTTCTTTTTTGACCCATGGGCTATTTAGAAGTGTGTTGTTTAATTTCCAAATACCTGGGGCTTTTTTAAGCATCTCATTGTTATTGATAACTGACTAAATTCCACTTTAGTCGGAGCACATACCCTGTAAAATTTCAACCTTTTGAACTCCGTTGAGACTTATTTTAAGGTCCAGTGTATGGTCTATCTTGGATAATATTCTATATACGCTTGAAAAGAATTTGCATTCTGCAGATGTTAAGTATACTATCCTATAAACATAAATTAGTTACGGTGCTTGATAGTATTGTTAAATATCCCACATCCTTGTTGATTATTTCTCCAGCTGTTCTATCAATTACTTAAAAAATATGTTTTAAAATCTCCAGCTGTGATTGTTGTTTTATCCTTCCTCTCATTAGTCCTATCAGTTTTTGCTTTATATATTTTGAAGCCCTGTTTTTAAGTGCACATATATTTATAGTTTTTGCATCTTTCTGATTCCTTTATCATTATGAATTTCTCTTTAGTAGTACTTCTTTTTGTAAAGTCTATTTTGTGTGATATTAATAGAGCCACTCCACATTTCTTATGCTTACTGTTTGCATGGTACATCTTTCGCCATCATTTTACTTTCAAACTGTCTATGTCTTTGTATTTAAAGTGCATCTGTTGCAGACAGCATTTAGCTGAGTTTTCATTTTTATCTAGTCTGACAATGTTTGCCTTTTGATTGTAGTGTGTGACCCATTTATATTTAGCCTAATTACCAACTTGGTAGGGTTTAGGTATGATTTTGATATTTGTTTTCCATATGTCTCCTCTTTTTTTTTTTTGTTATTCTGTTTCTTTTTTTTTTGTCTTCTTCTATGTTAATCAAATTTTCTGATGTTTTGTTTAAATTCATCAATTGGCTTTGTAGCTACATACATTAACATTTTTATGGTTGTTCTGGAGATTACAATAGGCATTTTAATTTATCTGCTTAGAATTTGCATTGAAATATTTCAGATAAAATATAGGAAACTTGAAACAATAGTTTCATTGAATGCTATCATTTTATATATTACATCTGTGTTCATTATAAACCCAACAATACAGTGTTGTTAGTTTTGCTTTAAACAATCACATGCCTTTTAAAGACATTTCTTTTTCGTTGTTGTTGGAGGTGGTAATTAGGTCTATTTATTTTATTTATTTTTAGAGGAAGTAGCGGGGATTGAACCCAGGACCTCATGCATGCTAAGCATGTGCTCTACCACTTGAGCTATACCCTCCTCCCAACATTTCTTTAAGACAAGAAAAAATACATCCTAAAATTTATTCACATATTGGCCGTTTCTCATGCACTTTATTCTTTTCTATAGCTCCAAATTACCATCTGGTATCACTTCCCTTTAACTTCCTGTAGCACTTCTCGTAACGTTGGACTAATTAATCTAATTTTTTTGGTCTCTATTTTACCTTCTAAGGACAGTTTGGGGTTGCTAGCTTTATTTTTCTCTGCATTCTTTGAGTATGTAATTTCAGTACATTCTAATCTGCACTGTTTGTGATGAGAAGTCACTATTTAATTTAATTCTTTTTCCTCTCTGTGTAATGTGCCATTTTCTTGACTTCTTTAAAGAACTCTCTACCCTTGCTTTTAGCCCTTTGTTTATGGGGTTCTTAGGTGTCATTTTCTTTGTATTTATTCTGCTTAGGGTTTGTTTAGCCTCTTTGTCTGTAATTTAATGTTTTTCACCAAATATGGGAAATTTTAGACCATCATTAGTTCAGATGTTTTTTCAGGCTTTTTCTCTCTCTGTTTCCTTTTGAATGCCTTGATATGTATGTTGGACTTCTTGATATTTTCCTATAGTTCTCTGATGTTCACTTTCCTTCTGTTTTTTTCTCTCTGCTTTGGATTGGATAATTTCCATTCACTTATTTCCAAGCACAGTGGTATTTTTCCTTCTCTCATCTTCAGTTGTTAAGCACATCTAGTAAAATTTTCATTTTTTATTTCAGTTCTGTACTTTTCAGCACTAGAATATTCATTTAACATTTATAGTTGTATTTTCTGTTAAAATTTCCTATTTGTGTACTCATTAAGATCACTTTTTCATTTACCCTTTTAAGACATCATATTTCCCTTTATTTCTGTTAAATATTTATAATAGTTGCTTTGAGGTCTTTGTTTGCGAATCCAACTTCTGTGCGCATTGGAGTCACTTTCTATTGAACTACCTTTTTCCTGGGTATGTGTCACATTTTCTTGTTCATTTGCATGTCTAGTAATTTTTTGTTGAAAGCCAGATATTTTAGACAATACATTATAGTGATTCTACATTCTGTTATGTTCTTCTAAAGATTGTTGTTGTTGTTTTGTTGTTGTTCTTGTTGACTGTTAATTTGCCAGGTCTCAATCTTCAGACATCATCTCTTCCATCCTCAGTTATTCAACTTCTAGCTGCTGTAATTTTAGCTTGGATCCCTGGAATCTCCCCTCCACCAGCATAATTTGGTGATTAGCCAAGGATTTGGACAGTTTACACCCACAATTTGGCATTCACCCTTTCTCTAGCTTTCTTATTCCTATGGGTTCTCTCTTAACTTTCTAGCTGTTCTACCAATCTTGAGTTCTGACCTCCAGATCCAGTAAGGATTCAAGTTTCTGCTGCTGCTCTGCAGGCTGGGGAATGCCCTTAGCTAAAAAAAACAACGCGACAAACTTTCCGATCTCTTCCAATACAGTTCTGTCTTTCAAAGGAAGACTCTTCTCTGATTTTTGCCTGGTTTTTCACTGGCTCTCTGGGTTCTCCAGTATGCATGTACAAGATAGCAGTCAGCCAGGGCTTTGGGCAGACTTTATACTCAGATTTTTGAGCCTTGCTCCTTCTATTGTTCTCTTGCTTCCAGGATCCCACCCAGGATACTTAAATTCTGGGCTATTCTGCAATCTCTGAAATACCCCCTTAAGCTTGTAAACCTGAGGTTTTCTGCCATAGGGTTTGTAAGGATTGGAGATCACTCTCAGTCACCTCAGGGAAAAAAAATCAAGATATTTGCAGTTTTCTCCCATTGCAATGGCCTCTTTTATAACAAAACTCTCCTCTGCTTTCTGCCTTTTTAAAAATTCTATAATACCTTCAGATAATTTTTCTTTTAATAAATTTTGCTCTGATTTTAAAATGTTATCTTCGGGAGTTGTTGCCAAACCAAATGACTCTGCCATTACAACAAGCAGAAGTATAAGTCGTATTATTTCAAAATTTTATTTTCTGGTTGTTTGCTGCTGTTATATAGAAGTAAGAATGATGTTTTTATATTGAGCTGATATAACAGTCTTGCTACATTCACTTACTAATTTAAATAGCTCCTATGTGGATCATTTGGATTTTTCACATATGCTGCTGTTTGAGAAAATGACAGTTTGGTTTCATCTTTTCCAATTCTTGTATCCTTCATTTATTTTTCACTCTTTATCACACTGTCTAGGATCTTCAGAACAATGTTGATGTAAATGGTAGTAATGGGATCCTTGTCTTCTTTTTTATATTAAGGAGAAACCATTGTTTTTTTTTGTAGATAGTTTATAGATAGTTTTTATCAGAGTATGAAAGTTCACTTCTACTCTGTGTTTGCTCAGAGTTTTTTTAATTAGGAAAGAGTGCTGAATTTTATCAAATGAAAATATGATTTTTTTTTTGCGTTTTCTGAGAATGTAGTGAATCAAATTGACTGATTTTCAAATATTAAACCACCCTACGTTTCTGAGATAAATCATATGTAGTCATGATATTATCCTTTTAATAAATCACTTGATTCAACTTGCTAAAATTTTGTTTAAAATTTTAGCATCTATCTTCATGAGAGGAATTAATCTGTAATTTTAAATTCTTGTTATGTCTTTAGCAGAGTTTTAACATCAGGATTATCCTGGTCTCATAAAATTTGTTGGAAAGTATTCTCCCTTCTTCTGTTCTCTGGAAAAATTTGTGTAATGTTGACATTACTTCTGCCTTAAAGAAAGAATTCACCAGTGAAACAGTCCATGCCTGGACATTTCTTTGGGGGAAGATTTAAAATTACAAAATCATTTAAAAATATTTATATACTAGCCACATTTTCTATTTCTTCTTGTGCCCATTTTGAAAAGTTGCATTTTTCTAGGGCTTTGGACATTTCATCTAAACACTGATATATTTTGGAAAATGGTTGTTCTATGTATGTAGGATCTGTAGTGATGCCTTCTTTTCTTTTTTAATATTGGTAATTTATTTTCTCTTTGTTTCTTGATTGATTTTTCCAAATGTTTATCAATTTTAATCATCTTTTTTCAAAGAACGAATTTTTATTTTTGCTATTTTTCTGTAATACACTTGTTTCCTTTGAAATTTATTTCTGCTTTCTTCTTTGTTATTTTGTATTTTTGTCTTTGTATTTAGTTTGTTTTTTATTTTTTTCCAACTTGAAATGAATACTGAGGTCATTAAGTTTCAGCCTTTCTTCTTTATAATATCTGCTTTTGAGCTTCCTTTAATCACAGCTTCAGTTCAATATTGTGTTTTCATATATTGTATTTTTTATTATCATTTCATTTAAAATATTTTCTAATTTCTATTTTGGTGTATTCTTGACCAAGGGGTTATTAGAAGAGTTTTGCTTTATTTCCAAACATTTTGCATTTTCCTTTTGTTACTTTGTGGCTTAATTCCACCGTTGTTCAAGAACAAACTTTAAATGATTTAAATCTTTTCAGATTTGTTAAGATTTGCTTTATAGCTCAGCCTATGGTAATGGTGCCTTTCAAAAAGAATTTTAAAAACTTTATCTGGATTTTATACTTGTTCTTAACAAACACATCAGTCTCCTGAGAGCTTCTTCATCTTAACTGAAAACAGAATCCCACTGCATCATATTTTAATGAATCACTCTTTTATTGGTAAACATTTCGTTAGTTTCCAGTACTGGTGATACTGGAAAATCCTGTGATGGACATCCTTGTCATTACTTTTTGCACAGTTTTGTGATTCTGTCAGAATCAGAAGAGTGCAGCATGGCGTTTGCAGGCATGGGCTGTGAGGCAGATTCCTAGGTTTGAATTCTGGCCTTTTATCTTGTTAAAAATGCACATTCCTAGACTCCACCTTAGACCCAATGAATCAAATTTCTCACAGTCCTCCACGTTTGAGAGCTCCCGCTGTAAGGCGGGGAGTGGGAATGGTGGTGATACACTGACTAGAAGTGATAAAGAGCAACAGCTGATTATAAATGCTCCGGGAGGGAGGAGAGAACAGGTATTTTTTTCTGTTGCCTTAACTTCCTTTGGTCCCTTTGCTGCTTCCCAAATTGTTCTGAAATTTGGGCAATGAATCAGGCATTCCTGGATCTTCCTTTGCCCCCCACTTACGCCAGTGAGGAAAAGCAGTGAGCACACTCAGACAGTATTTGGGGAGGTTTGACTCATCGTCCGGGGATTGAGACTGAATCTTGGTGGATTCTAGTGGTTGCTGGAGAATTTATTTCCGTTTCATCTTCGGGGCTAAGGACAACTATGTCTCATGCGTTCCTCTTGGGGACGTGCCAACAACGGTCTCACTCCTGTTGGGGGAGGTTGGGGTGACAGCCAAACAGAGCCCGTTCCAGGGACAGGCTGTGGAGGATGCTCTGTTAATGTTTGCCTTCAAATGTTCATCTTGAAGCCATAAGAGCTCACCTTTCAGGCCCAGCTTAACATTCATTTTTCCCCCTACTAATTCATTTAACAAATATATAATAACCACAAGTCTGGGCAAATGATTTATTTAAATGTTTATTGTTAAAATTCCGTGACAATCACTGCTTTAATTGCTGGAGACACAGTACTGGACAAAATGGATCCAGCTTTCTGCCCTCATAAGATTATATTCTGGTAAGTGAAGAAGACAGCAACAACAAAATAAGTAAAACTACTACAATGACATGTTAGTAACTGTTACAGAAAATAAAGCACAGGGGCGAGATAGAAAGTGCCAGGAATGGTATTCAGTTTACTACAATGACTAGTTATTTAAGGAAATTTAAGATGTTCAGAAAAGTTGCAGGAATAGAACAAATGATTTTCAGATACCTTTCTTTCAGACCCCTCAACTGCTAATATTTTATTACATTTATTTTCTCTCTCTCCTTAATTATTTAAGAGTAAGATGTAGATACGCCTCTTTATCTCTAAATATTTCAGAATCTGTACTTCTCAAAGACAAGGATTTCTCTTATATAACCACAATCCAGCCATCAACATCGGGAAATTAATATTGGTACACAACTATTATCTAAGTCATAGCCCTTATTTAAATTTCACCAATTGTCCCAATAATGTTCTTTATACTAGAAGGAAACCCAGGGTTCTCCATTGGATGAAGTTGCCGTGCGTCTCCAGTCAGTCTCCTATTTCATGACGCTGACACTTTGGAAGAGCGTAGTCCCGTTATTTTGTAGAATGGGTTTTATTCCACACATTTATTCTACCAATAGAATGGATTATTATTCTTACCACCAAATGGTCATTTTTTAAATGGTGTCATTCCTTCCACTTTTATTAGTTGACTTTCTACTGTAAGGAAGAAACTTTCTTCTCATTTATTTACGAGTTGGTCTCAACTCACAGAGTCTTACTTTAGTCTGTAATCATTTGTTGCCATTACTTATTTTGATGCTCAGATTGTCCCAGACTGGCCCAGTGGAAGCCCCTTTGATCTGGTTTTTGTACCTTTGACATGCCTCCATCATTTTTTTTTTTTGGAGCACTTTCTTACTTTTTGCCACAAGAAGATGTTCCAGGCTCATTTCGTACTTTCCCTGCCCCAGGCCTGCAGTCAGCCGTTGGTTCCTTTTAGTGGAGAATCATCTTTATAAACCAAGATCTTGTCTTTACGTATGCTCATTGTTACTCAGGCCTGTTATGAGACAGAGCTGGGAAATTTTATACACACACACATCCATCCACATGCATTTATACTTATTTCTATGTCTAGTTATCTCTAGCTATATTAAAATCTACGAGGTCACACTAGTAACTCCAATTTCCAACAGCGCCTCATGGTCCGTTTTCTTATCCCCTTTCCATATTTATAACTCCTTTCTCAACAGTGAAAGCCTGGCTCCTATTATCAACAATATTGTCACTTACTTGTCCCATCCTAGAATGTGCCAAGAATAGTTTCAAGAATTGCTAACTTATTCCTCTGCAAAAAAGGAAGCCTACTAATTAGAATTCAATGTTTGTTTAAAAGTTATTTTCTGACTATTGTCTGAAGACATACAATGCAAATGCTGTGCCCAAAAGTTAGTTAGCACTCTCCTTTCAGGGTCGTTATGTCGTTTGTTTGGAATACAGCTCTTACTCTGCTTCTGTTCTAATTTAGGTCCCCTCCCCCATACTTGCTGCTCTTCTTCTCTTTTTTTGGAGAATGTGAAACATTAACATGGCTGGGATTTATAAAATGTTAGAGCCAGAGAAGTGTTATTCTCCCATCTCCCATCCCTTCTCCCCTTCCCGCTCCTCACTCAAGCCCCGTAGGTAACTGTTATGGACTGCAGTGCATCCTTGCAAATCCATAGGCTGAAGTCTTCACCCTCCCGCACCTCAGAAGGTGACTGTATGTGGAGGTAGAGGTGTAAGGAAGCTGAGATGAGGTCGTAGGGATTGGCCCCAATCCAGTAGGACTGGCGCCCTTCTCAAAGAGGAGATTAAAACAGGCACACACTGAGAGGACGGCCGTCCACAAGCCAAGGAGGGAGGCCTCAGAAGAAGCCAGCCCTGCCCACGCCTTGGTCTCGGACTGCGGCCCCCCCGGGCGGGCGAGGAGACCCGCGGCCTGCGGCTCTCTGTTTAACGGGCCGGAACGCCACCGCGGTGCCCAGCCTTGCTAGCCCCTGGTCTGTCGCTCCTGTGCCTTTTTGTTCAGATGAGCAGATGGACGCATATTTTCATCTCTCTTTTTTTCTTTTACGCCCCATGCAACACGCTGCAGGTGCTTTCACTTTCCCACCTCATACTATATCCTAAAGGCCACTCCCCATCCGTACGTCGGTTGCTGAATAGTGATCAAGCACATTCCTAGAATAATCCCACTTGGCCATGATGTGTTTTCCTTTTAATACATTGTGGCATTACATTTTCTAATAATTTGTTTAGGATTTTCAGCTCTATGTTCATGAGGGGTAAAGGTCTGTAATTTTCTTTTCTATTATCCTTATCAGTCTTAAATATCAGCATTATTTGTCCTTATAAAATGAGTTAGGAAGTGTTCTCTCTTTCTCAGTTTCCTAGAAGCGTTTGTGTAAAATTGGTATTATTTCTTCCTTAAATGTCTGGAAAAATTCACTAGTGAATTCTTCCGGGCCTAAAGGTTTGTTTTAGTTTTTGGTGGGAGTTGGAGGAGGCAAGGAAAGAAGTCACAGATTCAATTTTTAATAGACATGACTGTTGAGGTTTTCTGTTTCTTCTTTTGTCAGTTTTGATAAGTTGTGTTTTTTAAGGAGTTAGTTCATTTTATCTAAGTTGTCCATGTTTTAATGTAAAACCAGGAAGGGCCCACTGAGCAGGGAGCTGAGGGAGGTGGGGAAGTACATCATCCAGATACAGAGGCGGGTGGCTATAGCAGAAAGAGGAAACAGAAGATGCAAAGGCCCTGAGGCCTGCATGTGCCTGGTGCCTTGAAGAACAAAAAGCATGCCAGTGAAGAGCAAGAGAGATGAAAAGTGATGGAGATGAGGTCAGTGAGATAATGGAGCTTAGACCACCTAAGTCCGTGTAGGGTCTTTGTCTTTTCCTCTGAATGAGTGAAGGTTCTAAACAGAATATTGCTGTGATCTGACATGTGTTTCAAAAGATCAGACTGGCCATTGAGAACAGACTCAAGGATGGAGAGAGAAAGGCCAGATAGAAAGTTCTCAGTCCAGGGAGGTGGCAGTGGAGGTGGTAAGAACTGGTCTTGTCTGGAAAGACTTTTAAGGTAGAACCAGTCAGATATACTGACGAATTAGATGTCAGGTGTGGGAGAAAGAGAAAGATGAGGGAGGACTCTAAGGTTTTAGCCTGAGCTATGACCATTTACAGAGTTAGGGGATGTCTGGGAGGGGCAGGTTTGGGGGAGGAAGTTCAGGACTCAGTTTTGGAGAGCTTAGGAGTGAGCTACCTGCTAGGCGCCCTGTGAGGAGGTCAAGCATGTCATTGGGTAGGTGGAGTCAGGGTTCAAAGGATGACGATACAAATTGGGGAGCTATTGGCGTGTAGGTGGCATTCAAAGGGCTTGAGAGATTGATATCGCCAAGAGGGTGAGTTATAAATTGAGAAGAGGTCCAAGGCATGAGCCCTGGGGCTGTCCTGTGTCCAGAGGTTGAGAAACGAGGAGGGACCAGAAAAGAGGTTGCTGACTGATGAGACGGGGTTGGAGGAGGGGGATGTGGGCCGGGGGCATGTGGCTTCCTGGAAGCCCACTGAAGAGGAGGGGGTGGTCAGCTGGACAGTAGGCTGCTGCTGGGTCTGGTACAGCACAGACTGAGCACTGACCATCAGGGTGAGCAACATGAAGGGCGGTGGTGATGGAGGCAAGAGTAGCTGGGTGGAGCTGCCTGAGCCAGAGCCAGAGCAGATGGAGTGGCTTCCAGAGGGAACGGGAGACAGTCATTCAGCTGAGTAAGTGTAGGTAACGTCTTTCAAGAATTTTCTCTTCTTGGAGAAACAGGGTGGTTTCTGGGGGAAATGTGGGTAAATCACAGCATGTTTTAGTTACAGCCCCAAATACAGGAGCCATTTACTCCATGCCTTGGATGTGTCATTCTTGTGGGACTCTGGGGACTCAGAGGTGGAGGAGACACCGTCTCTGTCCCCATGCAGTTTAGCAGCAGTGATGGACCTACAGAGATTTACAGCCCAGGAAGGGATTCAGTGTGATGGGTGAAGCCCAGGGGCTGGTGGGAAGGGCCTGACCAGCTGAGCAGTCACCGAAGTCTTCCTGGAGGAAGTGATGCTGGGCTGAGCTTTGAAAAGGAGCTGAAGAGGCCCCCACCTGTAGGACGCCTTCCCTGATCTGCCTAGTTAGTTGTTTTGCCTTCGTTTTTGCACAGCACCCCCCATATTCAGGTCCTTAGCACCTGCTTCATTCTGCTTGGTATTGATCATTTATCGGATCCCATTTATGTGTATCAGGCATCTTCCATACCCAGATGCTCAGTTTGGTACTTTTGCCTGCATTATCTCAGTGAGTCCTCAGGGGTCCTGAGGTCCTGCTATGACCCCCACTTTACAGATGAGTAAATGAGGCTCAGGAATGAAGTACCTTGTCCAAGGTCATACTGCAAGGAAGTTTCAGAGCTCTGATTTGAATTCTGTTTGGTCCCTACCCAGCAACCCTTGTCCTTTGCCTCAGGGGCCTCTGCACACAGTAGGGGCTCAGGAGATTTTTTTTTGAGATGGCACAGAAAAGAAGTGAGGTTTAGCTGTTTGCTTGCTTGTTTGTTTGTTTTCAGAAGCCAGAGGAGGAGAACGTCTCCTGGCTTGCTGCACAGGTACAACTCGGAAGGGGTCTCAGTGCCCCGCCAGCCCATCACAGAGGGATGCTGCGGGAAGCTGTGTGGTTTCCCCCTGGTTCCCGGGGCCATGGGGTGAGCCGTGGGGAGAACCGAGGCATGACCCTTGCTGCAGGCTAACTTCAGGGGGCCCTGCATGACACCAGATCCTCCTGTTCCCCACCTCTGCCTCAATGCCTTCAGGGGCTCCTGAGGATCAAGTTCAATGAAATTAGCCAGACACATCTTCCAGTCTATCTTTGCCTCCTCCCTCGGCCCCTCTCTCCCCTCCTTCCCCTCTTACCTCTGCTTGCTTGCTTCCTTCCTTCCTTCCTTCCTTCCTTCCTTCCTTCCTCCCTCCCTCCTTCTTTTTTCCTTTCTTTCCTTCTTCCTCCCTTGGTAATCCTTCCCTCCCTTTCTTCTTCCTTTCCTCTTTTTCTCTCTCTGTCCCTTTCCTTCTGTTCTTTTTATTGAAAATATCACCAACTCTTTTCTTTTATACGTTTCTTTGTCGGGATTGTGCAGTGTGCTCAGTTTTGGATTCTGGTGAGGTAGCAGGCTTCCTCCTCCAGCGAGGGCAGTACCTCGGGGGCTCATTCCCTGGTCTACCCCATCATCCCGCCCCCGCATCAGCATGCACCCTCGTTCCCTCCCTCATTTACTCCTTCACCTGCCACCGCTCCCCCTGCTCTCGGTGCCTTCATCCTGTGAGCCTCTGTGGCAGGGAAGCTGGTGACATGCAGGTGGGTGAACCGTGGTCTCTGCCTGCGGTTATTCATGGTCCAGGTGAGGGACACAGGGAAACGCTTGGGAAGTCTGGGACGGGGTGGCTGCCATCGGAGCAGGACCAAGTGATGCGAAGGTGGGAGGACAGAGCCAGCGCTGGAGGAAGGGGGCAGTGAGCGGGACTGGCTTCCGGGACGAGAACCCCGAACAGTGAGTTGCAGCCTGTCACCCACTGCAGGAACCAGACCAGAGCCCCCAGGCAGAGGGACATGGTGTAAGGAGGAAGGCCATGCTTTGTCTGCAGGGACCCATGGCAAAGTGGAAGAGGTGGCTGGGCTGGGGGTAAGGCGTCACTGGGTCTCAGTTTCCCTGTCTGTCACAAGATGGGGCTAAGCCACTCCTCCTAGGACTCCTCCATCTCTGAGCCTTCACTGGGGAAGCAGGTGCATTCTGACCCATTGCGATGATGGGTCCCTGGCAGTTTGGCCTGTTTGGTTCCCCATGCCTAGCAGTGCTGGGCCTCATGACCACAAGGACAAAGCTGGGCAGTGAGACTCACCACGGGGAGAGGCCCCCATCCCAGGCTGGGGTCCCCACATGTATCAGTGTGGCACCACGTGGCACTGTACGGGGCTCTTTATCATCTCGACTCCCTCCTGAGTTATTCCCTGGTTCTCTAGGACCTGGTGGCCTTCCTGAAGGGAGACACCTTATTTGAGGTGAGGGCTGGTCAGTCTGGCCTCGGTCAGGGCGTGGCTGGCACACAGTGGGAACACATGTGGCCATGACTCGAGGAGACTGGGAACAGATGGCGTGAAGGCAGCAAAGCCCTGAGTTGTGCCCTCCATTTTCCTGTCACCCAGGTGACTGGGATTCAAGAGCTTTTCCACGCCTTTGTCAGGCCTCAGGAGACAAAGTCCTGTGGCTTCTCAACAGCTCGTTTCTCTTTGTTGATTGACAGGTGGAAAATCTGGGGCTGCAGCCATGGCCTGGGAGCCAGGGGCAGGGGGCCCACCCCCAGGGCTCAGGCTCTCCCTCCTGAGGTAGGTGGATGGCATCATCTCTTGTTTCCTCCCAGTTTAAAAGTTCTCTGATCTAAATCCATCCATCAAACACTATTTTGAGGGTTTTGAAGTGAAGCCTGGGTGTTTTACATCATCCCACACACCTGCTTCACACCTTCCAGAGTTCGAATGTCTCTTTTGACTGGCATGTCAGATGGCCACGTTTCTGGACCAGAGGGGCCCCGTTCATGAGCCTCTTTTTCCAAGGAGCTGACTGGTCACCTCTAAATCCTGTAGGTTTGTTTGGTCCTGACAGCAAGGTGCATAACAAGGAATAAAATCTCCCAGATTAAGACCTCTGTGTTACCCTGAAGGCCCGCACTTCTTCAGGGTGATGGGGGCAATCACAGTGAGAGATGGATAAAGGTAGCAGTGCCATCAGTAAATATCAGAGGATGGAGGAAAAAAAATTCAGCTGGCTCAGAATGAAAATCCTACGTTCGGTTATATAACAACAGATCAGGCGTGTTATCTGTGTCAGGAAGCCATACTCCTGCTCCCTAGATTGGTAGAGAAATTTCTAGTTAAGGCCCGTTTGCCCTTTTAGTCGAGACTGAGATGGGGTACCTGGGCACATGCTGGGTCTGGATGCGGTGGCCAGCAGGCACCGTCCTCCAGCATTCCACGTGCTGGGCAACATTCCCCAGCCTCCCTTGCAGTTACGTTGGGTCACGTGACTAGCTCTGGCCAATGAGCTGTGAATAGAAGTGACGTGTGTCCCTTCTGGTCTGTGGCAGTGAAGAGCCAGTGTGACTCTTTGATGCCCCTCTTCCCCTGCTGTGGCCCTGGAGGCCACACGATGTGTGGTTAGAGGGGTAGGAGGGCCACTCACATGCAAAGCAGAGGTCATCAGGGAACCTGCATGACTTTTCTTGTGTAAAACTCTTACACGTAGAGATTAGCTTGTTTCTGCAGCTTAACCTGTCTAGTGGGAAGAGGCAGAAATGAACGGTTCCCACACCACTGGAGAACCAGACTTTGAACCTTGACTCTGCCGCTCCTGGCTGTGCACCCCTGGGCTAGCCGCGTCACTTGGTTTCCCCCCTGTAAAATGCGATAGACTGGTCTGTAACTGACAGGGTGGGCGTTTTGGAAGCGTGGGTGGAAACCGTTCGGCCAGTGCCTGGCACATAGCAGGGGCATAGACTATGTCAGCGCTGGTCTGCAGCCCACCCCCTTGACTCTGCTCCCTCACAGCCTCACAGGAAGACAGCCCTGTTTGCTCAGTCACATCCACTGGCCGTTCTTGCCTGCATTTGGTCAAAGTTGCTGACGCCTGTGCTGGGTGTGAACCCAGCACTTCTCAGAAGTGTGAATTCTCCCGCCGATCCTCCCACGGCTGCACGCACAGGCCTGAAGGTGGCAGAGCCATCTGGAGTCAGTCCTGCCCCAGGCTTCAGTTTTCTTAAGAGGGTACAGGGGGGACAAAGACGAAGAGTTTCCTTTCCCATCTGGCCTGGGGAAGGAGCAAAGCTGATTTTGTTTGTTCGGATGGTTCAGGGGCGGGGGAGGAGAAGGCAAGGGATCTTCACTTGACTTCATCCCAAATAATTTTCAGTACAAACTAAAGAGACCCAGCTCTTATGCAAATCCATTTCCTTGAGCCCTGCATTGCCATTTGCTACCACCAGTGTGAGGTAGTCAGTTCTTTGTTGTGTCTTGTTTTTCACTCTTTGTTTATGAAACTCCAAAGTGAAAATGAAACCCAACCACACGCCAGGCTAACACCTCAAGCGGCTGAAGGGTTTTAGAGGTGCTGGCTCATTTTGGAGTCAACCTTGTATCAATGCTGAGTGTGTGCTTTCTTGGAGGGGTGTGATCTGAGGGCCAATGCAAAGGCTCTTCAGTCCCCCCAACCCCTGGATCTCCCCCACTGAAATTTTGCTTTTCTGCAAGTCCTGCTGTTATAATCGGAGTTTGAAGGCTGTGCAAGTACCAAGTGTGAATGGGAGGCTGGCCTGCGGCGCATGGTGGGGGTTCCGGATGGAAGGAGAATCCGCCTTTGTCTCGGCCTTGAGGTACTACTAGCCCGGTCATCACTGCTCTTTTTCATGGTGACAAGGAGGACCAGCAGTTCTTGTCCACACTCTTTGCAAATGTGAAACGCCTGGGAAGCTTCTTGCAGTGTTGCACTGCCTTGCAGGAAAGACCTGTGGCCTCTGAGCCGCCCAAGGGCAGGATCCTCAGCTGTGTGGTCCAGCTCTGCGCCCCGGGCCTCGCACATGGCCTGGCACACGGCAGGATCATGCCTCAGCTTCCTAGGGCTGCCGTACCCAAAGTGTCACAAACTGGGGGCTGAATACAACAGACAGTCGTTGTCTCCCAGTTCTGGAGGCCGGAAGTCTGACACCAAGCTGTCGGCAGGTCCCCGCTTCCCTGAAGGCCCTGGCGGAGGGCACTCCCACGCCTCTTTCTAGCTCCAGGAAGCTGCTGGGCTGATTTTTGTCTCTGTGGACCTCTGGCCTTCCTCTCTGTTTCTCTTTGGGCGTCCTCTCTTTTTCTTAGGAGGACTCAAGTCATATTAGGTTCAGGGCTCACCCCAATCCAGGATAAGGTCACCTTCACTAATGTTATCTACAAAGACTCTTTCCAAAGAAGGTTACAGTCACAGCTACAGGGGTTAGGATTTCAGCATACTTTGGGGGGGACACAATTCAACCCACAATAGAGCACAGCCCATATTGACCAAGTGAATGATCAGACACTGAGGGGCAGAGAGGACACTGGAAATGGCTGCAGGGAGGAGGGCCCTGCATTTAAGATGCACAGAGCTCTCCAGACATCGCGGTACACTGTGATGTGGGTGTTCATCCAGTTCTCCACTTTGCTGAGGCCCAGGGTCCTTTCCTTCTGAGGGTCATTGTGCACTTTGGCCAGCCATTCGTTCATTCACTCAACTGCTGTAGAGGGGCCAGACCCTTAGCTGAGTTCTGATGAGACAGAGAAGTCAAAGATACAGTTTCAGCTCCCAGGGAGCCCCCAGCCAAGCCAGGAGATGGCTGTGAAAAGGTTCATTTTGATACCATAGGCTGTAGATGGACGTCTGGAACTCTAGGAGGAATTTGGGGAAGATGTGGCCGAGCAAGATTTAAAAAAAAAAAACTGCCTTAAAAAAAGACTTTAATTTTATCCAAGTCAGGCCCCCACTGATCTGAAAAATACTTGACCTCACAACTGCTAGGGGATCTGGGCGCCCTGACTAGGGTTGGGATTTTCTCTGCAGATGCCAGGGCGCAGGTACCGCCGACAAGAAAACTTCCCCGCGACGGCTCAGGGCTGGAAGCAAAAGCATCTCAAAGGCTGGTTGTGAAGTTTCCAGGGTAGAATGTCCTCTGCAGGGAGAGTAAGAGCCACCCCGTAGCCTTCCCAGTTCCAGAAGGCTCTGTGGTGAATACATAATTAGGCCCTCTGTAATTACCAGTTTGAATCTGCCTAGGACACTAGGGCTCCCACCCCCTAATTTACCTTATAAATTTATTCTGCTAAAAAAGTCGAAAATGTCAGTCTTCCATGAAAGCTGCATAAATGAATTATCTCCCCGGATGACAGAAGGTGGGAAGGAGGGGGAAGCTTCCAGAGGACATCCTTCATTGTGAGTGTCTAAAAGTACCCCACACTTAGCACGCATCCAGCCCTCAGCCCAGCCAGGCAGCTTCCTGGTACTGATGCGGAGATGCTGACGTCCGTGGCTCGGTGGGAAGGGAAGAACGCCAGCTCCTCGGCGTCCCAGACGGTGGGGAGAGGGGCCATTTAAAACCTGCCCCTTTGGACTTCAAGAATCTTGCCCGGCGTGTAGTTGCACGTGATGAAGGCCCCTAAACAGAAGGGAAAGAAGGGAAAAAAACAACTCAGCTTCTTAAAAAGAGTCCCGTCCAACTTCGCTGCAGTCACTTCTGCCCCCAGGATGGTCCTATGCCAGGACAGTGTCCTCCTGCCCCTGCTTCTCCAGACCAGACGGCCCCGCAGAGCTCTTCAGAGCCCAGTGGCTGCACCGGTGACTCTCCTACAAAACTCTAAAAAAATGTATGGCAAGTCTTTCATGGCATTTTCGAAAGTTTGGAAAATTCAGTCCTTTGAAAAGCCTCTCTAGTGCCGTCACCCTAACACAATAGCGGCAGTCATTTCTGTATCTCGTTTCAGTCTTTTTTTCATAGGTGGTCTGTTATCTCCCCTCTCCCCCCACACAAAGGACAGCTGTCACAACCTGTAATTGTTAATTTCTTGTGGCAGATGATAAAAGCCGAAAATGCCAACTGTGGGGAATTTGGAGACCAAGAGAAGGAAACGAACAGGGAGCCTCTGGTGCCCACTTCCAAGATGATGCCCTCCAACTCCTGGCGGCGGGGGGTGGGTGGGGGGTGGTGTCTTCTCCGCCTTTGTTCTGTGGGCACAGCCTTTTCAGGGCCCCTGTGCAGTTGTATTAGGTCTCGTATTGAGGTCCAACTGTTTCATGCGTTGATGACCTGCTATGTGCCTGCCACGGGCCAAGGAGAGAACACAGACTCCGCTGTCCCTTTGAGGAGCTCAGTGATGTGCTATAAACTGTTTGTGAATAAGGACTATGACCTTTTCCTCCAGGTCTTCCTAGAGGTTAGCCTGGTCCGTGGCACGTAGTAGGTGCTCCATCAGCCTTCATTCCATTTGTTTCTGAATGAAACTCAGGGAGAAGCACTCTTTACTCCTGCAGTGAAACGCTGCAGTGCTTCCATAGATGGGGTAGGATGCCAATCTCCTCTTGACCTCAGCCTGAGGCCCCCGTGATAATAATAGCTATAATTTGCTAATTCCTACTGTGTGCACGGCCCCATACTGGGGGCTTGCAAATAGATTATTATTCCCCAGAAGAATCTTAAACGTAACGTGGGAGGACCTGGATGCTGAGAAGAGAAGCTTGTCTGAGGTCTCCCTGCAAACAGCGGGCTGAGTGGGGATGGAACCCCTGTGCCTCTCATAGCTGTCATCAAGATGCTTGTGCCCCTGCCCCGTGCATCACCCACAAGGTTGCTGGAAGGACAAACTCAAGTCAGGGCAGAGAATGGGCTGCGCACGCTGTAACTGTCTGCACCGACATTAGCCGTCTGTTCTAAACTTTAACCAGCAGACCCTTCTGATCGTCCCCACCCACTCTGGCTGCAGTGTAAGCCCCTTTCTTGTGTTCAGTCCTTTCTGAGACTTGATGTCTCCAGATCCTGTTTACCTTTTGCTTCTTCCTCCCATTTCTCCCCACCTGGATGATGTGGTTTGAGAGCCATGGTCATATTTTCCTGGATTTTGCTGTCCACAGTAGAGGGGAATAATCCCTTCTGCTAACCTCATCCTTGTTTCTCATTAAATTTTCTCTTTCTTCCTGGGTCCTGGTCCTGCGCCCACTTTGCTCTGCTGTTCTAGCTTCACACCCAGTGGGGCCTGCGGCTGCCCACTGCTGCCTCGCAGGATGGCTGGAAATCAAGTCTGGGTGGAAACTGGTGGCGTGGTTGTCCCTAGAGACAACCCTGGAGGTGATTCGGGCATGCCTCTTCTTGACTGGCCTTGGGCTTCCTGGGGATGAAGGTCCTTCTCTTTCCAGGATTAGGTAAGATAAACCCCCTGCGTCTCTCTGACCCGGCAGGCCTTGAGGGTCTGGGAAGAATTGTGGACCTCTATCCCTACTCCTCTGCTCCCATGGCACTCAGGACACATGGCCAGGAGTACCTTCGGTGGGCTGTGTTACAACTACTGTAGTCCCATAACTCCGTCTGCTTCCCCTCGCCTGGTCCTTGGAGCAGGGTGTCTGTGGCAGGTTCAGGTTTGTCTGCGGGAGGAACCTGGCAGGCACCCATCCACGTGTAATGTTGGAAGGATGAGTCATGGCAATGCTTAGGAAGTGACCACCACGTGCCAGAGATGGGCTGGCCCTTCCTATAGGCCCACTCATCTCTGCCTAGCCCATAAGCCCACAGGTGCCCCATCTGATGAGGGAGGTCATGGAGCTGAGCAGTAAAGGCCCTCTCCCCCTCCCTGGACCACCCAGCGGTGGGTGCCTTGTCCGCAGCCTGAGATCCCGGTCTGCGCCCCTGGCCGCAGTGGCAGGCTGGTGCAGGGCAGGGGAAGAAACTCTTGCTGGAAGCTGCAGGCAGCCCTCTGGGCTGGCGGGGAGGAGACTGACAACAGGCCTGGCCCTCCCCCACTGGCAGGCAGGGTTTAGGGGGTAGATGACTCATCCGGACCCGGCCTCCCTGTTTCATTTGAAGGAAACCCTTGATGGGCGCTGTGGCGGGGTGGAGGCTAATTGCACGGCGCTGGGAGCTAAAGCAGCTGCTGTAATCCTCTCACCTCTCACAGCGCAGTGGGAGCTTCCGCTGGGTTACGCGGGCGTTCGGGGGCTGTGTACATCCATGGCGGGTGTCACCGTCAGAGGTCAGGCAGGGCCTGGGCCACCAGGGAACCTCACCACCTCATCTTGTCCTTAATTAAAGGAGGACCTACTTGACCAACGCTCAGCCTAATAAGTTGTTCCCAGTTGCAGAGAAAGTTGCTGTTAAAGACCTTGATGGTGGAGCAGCAACTCTGAACAGCCTGGCTGACCTCAGGAGGAGGCTGCCTTTCCTCGGTTTCTAGGGGAGAATTTGCCCCTTGGCCTGGATATTCTAGCTTTGGAAGGGGGGGGGTGCCCTGCAGCCCCCTGCTGGGAGTCTGGGGGTTGGTCTGCATTCACCCCTTACTTGGGAAGTGTAACCCTTAGAGATCAGAAGTAACCTGGGAATAAGACAATTCAATAAAGTCACAATAAAACATCCAAAGCCTTTCATACTTTTTCACTTTCTTTAACTCAATTTATTTTTCATTTTGTGGACAGAGATTTAGTCTGAGTATTAGTTTATGATTTTTTGCCGAAGGAATTACTCAACACACACACATATAAAAAGGAAATATTATTTTTATCATTTATTTTGTGCCATGTATACCATAGGAGAAAAAAAACAGAGCGAAATCACTTCAGTACCGCTGTGTTTTTCATTACAAAGTTATTACATATAGAAATTACTCCAAATTATCTGAAATGAATGGAAATTATGAGGTTTAAATTCCCCAGGTTACTGCAGGCACAGCTCTGGAAATTTATTTTGTCATCTTGCTGAACATAATTGCTACAACAAAATTTCTTCCATTTTACAACTGCAGCATAACTTATTTATACCGGTGTAGCTGTAATTTTACATCAATAAGTTGCATGGGAAGGAATACACAGGTGGTAATTGAAAACAATAATTTGTGCTGAGGTCCAGGTGGAACGGTTGGCTGAGGAAAAGACTTCAGTTACCGTCGGCAACGGCTTCGTGTCACTGTGGCCTCTTCCCATCCTGTTAGCTGCCACCTGTCAAACCATCCAAACATCCTCTGTCTCGTCCCCCGTGGCTGCCTTGGTGAGTCAGGGTTTGTCTGACTTCGCACCGTGGCTCGTGCATCCTGGTCCTGAAACTGAGGCCACAGGGCCCTGGGGGACCTCGGTGAGGCCTGGGCCACCTCTGCACAGTTTCCTGCCTTTCCTTTCTACTGCTTTCCAGCTTGCCTCTGGGTTGGGCGCTTTTCGGTACCCGGAGCTAATTAAGGTGTTTGACAGATTTCAACTGGAGTATGAGTTCTTGCCAGAAACATCAACAATTCGATTCCCCAGACACGACGCAGAGTGTTAAATCCACTAATGCTTTATACATTACCGTGTTCTTTCCCAGCCGGAATGTGTGGTCTGGGTACAATACCGAAACGGTCCCCGAACGGGCGTCCTCACTCTTCAGTTCTCTAATCGTTCCTGTTAAGCAGATACAAAAATAATGAAACTGCAGATGCCTGTGCTGAATCCCGGCAGCTGATGAATCCACGCGTTGGAATCCAGAGATCCAAGTTCAGATGTTAGTGTATCAACCATAAGTCTGCCCTGTGTGGATGGCAGACCATCAGAGACAGGTCAGAGATGGGTGTCTTTGCTCCTGTGCAGTGTTCCATTTCAGGACATCTTGCGGGGAGAGAGAGAGAAGCCGAGGGGCTTTGTTGCAAGTTCAAACGGGAAATGTTATAGTCACATCCATATTTTAGAAGCCATTGTTGTTTCAATGATCCCAAAGGCTCAAAATCACACTGAAATCTTTTTTTTTTCTCTTTTAAGGGACCCAGTTTAAACTAATACCAGAATACACAGCAATCCAGTGTCTCAGTTTTCCCTGGGCAGCATTAATTATCTTTTGTTGTAGCAAATTGTCTGCCTTGTAAGTTCAGCCTTGTAAATTGCATATCTTTAAGCAGATGCACTGTTTTCAGATGCACACAATGGAAGAACTTTTATAACTTTCACGTACTGTAGGTATATTATTCCATCTCCAATAACGTGCCTGCGATCCCAATTTTGCATGGTAGACGCTTGTTTATTTGTCAGCTAGCAACCTTAACCTTTCTCTATTCAATAGAGGGAACGGCCCTTAAGTGTTTTCTAGGATACAAACTACCTTTGTTGAATTCACTCGAAAGCATACGTGGCTGTTTCTAAAACTACAAGACAACAGATGAGATCTCCCAGATCCCCTTGTCTTTTCCAGCTCTTGAAGGCGTATCTGAAACAAGGTGTTGGCTGGTTTTTAGTGTTATTTTTTGGTAAGCGCTCCCCTGCAGCATCCTCATTAGCGGTGCCTTTGCCTTCCTGAGGGATGCTAGCCTGACTCATGCCTCTCTCTCTTCTGTTCTTCCCTAAGTGAGTGCTTCCCCCTCACTTCCCTTTCCACCACTTCCCTTGCACAGCATCACAGCACAGGCAGGAGTGTTCAAGGCTGCGACTTGGGAGGGGGGCGCGGGGTGCTGGAGGTGGGAGCAGAGCTCACCACTGAGTCAGACACGTCTACAACTCCAGCTTAGCATTTACTGCAACTTCCTCTTTCTCAAACTGCTTAAGGATACAAACTAATTAACCCTCACAGCCTCATAAAACTCTTGTTAGGAAGGTGATCATTATTGCCTCCATCCCCAGCCCCTCCCCATTTCCTATCACCAGACACCTCCTTGTAGTCCATTTCTGAAGACAGCCGCTGACAGCCAGCGTTGGAACTGAAAATTCCCTTCTGAGTCCCAGTTCTTTCCCCAAATGAACCATTTTAACTTGCTTTCGCTTCCTCATTTGTACTCTAAATAGGGAAGATTGATAGCCACTGAATTCGAGCTACTGGAGGTGTGTGTGTTTGGCATTTTCAGATATACAATTTGGAGACTTGGTGTGGCAAGACATAAAGCAGCGGCGAGACCCTTTCTGTACCCCCCCCCATACACTCACTCACTCTCATAGCCACTCTGATCTCGTGTACATGGAGGGTGGGATTTGGTGGAGTCTGATCATCTTTGTGAGCAGTATTTCTCCCAAGTCAACCGACTGGGTGATGCCAATCCCTACCAAATTTGAATTGATGACTCAACTAAAGAATTAAAATTAGCAAGGCAAGAAAATTCCAAATGAGGTGAGAAAGCTGTAGAAATAGTTCCAGATCCCCTAGTACCGAGCCATTCAATATCATTTCTGATGACAGGGACAGAGTTAGGAACATTCAATGTGGGTGTGAGTCTTTTTCATATACGGAGAGCTGGGTAAGTATTTTTTAAGGAAAATAATACATGAATCAGGAACAGGGACTTTGGTTTAACCCCTTGCAGGCTGCAGCTATAAAGACAGGCAGGAAAGCCTCTTAGATTTCCTAGAGCTTGCAGGCTTTGGGTAGCTAAGCAGCACTCAGAAATCTACCAAGCCCAAGTATGACTACAGACACAAATAAGGCGCAAATGATGTCATGTTTTAACAAAAGCAATCTTGCTAAATTCAGTACATGGAAAGAATCAACCTAACGCTTGCTGGAAGGCCAGTTTTGTGGTCTTGCCTCTGCTATAAGGTGACAATGCAAAAAATTCCTCCAAATGGAGCGAAGCCTTAATTGAGAGCTTATGGCTCCCAGAAATTTGCTGTAATTTTCAGAAATGTCATAAAAGAATTCTAGAAGATATGCCAGGAAGCTTAAAATGCCTCTTCTGCCTTTTTAGGCTTCTGGATTTGATAGCTCCTAGAGATTCTGGAACAGTAAGGAAAGAGATAAAGGCCATCTTGGGAGCCTTATTAATGTGGATGTAAATATGATTTGCTTAGTACTTTCATTGTGGTTTCCTCGAAAGTTAAAGCAAGTCAATCTCCCGATGAGATCGATGCATTTTATTTATCCTCATCTTCACAGTCAATAGCGTTTAACATAGACACCAAGGCATAGGAATCAGCAGACACAATTTACTTCCGAGTTTGCCCTCCACCTGTGAATATGAAAAGATTTGCCTTTTCTTTGCCTGTATTTTTTTTTTTAAGCACCAGAACTGAAGCCCAGGGTAATTTGGTAGACGTGTCGTTGAGTTTTTATATTGCTACAAAGTTATTTGACTGTATTTTAGACGGTGAATCCCTGTTTAAAAAAACAAAACAAATGAAACATCGATTTTCTTTCTGCAGAAATATTGAGAGCCCCATTTCTCCTCATCTTGATTCTTTCCAAATTTTTGTAAAGACATGATATGAAACATCACAGCTTGGAAGGCAAAGATAGCATTGCAGAATCTTGAACAGAGTCCCCCATCAGCTAAGAGTTAAGCACTGAGAACTGTTCAAAGGTTTTTAAACAAGAAACCTGGTGTGGGGTGGGGGTCACATGTCTGTTTAATCTGCCTCCACAGTATGGCGTGTCCCCTGCAGCACACACAGGGAATCCAGAACCCCACACAAAATTCATAAAAATGCACTCTGATCTGATAAAATTATTTATGATTTCTGAACTCTTTCTCAATAAAGAAATTTAAAGAGACAAAATATAGGGGATTATCTGCTAGAATGCACTGTGAAGCTAGAAAAGAGCAGGGAAATATTTGTGACTTCAAAAAGCTTTTTCACATCTTTTTTTTCCTTTCCAAGATAGTGCAGAAATATGGCATTTGTTTCTGACTCCAGTAGGCACAAAGCCCCTGCTCTGGGCTGAGTACACAGTAGGCCTGCAGCAGGGGCTGGAGAAATGAGTCTGAAGTATTGTATTACAGATACAAATTAAGGTATTTGTACTTAAACTTTTCCCTTTTATATTTTCATATGTTAAGCACCTGCACCCCTCCTCCTTTGGGGATGGGAGTGACTTTTATGCTAAACAAAGGCTTGATAGCTCAAGGAGTGTGTGTGTGTGTGTGTGTGCGCGCGCGCGCGCGCGCGCGCGCGTGCGTGTGCGTGTGCAGTAACGTCTCAGAAGGGTTCTGGACTCCCTGCCTGCCAGGGGTCCTGAGGAGCGCGTAGGGACAGGGCTGTGGCCCAAGCTCTGCCATCCCCGTCCCGCCACACCTGCCTGTGGTCTGGGCATCAGGAGAGTGGGGAAACATTAGTGTGGGCCAGCTGCCGAAGCCAGGCGGGGTCGAGGGAGAGGTCAAGGTCGGCGGAGAGGCGGCTATTGATCTGGCTTGGAACGCGAGACAGGGAGCACAGCAAGACTAAAGGGGGAGCTGTGAGACCAGACATTAACAGCTTTCAGCGCTAATGATGCCCGTGCCAGACGGGCAGAGGGAAAAAAAGGAGACTGGAGCGGCAGCTGGGATCGCTCGCTGCCTGCGCCCAGCCGCCTCTCCCGAGAGGAGGAGTTGGAGGAGGAGGGCGAAGGGGCCAGCGCAAGGCTGGGCAGGGGCAGGGCAGCCTCTCCCCGGCCGCCGCGAGGTGGAGCGCGCCGGCGGGCGGCGGCGTGTCCAGCCCTGCGCCGGCCCGCCTGCGCGTCCCTCTTCCTGCCGTCGGGGCAGCGCGGGGCCAATGAGGAAGTGCTCCCCGGGTCAGTCGCGGCCCGCGCCGCCCCCTGCCCGCTACTTCCTGCTGGGGGTGGGGGGTGCCCCCTCCTCGGACTCCGCCGCCCAGGCGCGCAGGAGTTGGCAGCTGCGGCCGGGGTCCCGGAGCGCCTTGCGCAGTCCGCGGAGGGACACCTCCCTTTTCTTGGAGGGGACTGACTTGTTCACCTTGCCCACAGACCGGGTCCCCCTTACTTGTAATCAACCCCCAGAGGGTGAGGGTCTCGTGCTGGGATTTCGGGCGCCGGAGAGCCGGCAGCGCGGGGCTGCAGGCAAGCCGCGGAGATATGAGTTTAGACCTGCCCCCATACGCTGTGTGACCTTGGGCAAAACGCTACCCCTCTCTGGACTTCACACTGCCAGTCCTCAGAAAGAGAGCTTACTCCTCTCCCAAATTTAAGAATGTGGGCGAGTTGGGATGGCCGGTTTATGGTTTTCTTAATAAGTTTATTAAATGCGTGTGTGGGCATTTTTTTTTTAAAAACTTAGGCCACTTTCCTGGAAAGATTTTCGTGGTGGGGCTGGATGGGAGGAGAGGGAGGTGCTTCTAGACTTTGGACCACGTGGAGGTGGAGTATGAGTGATGGGTGGTGGGCAGCAGTGTGCAGTCCCAGGTGGGGAGGTAGTGCCAACTCGCTCCCCTCCTGCCCCCCTTCGCCCTCACACTGCCCCCCTCCGCCCAGTCTCCACCCGCTCGTCCGCCGACCCTGCAGCCGGGTCCGCAAAACTGCATGCTAGGGCACATTTTATTAATTTTTGGCGGGGGGGGGGTGGCTCGGGCAGGGAGCTCTTTCTGTTCTCGCTAATGGGCGCTGCACTGTTAAGTTGTTGGTGCCGTCGCCCCACCCAAGACCGTGGGGGCGAACACCGACCCCCCCCCCCACCCCGGGAAAAGGCCCCGAGGGAGGCGGCGCGCCCGGAGGCGTCACGGCCCAGCCTTCGCTCTGGTGAGGCCGCCAGAGCCCGGCCTGGGGGCGGGGTGGGGTGGGTGCAGCTGGGCTCGCCTGAGAAGCCCAGCCCTGAGCCAGGCCCCGACCCGCCCTGGCCGCCTCCGGCCCAGACCCGGGAAGCCCTGGGAAGGGAGAGGGGGCCGGCCGCGTGGCGCGCCCAGTTGGAAGGTCAAGTCACGGAATAGATGGAGTTAGCCGCGGCCTGAGGAGGGACGGGGAGGTGGAAGGAGGGATGTCCACGCGGTCTGCGGCCTGGCCTTGTCCCCGGGCCACGAACAGGCCCCCACAACTCCTCTTGTCCTCGCCGGCTGGAGATCAAACGGCTGACAAGGCAGCTGCGTCCTTCCCAGTCTGACGGGCGATTTCAAGTCCTGTCCTGGACGGAGGAGCCCGTGGCGGGGTGGGGGTGGGGGTGCGTTACTTCCAGGTTGCAGTAATTGTCAGGGGGTGGGAAGGAACTAGGGGGCCTCAAAAGTGTGTTCGAAGATCCAGCCACACCTACTTCTGGTTAGCACGTCCAAGAACCTCCGCCACGTGGAGCACCCCTGGCCCCTCACCCCCACGCTTCTCGCAGACCTGGGCGTTGGGGGTGGCGCCCGCTTTTGACCCCGAGGAATTATAGGGGTGAGATAGAGGGGGCGCAAAGATTCGGGAGAACATTCCTTCCGGAAAGGGACTCCAACAAGGTCTTACGGTTCCTCTCCCCCAAATGTGCTCTTAATTCCCTCCTTTTGATATCTTTTATTTTGTCCACTTTGCTCTCCCAGAGTTGGTAATATCAGGATTAATATGGAGACACTTTTTGGAAGTTTAACCCCAACCCCTCAGTAAAACAAACGTAAAAACCACCGAGCTACTTTTCCAAGGAGATGAAGCAATTGACCATCTCCCCCCAATCCCCGTGTCGACCCCAACCCTCTTTCACAGCACCCCCCACCCCAGTCCGAAAGAGCTTTCGGATGAGTGGGTGGGGACTAGCGTTGATTCAACTTACTTCCAAGTACACCGTACTCCGCCCCCTTCTCAGGGGGTCCTGCTCCCTGGAAGGGAGGAGGGATGGAGAGGATTTTCTTTCATTTAAAAATATCCTGCCCAGCGTCCTCCCTCCCCGCCTCCCTCCCATTTTGCGCTGCCAGTGCGCGGGGAGAAGAGGAGCGCACAAAAACGCTGCACGTGTGGCCGGCCTGGACTGCGGGTGTGCGCACGGGCGAGTGTGTGTGTGTATGTGTGACTGTGGGTGTGCGCGCGCGCGCGCGAGTGTGTCTGTATGTGTGTGTGCGCTTTCTTGTTCTCTTACAGGGTACAATGTTAAAAAGCCACCGCTAGTCGCCCCCAGTGCTCCGACTCTCTGGGTCTTTTTGTCTCTAGTGCAGATTAAACGTCACGTCCGCACTTGAACTTGAATTTTATCCCATTGTACAGAGGCAGCCCCAGCCATAGAGAGACCGAGAGCTCCCAGAGAACCCGGACTCCGCCATCTTCACGTTGCAATCTATAGCTCCCAGTCCGCGCCCGCACCGACCCAGGCGCACTGGGCAGGCTGCCCCTCAGCCCAGCTCCCCCCGGGCCCGCGGCGCCAGGGGAGCGCTGGGGAGCGCTCGCGGGGACCCGGCAGCCTCTCCGGCCGGCGCCAGCCTGCCAGGTGAACTGGGAAAGAGCCGCTCCTGGAGCCCCCCAGAGCCTCGGAAGGGTCAGTCTCCGAGAAAAAAACCAGGCAGCCCGCAGAAAACCCAGAAACAACAGAACCGGGGCAGTTTTACATTGCTTTGGGTTTTTTGAGGGGGCGGGGTGAGGGGGTACGAGACAAGTCCCCAAGTTTTCTTTGCTTTTTTTCTTTTCTTTTTCTTCTTTTCTATTTGTTTGCATCCCCCCCCCCTTTCCCCCCTCCTGGTAGAAGTGCGCTTTCCACCTACCAGACCCTGAAAGAAAAGTGTCAGGAGCCGGTGCAAAATCCGGTTTAAGTTCAAGAAGACATTGGGAAGTCCAGGAGGCCAAACAGTTTGAAGAAGTGTAAGCGATTTTTTTTCCTTCAAAAGAATATATTTTTAAAGAAACCAACCAGTCCGCGGCAAGCAACAGCAGATTTTTTTTTTGCCTTTATTCTATTTTAGATCGAGAGGTTTTCCTTTTTTTTTTTCTCTTTTTCTTTTGGCAAACAAAACAAAAAACAGCATAGAAGAAACAGCAAAATAAAGAAGAAGAAGAGGAGCAAGAAAGGGCAAGAGAGGAAGGGGGGAAAAAAAACAAAACACCAACCCGGGCAGAGGAGGCGCGGCGGCGGCGGCGGCAGCAGCGGCGCGGCGGCGGCAGCGGCGGCGGCTCGGACCCCCTCCCCTGGCTCCCCCCATCAGTACAGCTCTCCGGGCGATGCCAGAATAGATGCCGGGGCAATGTCCCGCCGCAAACAGGGCAACCCGCAGCACTTGTCCCAGAGGGAGCTCATCACCCGTAAGTGTCTGCGGCGTGCGCGCGAGGGGCCGGAGGATGGGGCTCCGGGCGCCCGGGACTGGGGACACCGAGCCGGGTGCAGCCCGGCCAGCCGCTGGGGCGGCCCACTGGCTCTCAGAGGCAGCGGCGTCGGCCTAGAGCCTGGTGGTGGGGGCGGGGGGGCCATAGGAAAGTTTCTTTGCAGCCCGGGGAGTCGGGGCGCTGCGCAGTCAGACGCGCCTCGGGCTCGGGGGCCTGCGGAGCGGGCTCCAGGCCGAGGAGGGGGCGCGCAGGCTGGAGGAGGTGTGTGTGTGCGCGCGGAGCCCGGCTGGACGCTCGCCCCTCCGAGCGGCGTGTGTGGCGGCGGCGGCGCTGGTGGCGGGGTTTGGAGAGGAGGGGGAGGGGGCTGGGGGAGCGGAGGGGGAGGGGGGAGCCGGGAAGTGGGGAAAAGTTGGCGAGCGCGTGGGTCCGCTCTGACGGCGCGGGCGGAGGAGAGCGGGGTGCGCTCAGGCCTGGGGAGACGCGGGGCCAGGGACGGCCGCCGGCTCCGAGTCCTCCGGTCGCGGCTCCCGGCCGGGCAGGGCGCCGGCCACGCCGGCCCTAGGATTCCTCAGCCGCCTTTCTCTCCCCTCCTCTTGCTATTTGCAAAAGAATCCAGCTGCGCGCCTGTTAGCTGGGCTCCTGCACCCCCACCCCCCATTTCCCCACCTCCGTCTGTCTCCTGGGATGATCTTATCT
The DNA here is from genome assembly GCF_048564905.1 of Vicugna pacos. Lineage (NCBI taxonomy): Eukaryota > Metazoa > Chordata > Mammalia > Artiodactyla > Camelidae > Vicugna > Vicugna pacos. Next base: position 90,610,975 of record NC_132992.1, on the reverse strand, counting down.
TCTTTTACCCCACTCCAAAAGGAAGGGTGGGGGTATTGGGGGCTGGTAAAAAATCCCCGCCACAGGGGAAAAAAAGGGTTGTCAGCTAGGAGTAGGAAGAGAGGGATGTGCTTGTAAAATAGTAGGAAGAAAAAAAGGAAAGAAGAAAAGAAAAAAGGAAAAAAGGAGAGACCTATCATTCTCTTACCCATCTTGCTATCTCAGATCTTTCATCTTCCCGATCTAAATAAACAAGGCAGGTCGCAGTGGAAATCCACCGGCTGAAATCGTGTGGATTTCAAGCAAGTGGCGAGGCGGGCAAAGTCAGGCAGTGGGGCACAGACGCAGCAGTTTCCTGCGCCCCAGTTGGGTTTATTTAGAAAAGGGAAGAAGCGTGCGGGAGCAGGCCAGGTACGGGGGTTTGCTGGGGAGTTCGCCCGGGTGCCTGCACAGTTGCTCCGGGAAGGTCGGCTCGCGGCGCTCCCCGCCCGCCGCAGCCCGCGGGGCCGCTGCTTCGCGGCGCGCAGACCTTTCCCCGCGGTCCTTTCTCTCGTGCTGCCTGGGTCGCCGTTCCCTTTTTTTTTTTTAATTGCAATAGAAATAAAACATCCTCTGGGTGCCCTCGAAACCGCGGGCAGGTTGTGTTCCTGCAATCCTCGAGCACCTCGTCAGGTTGGGGCCGGGCTGCCGGCGCGGAGCTGGAGAGGGCTGCGCGCCCAGCCGCCGCCGAGGACTGGCTGCGGGGCGGCCGAGAGCCGAATATTTATGTTATATTTTAAAAAATTTAAATAAATAAATAAATATATAAAAGGGGTTCTCCCCTCCCCTGTAAACCCAGCATAGGAGCCATCTGCTCGGAGCATTTGCTGCTGCCATTTCTCCTTTGTTACAGCAGATCCATTAGTAAGAATTTGTGGATTTATTATTTTTTGGGGAGGGGAATAGATATTAAAGTGGGCTTGTGTTGGGAGAAGGATGCCTTTTTGAAGGGAGGGAAGAGGACTTCTCTTGTATTTTTCACCATTGTAACATCAAAGAAGACTCGCTGGTTGCATTTAAAACAAAATGTTTTGCAACCAGATTTGAGTCTGGTTTGATCAAGGTCCTTTTCGCCAGTTGACATTTCGTCCTTTACCAAGCCGGTTGCAGTCGCTTATTTTATCTCCTTCCACCCCCCTTTAGATGGTGGAGTGGCTGTTAGAATGTCTCCACTTGCAGATGCCTAATTTCTTCAGGAGGCAATTGGCCCCACTTAGGCTCTGTATAATTGCAAGGGTTATTTTTGAGGAGGGGGAACTTGGGGGGAGATCCAGGAAGGGGGAGTTGTTGGGGGTGCATTGCCAAGCTGGCTGCAACGAAGGAGCCAGGAGCGTTTGCAGTTGTGTGTAAAGGGGGGAAGAAGCAGGTAGGTTTGCTTTGCTTTTGCTGTCTCCTCTTCTGGCATTCCTGGGACCTCAGGAGGAAGCCCCGGCCAGAAGGACGGGTGGCAGCTGGGCGTGGGGGGTGAGGGGTGCCTGGTGCAACCTCCTTCCATCCTTCATTTGTTCCCCGTCTCTCAGTCTCGCTCAGAGCGCGACTGGGGAAAGCCGGCTGACACTGGAGCAGTGGCAGGGAAGAAGAGGTGGGAGGAGAGCAGGGGGCAAAGGATATCCCGCCTGCCTTTCAGGGGCACATGGAGCCCAGGGCATGTGCAGGGGGTTAAGGAGGGAGAGCGGTCCAACCAGTTTTCAGACAAGGCTATTTATTATCCCAAGGCAGCTGGCTTTTCTGTCTGTCCTGTGTCACCCGGGAGGTGGGAGTGCAGGCAGGGGAAAGGAGAGAATTGGATGCAGTTTAGGCTGTCTGGCCTCTGTAAGTGCCTCTCCACAGTGATGCAGGAGTCGTGGCTTTAGGGTGCTCTCGGCGCTCCTGGCCAGCTACATGGGTGCTGTCAGAGCCCTGACCTGGGATGCACATTTTGGATTTTAAATGTGAAAGAAACCACCTAAAACGTGGTACATCTTCAGTTTAGGTGGCAGCCCACTGGCCTCAGGTTCCTTAGAGATGATGCAACTGAGGATAACTGATGGTCTGAGAAACACGAAGAGCACACAAACAGCATTGAGAATCTTGCAGGGGAAGGGAGGCAGTCAGAGAAGGGCTCCAGAAAGAGCTAGTTAAATGTACAGACAGGGCCAGCGAGAAGAGGAGCGAGGTATAAAAGAGAGTATGGGAGACAGCTGGAGATGAAAACCTGGGCTTCTGGTTTGTTTCAAAATGTTTGACCCAGATGGATATGGCTTTTAAAATCGGAGGACAGACACAGCTATTAATAAAAACAAACACAAAACAACCCAGTGACAATAGTGAGGAGAGGAGGACGAGGGACAGTGACTGACCAGGTAGAGGGAAAAGGGCTGCAAGCTGCGGGGTGAGTGGAGAGGCAGATGAACTCCAGACCATGCAGGAGCTCTGAGGCATTCCCAAGAAAATAAGAAGTCCGTGGTAGATTACACAACCCCAATGAAGGTGATTTTTCAACAACTCAGCGACAGGCTTTCTTGGAAGATTAGTAATTTTCCGTATGCATTCATGATTTTGCAAAACGACTCGAGACCCAGGATTTGACGCGGAAGTTGGGCTAACTGTGTTAATTCCATGGTTGCCTCTTAAATTAGGTTTTGCTGTTGCTGCCGGTTTTGAAGGCCACTGTGCTCACAATGCTCTGAACTCCCCAGGGTAGAGTATATCTCCGGTGGCCTATGTGTCTTGCAAAATTGGGTCTCCGATACATTTCATAAGACCTGGGCCCCTCTTTTTTTTTTTTTTGGTAGTTGGTGGGGGGAAGTGAAGTTTGTATCACTTCTGCACAGAAGGGAACCCCATATCATTAGAAGTGTGATATAAGTCAGCTGCTCTGATTCCAAGGGAGAATCAAAATGTGTTCATGCAAGGTGTTATGCCAGGCTGATTTTATTCATTTGTAATTCACACCTGAGAGAAAACAGTCATGAGCCTATTTTAACAACCCCTAATATTTTTAAAGGGTAGTCTTTCCCTCCCGGAATGTGATGTATAGATGCATTTTTTTTTTCTTGAGGGTAGGAGGTCGCTCTCTGCCTGTGCTTTGGCCTTGGTGATTTTTGTCTGGCCTTCAGAATATTTCGTAACAGAAAACGAGTCATGTCTCAAGTGCTGGAGTGACTGCAGTTGCTTTGGTGAGGCCGGCCTTAGAAACATGGAGGGAGGCTGAGGTCAGATGCTTGGGTGTGATGCTTTGTGGCCGCTGTGCAGGGCTAGATGGGTCTCACTGACCCAAGAGAAGGCCAACTTTTGGTGCATTGGATAGTAATGATCATTCTGTCTCAGGTGAGATGGAAACACGCAAAACAGTTCCCAGAGATCAGTTTCTGACTGCCGAGCGAGCGCACCAGTTTCTCTAGCGTCTTTATCAGAAGCGAGCCTTTGGCACTGGCTTTGAGCTTAGAACACGGCTCGCACCAGCCTTCCGTTTTTCCTTTTCATCTCCTTTCTCGATCGCTTTGCATTCTCTGTTGCTTGTTGTGATAAAGTACTTTCCAAAATAAACTTTCGGTTGAATTGGCTTTGGGTGGATGGCAAGGCTGTAACGCGGAGCCGCGCCTGGCGCCACTTGGCAGCTAGGGGGAGCTCGGCGCCCGTGTCATGGCTTGGAGCCGGCGCTGCGAGGGGCCGGGAACCGGCTTCCATCAGCCATGAAAGCAGTTTACGTTGCTGCAAAATGTCTTAAGTGTGAAGTTGTAATATTGATTTTCCTGCGGAGATCCGAGAAGGACAAAATGCGAATATAAGTTTGAGAAATCTATTTTCAAGCTATTGGCATTGACTTACAAGACCTCACTAGGTGGGGGGTGGCATTTTTCTTTTTCTTTTAATTTTTTTTTAAACAATTACAATTGTTAATTTTGAACGGGTGTGTTTCCCCCCGATTAGCCTGTGGTGATGACTTTCTGAAAATTCTGTTAGGCCCTCTAGGCATTCATGATGGGGCAGGGGGTGGGTAGGGCTAGGTAGTGTCTGAAGAGTGAACCTCATTTTGTCCATTTCTGCGTTGCATGTCACAGACCCAGGGATCTGCCGAGAATCGCTGCTTTGGGGAATCATGTATCTAAAACAGTTTGATGAATGGAAATCCTTTTAGCTCAGATTTTATAACACTTGGATTCTCAATTCCATTTATTAGGTAACGTTCCCACTGTACTAAGCAAAATAGCACCGTTCCCCAAAGATATAAAATGCCAACTCAAATAACATGTAAAACTTTGTTTGGAAGGAGTGTATGCTTGCTAGACCCAGCGTTGCCAATACCTTTCACCCCAAACAGTGCCCTTAATGGATGGCTTTTAATGAGACTACTCCCCTAACCGTGTAATTTCATGCTGGGGAGTATGTGTGCTTTTTGATCCCCGGATTTCTGGATCTATAATGTCGTGTTCTCCAAGTTCAAGAAATCTGCAGACAGCGCAGTTAGCCCTGAGTCGTATGTTTGAGTTCAGTATATGTGCAGAAGAGGTTACCCAGCGACAGGAAAGGAGTGCTTTATTCTAACCTGAAAGAGAAATAAATTAGGTCAGACAAAAGCCCAGCGCTGTCATCAGCTGGAGGAAGAGCCTTCACTCTCCAGGACAGAGGGCCAGCAATTTATCTGATGATTTCTCTACTTCATTTAATGTTTGAATTGAGCCTGTTGTAAGCATATCGTGGCAGCGAGCTCATTTGACAACTCAGGGATGAAGTGTCACTGTCATCTTGAAGCTTTGGGCTGGGCAGTGGCCTCTGGCCTGCAGAAAACTGTTAAAAAAAAATTGACTTTAGAAACCCCCAATCCTTTGCCTCGGGACTTGGGGGAGTTTTACAAGCTGTAACTAAGCACTGACCACAGATACGACAATGAAGAAAAAATATGTATATATGGGGAAGAGCAAAGATGGAGCCCTTGACCTTTGAGGACTATCTCCTGTATCTCTTATGGTTTAAGAAAGGACCCTCTGGTGGTCTGAGTAGGGCCTACCTTTAGCTGGAACTCTGCAGGGACTTTGGGTTTAATGCTGTTGCCACACCTGGGAGGACAAAGGAAAATAAATGCTTTTGGGGGACTGTGTCCTGTCCTGCACGGTCAAGTTATTGATGCCTGCCTAGCATCCTTCTCTGAAGGTGGTGTTAGCTTTAGGTCCACTGGCGTATTTTTTTCATGGGGAGAGGGGACAGTAGAATGCCAGGAATGAATGTCTGTGTCACCCGGCTGCTCTGAGGATAGCTTTGTCCTTCCCAGCACTCTTTATTTACTCACAGGATTGGGCCTGGGGGCCTGTGTGGTGTCCCCTACCCACTGCTCCCCATCCCACAAATGTCACTTCCCAGAGAGCTGATGGTCAGTGAGATCTGCCCGCGTTTTCGTCCCTTGTTGACTGCCTCCCTTGAGCAGTAGTTTTTCCTAGGCGTGTATAAAAAGTGCGGAGAGCAGGCTATTTGGAGACACATGAAAGCAGAGGGACACACTTCGTGCGTCTTCTGCACGAGCCAGGGAGGGGGGTGAGGGCAACAGCATCGTTTTTACTGGCAAAAGTGACACCAGATCGCGGTTTGATTAATGGTGCTACATTCACAGGGACTTTCGTCCGGCATTTTGACATATGCAAGTCTTTTGTGCAGTTGCTGAAATTCAAGAAATTCATTCTTTATTTCCTTTTCCAAGGCAGCTGATAATCTGCTTGGGTGTTGAATTAGCCAGCCCGCGCTTTTTTCACTGTAATGAAATCCCAGACCACACAAAATTAGGTAACTTCAAAGTAAAACAAAAAACAAAAAACAAACCAAAAAACCCTCCCTTTTACACAACTTTTTTTTATCACCCCCTTCCACTGAACTGCTGAAGTACAAATACGTTTGAGAATGTTCTAACGAGCTCTCTACCAAAACAACACGCAAAAATGACTCAAGGAAGTTGAATGCCAATGTTATTGTGATTAACATGGGCCTCAGAGATGGGAGCGCTGCTAAGAATTAAAACAAAAGGAGGGGGGAGTCATGTTTAAATTTCTACCTTGGCGATGAGATGCTGCAAGCAGCGTCTGCCATGGCTGTCTGGGTGTCAGCCTCAGAGAATCTCTTCCAGTTAAAAGCTTGTAGTTCGGCGTCCTGTACGGAGGGTCCTTCTTTTCTTCTGTTAAGCACCTTTGAAAAAGCACAGCATTAAATAAAACAAATCTCTTCTTTGGGCCTCAAAGAATGCTTTCCTATCGCATCATGACGAGCCCTGTTGCGTCTGAAGATTTAAGGCGTTTGCAGTTTTGAGGAATCTTCTGAATGTGTTTAGAAGGATTTCTGTAGCCACACATTTTTTTCTTTCTTTAAAGAACGATTTTATTTATCAAAACCTAGGTCCCTCCTGTCTTTGGTATATGGTGGACTTGCCTTTTTTCTTAGTAACCTTTTAGTTCAGGACAGGCTCTGTGGCTACGCCCGAATGCTGCTTCCCTCGTTGGTTGGGTCTTTTTTCTGCTTTTGAATGTGTGAGACCTGGCCTCCTGAGCTCAGTTTTGGGGGATCTGGGGAGGTAGATGCAGTGGGGGTGGGGGGAGGTTGGATTAAGTCTGTAGAGCAACTTAAGGTATTTTTCAGGGAGCTATTTTTAATTTGCAGAAGTATCCTGGGGGGGGGGTGCATAGGACAATGTGTGTATATGGGGAGTGTGGAGTCTGCTGGCTGGGTTCTCCCTGTACCCCAAACCTCTCCTCAGATCAGGAGTCCTCCATCTTCCTGATATGCAGGCCAAGCCTAGGCCTTCCCTCGTGGGCCCAGCCAGCCAGACTCCAGGTCATTCACGGGAAGGAAACCCACATTACAGATAAGATTGTGCCCTGGCATCCTTCTCTCTGCCCGGATACCAGAAATGTGGAAGATTTCATTTTGACGCATGTACTGCGTTTGGCGTGGAGCAGACAAGGCTTTGTGTGGTGGCGGCCCTGGTGTACTCCTGTCCCCGCAGCCGATTTGAGGGTGCGGGGGAGGTGGCCTTGGAAGGTCTCTTGGGGAGGCTCGGGGCCTGGGCCACCAGCAATGTGACACCTAGAACAGGCTGGAGTCTGCTCAGCCCTCTTCCCTGGAGGGCAGGTGGTCCAGGAAGAGAGGGCTCATTTCTCTGAGTGACCTGCCGCCAGCCCAGCTGTGCCCTCCCTGGGTCCAGCGGCAGCCCCGAGCTTGCTGGTGGCAGGAATTTGGTGGGCAAATGGGGCTGAGGGCTGGGACCTGACAGCATCCTATCCCTTTGTGGCCCTGTGAGGACATTCCCCCGAACACGTGCCTGGCTAGGCTGAGGCTCTGTCTCATCTCCCACCCCTCTGCCGGCCCTGCCTTCTTCCCTCTGTGCGGAGAACTTCATAAAACCTCCTGTTGTGGCTTTAAGCATCACCTAGTCATAGATTATTCTCTCCGTCAAGAATTGATTCCTTCTCTCTCCCATCTACCCCTCCCTCCCTGCCCCCCACCCCACAGTTGTTATTTTCTCTTGGATCCAATAAATTAAAAATTGATGGCAGCCCAGAAAGTGTTGTGCTCCGTCGAGTGCGCGTTTTGGTGGCGTTTAGGTGTCGCCGGGGGTCTCAGCCCCTCCCTGAATGTTCATGGGGAGGAGAAGGAAAAGATTGTTCTGCAGATGATTGGGAAGCACGGGCTGCCTGGCCAAGGCTGTCTTCGTAGGAAGCAGGTGTAAAGCAGAGCTCTGGCGGAGGGATGCTGAACATTTCTCGTAAACACGCGTACAAATAGGATGGCGGCTGTGACGTTGGCAGCCCACGATTTTGAGAGCCTGGCACTCCTCCCCTCCCTCCTTCCCCTCCCCCTCATCAGTGAAACAATAATTCTGCATATGTTTCTCCTAGTCTGTGGCTTAGCCATTAAAGGTAGAGATTTGGATTTGAATCAGTGCGGGGTTCAGGGGAACATGGGGTCTGTGTGCTGTGTGTGCAGCAGGGTGCACACACCGTGCTCTGGGGACAGCAGGAGACCCGCCCCTGGGCTGGAATTCCCGTGGGGCAGGTGCAGGGGCAGTTGTCAGAGGAGAACTGGGCAGGCGGGGCCCTGGGAGCCCAGCATGTGGGGGAATCACTGGCCAGGTAAGGCCTGCTAAGCCTTTGCAGCTGCTGGGGGCCTGTGGGCGGCTTGGCCGGGCCGGTGTTAATGATGTCTTTCCATTTCTGTCTTCTGCCCAAATTCCTTCCCAGCCAAGCTGAGGCCTGGGGGAGTGGTCTTAAGATTGAGGGCTTCCCTGTCCATTTAACAGCGATATCCGTTAGTATCTGTGAACCCTGATTTCACTGCTTCTAAATGCATTTATCAGCCCAGCCTTGTAAATTAAATGTGGTTTTGTTGTAAAAGAAAATTAACTGTGTGTGTGTGTGTCCACGTGCTTTTGGATTTCACATTTCAGAATCCACCCCAGTCTGATACCTGACATTTAAACGCTGCTTTCATTCATTTTTCCTTTTAATGAGTCAAACATTTTAGCAATCCCTCTACTTTACTCGGCTCAGAAGAGTGAGGGCAGCAATATTTTCCAGGGTTTCCTGACACTTGGGGAGCTTTTCATGAAAGCAGAAATCATCTCAGAGGGGAAAAACCCCTCATCTTTGCCTTCTGTCTACGAAGGCCCGAGTTTGCCGGACAAGACAGCCCGGGGTGGGGGGCGGTGGGGGGCTGGTTTGTAGGGTCTGGGAATTGGAAAGGCTGTTTTGTTTTCACGTGGTGCTTCACTTTCCTGGTGCTTTCTGGTCTCTGGATGGTAGTTTGGACTGCTGTGCCTGTCACAGCAGAGGCCTGGTTCGCCGGGGCTCCATCCACGTGCCAGCGAGACAGAGAAAGGAGGGTTCTAGATGGGCCAGGCCTGTCTCACTTTGCCTTTTCTGAGCGTGGCCCAGTGGCTCTTTCTCCTTGTATTTCTTACATTAGCAATAGGGTTCTAAGAAGGGACACACACACACACACACGTGTGGCACACACGCACCCCACACGCCCAGCTCAGTATCCGCCTGCCAGCGGAAACGAAACCACAGCCCGTCTTTGGGGTGTCTCTGGAGGCCTTGAGCGTGAGATTCAGCAAGCTGTCTTGGTCCACCCGCTCTGACCCCAAAGTTTGACAGTTTGGGGGCTCGGGGTGGCTCTGCTGCCTAAACACTGCGGGGTGACGTTGCCACCTTCCTGGGAAGTGCCTTCCCCAATAGGCCAAAGCCCAGAGCTCCCCGCCCTGGGGGGCGTGGGGAGAGGCAGCCTCGCTCTTGGAGCTGGGTGAGCACCCCTGTCGTCTCCGGGAGTTTTACTTTCAAGGCTGCAGGTGGGAGAGGAAGGAGGCCTTTTGGGTTCTTTTCCTCCTGGACGTCCTGGGAGGAGACAGGGAGCTGCCCTGGGTCTGAGAGCTGGAGACCTGAGATCAGAGCTGTTCCGGGGGCCGGGACGCCGGCAGAGCCTGGCTGCCCAGGGTGGCTGCGAGGGGACTGGAGACAGAAATCAGAGCTGAAGCTCAGTGAACGGCTTCGGGTTCTTTCAAACTCAATTACTGGGGCTCACAGGCTTGCGGCATGAAGAAAGTGGAAAGGGCAGAGACTGCCAAATAAAGGAAAGAATACCAGATGTTACCAAAAAAAAAACAAACCCCAAAAACCCCAAAAACAAAAGGAGAAAAAGGAAAGAGTGCTGGAACAGAGTCCTTAGCAAAAGATGGAAGGGAGAGGGCAGAATACTTCGCGGACAGGCCTAGGTGACCTGGGCTAATTTTTAAATTAGTCTGTGTTTCTTTTGAAGGAGAAAATACATTGGAAATTCTGTAGCTTAAAACCTGCTAGCCGAGAGGAGCCATTCATGCCTCCTAGACCTTCCACCACAGAGAGGGAGTGGACAGACTGGCTGAAAAAGTGAATGAAAAGCAAAGCCGAACAGAAACCGAACAAGGAAACCAAAGATGAAATTAGACAACGGCGAACACCTCCCTGCCCTCAGAGAAGATGATCAAGTAGGGAATGTGGCTGGATTAGCTGCTGCCTTTGTTTGTTTTTATCAAATGCCCTTACTGATGCAGCTGGCTGCTAGGCCTGCTCAGGAGAGGCCTTGAAAACGGGCCCAGGTACCTCCAGCCTCCCTGCCGCAGAACTCACCCCTGTTTCATTTGAATTCTCAATTTCGTTTTGTCCTTTTTTTTTTGCTTTTCAGCTCATTTCCTTTGTGCCTCTCTCTCTCTCTCTCTCTCTTAACAAAACAATATTTTGACATCCTCCTCCCATTTATTAGAGTTCCTTCTCTAGCAATGGTGTACAATACATCCTTATATTTCTAAAGAACTGTTTTCACAGCCCTCTCCTTTGGCTCTGAAATTATGTATATGTAATTGGTAATTAAAGGTGCGAGCTTTTCAATATAAACAGTATTGCTCAATGTTAGATCATTAAAGGGAAAAGAGGCACCGAATAATTGCCTTTTACATTCTGACAGACCGTTCACAGGGACCCAGTCCCCCCTAGAACCGCTGTTCGGCGTGAGGGCTGTGATTACATTTTAACCATCTTTTCATAAAATAAATTGGTAAATTAATTACGTGGCATTGTCTTCTAACTCCTTTTAAAGTAAACTCCGATTTCTTTTTACAGTGTAATTAATGGTTTCTGGGGCTGCCTTTTGTGCACGTGGCTCCTCTTACCTTATAGGTTCTTTTTGTGGGAGGGCATGCAGACGAGAGATTTCGGATTTCCTCCTCTGCGGGGTGTTTTTGCACTGCCACGTTTCCAGTGCGTGGCTACATGTAATTCATTCACGGCTCTGCCTGCTTTTCCGTAAGCACAGGCAGGATCTCAAAGTGTCACTTCCCTCCTCAGCGGTACCTGCGCCACACGCATAGCCCATACGGGGTGCACGTCCTGAACCGTCTCCCTGACGTTTGGCCATCTGCGTGGACTCTCACGGGCCCTGAAGAAGCTTGTGTTCAGAAAATACAGGACAGTGATTTATATGTAGGATGGAAGATGCCACAGAATTTTTTCCTTAAATTATCTGTTCTTTGGCTCTGGCCCGTCAATAACTTCACTGCCACGGAATGTGTTTTTCCTCTCTTCCATTTCTTTTCTCTCTGTTCTTCTGTGGTTTTCATTATCCTTTCCTAAATACCATACCACTTAAAATATACCTGCCTCCTCGGGTTTCTGGCCTCTGGCTGCCCCCAGCTTCCCTGAAGACCCCGCCACTTGTGCCTTCTACACCACTACTGACATTTGCTCTCAAAAAATCCCACCCCGAGTCTGTTCAGACCTGGAGGGACGGCGCCACCTGGTTGCCCACTTCCCTTGTTTGTGACGCTGTCGGCTGCTGCCTTTTCAGGTTTTCCCTGAGGACCTTGCTGCTTTTCCAGGCATCGAGTCGCTTCAAAATATTTGGGACCTGTGCCCCCTACCAAAAAAAAAAAAAAAAAAAGAAAGGAAATAGATTGGCTGCTAAAGAAATATGAAAATGTACAGCCCATTGAAAGTGTGGTTTGTCATCTGCCAACAAGTGCTTTTGGAGTCTAAAGAATTATTATTTTCTTTCTTTTCTTTTTCGGGAGTGAAAATAAACCCAGCAAACAAAAAAGGACAGTGGGGAGTCGGTGAGTGCTGGGAAGTCTACAAGGCGATGGAAGTCTGACCGGGAGCAGGGAGTTTGGCAGGAAGCCGCTCCCTCTTTCAGCCAGCCGACTTGCAGTGACTCTCCCCTGCGTCGCTTCCCCTTCGATATTTCTTTTTGAACCAACACTCACCTGTTGCTTTCTGAGCGTGTGGGCTTCTTTCTCTCGGAAGAACTGGCCCTCGGATGCCCATCTGGGTTTCTGTTTTCTTGTCTGGTGTGAAGCCAGGTCTCAGGTAGAGGAATGCAAGCAGGACTTGAATGAATGGGGAGGACATGAATGAAAGGAGGGAGGGGAGGTAGGGCGCAGCTCGAGCCCGAGCGGGGAGAAACAGCTCTGGCTCTGGCTCGTGGTTCTCAGCCTTGGCTGTCCATCTGAATCACCTGGGAGTCTCAAAAAAAAAACCAACCAAGACAGCCTGACATTTGTATCTCAGTGTAATTGATCTGGGGTGCTGCCTGGGCATCGGGGGTTTTCAAAGCTCCCAGTTGAGTCTCAGATGCTGCAAAGTTTGAGAGAGACCTCCAGATGATACTGCCAAGTTGGGGACGGCCCAGTCTCTCATGACACCAGGACGTGTGTGTGTCCCTCTGCTAGGCTGGGGCAGGGGCAAATTGGCAGGAAGTAAACCAGAAAGCTGTAAGATTAGTACCACTTAAGCCATAGCCTCTGGGAGCCGCAGAGCTGCTCCCAGAGCCTCAGTTTGCCAATCTGTTGCACGCAGGATGGTAAGCCCCCTGTCTCCAGGAGTCTGGGGGAGGATGCGGTGACTGCCAGCATCCCGCGACGGCAGGGCCTGCCTCTAGGTGGGGAAGGGTTGGAATGAACGACGGGTGCTCGTGACTGCCTAAGTCCATCTTGTCTTCTCTGCCCCCCCTTCTCCTTTCTCTCTCCAGCAGAGCCTGACCATGTGGAGGCCGCCATCCTCGAGGAAGACGAGGGTCTGGAGATAGAGGAGCCCAGCAGCCTGGGGCTGATGGTGGGTGGCCCCGACCCTGACCTGCTCACCTGTGGACAGTGTCAGATGAACTTCCCCCTGGGGGACATCCTGGTTTTTATAGAGCACAAGAAGAAGCAGTGTGGCAGCAGCTTGGGTGCCTGCTATGACAAAGGCCTGGACCAGGGCAGCCCGCCGCCCTCCTCACGTTCTGAGCTCAGGAAAGTGTCGGAGCCGGTGGAGATCGGGATCCAGGTCACCCCCGACGAAGATGACCACTTGCTCTCGCCCACGAAAGGCATCTGCCCCAAGCAGGAGAACATTGCAGGTATGGAACATGGCAGTCTCCTGGCCACTGCCGAAGCCACCTCCCGGGTCCCCCGCCCTCGTTGTGCTGGGGACTCACCCTCTGTCTGAGGGTGTCGGTGCTGGGAGGGCCCAGGGGCCACCAGGTGGGCTTGCCCTGGCCGAGGGTCCACCATCCAGGTGACCCTCGGGAGGAGACAGGCCTGGGGCTCAGAGCGGCCCAGCGAGTGATGGTTGCTTTGCTTCTGGCAGTGTGCTCCATTGTGGGGCCAGGAGGTCGGGATGGAAATTCAGAAGGCTCGTTGGCCCTCACTTTGCTGGTGTTCTTGGCTTAGTCTCTGGCTTTGGAGCCAGCCGGTCTTGGAGTCTGTTCTTCACAAACTTGGCGAGTCAGTCTCCCCATCTGTGAAATGGAACTAACGAGACCTCTCTTGCTGGGGTCGTCGTGAGGCTTAATGAGACGTTGCCTGTTGGCCGTGCCGGGTCAGCACTTACGAAGGGGATCGCTCTTTTCTCCTCCTCCACTCTCTGGCCTCAGTTTCCCAGCTGTAAAATGAGGGGTTAGGCCCTTGATCTCAGAGGCCCCTTCTGATGTTGCCTGATCCTAGAGGTGGGTCTCGGGAGGGGCTTGTGGGAACTTGCTGGGACACTGCGCCCCTTGTGGAAGGTTGGACATCCCCTTTGGCACGTCCACTTGGCTGGCCACCTGGACAGCTGGCTTTTACCATTTAGAGAACAGGTGTAGGGGCTTGCGTCCTCCAGCCAGGTGGGCTCACCACAGTGAGTTTGCATCAAGTCCTTCTCTCCAGGCCACGTCGGGGCACGCTAGAGCCTCCTCCAAGGAGCCCGTGCTCCGTGCAACCCGGAGTGTTTGCTTCTGGTTCATACTTCTGAGCTCAGGGCCCTGGTTGGCCTGTGTTCCCTGGAAGTGGCAGCCTGTCCTGCAGCGAGACGGCCTCGAAGTGCATGCAGGCTAGGGCTCAGATCCTGCCAGTGGACTTCGGACTGGCTTCTTCAGGGTCCAAGCCTCAGTTTTCCCATACGTCCTCAGAGTGATATTGGCAGGCCTGGTGTGAGGATTCAGTGGGCAGGGGCTTCATAAATGCTTTGGCAGTGAAACTTTTTCCTGGGGGTCCCTTCTGGCACCGTAGCGTGCAAGCAGGTGGCTGGCGGGGAAGGGTGTGCATCCCTCTCCACTGTTTGGTCGTGGAAGCCAGGGGAGATGCAGGATGGACTGAGGCTTTGGGTGCTCCTTGGAGGGTGAGCCTGGGGTAACCAGGGCACTCTGCTCTCACGGGTGAGACACATGGGTGTGGACAGGGGACCGCCCATCACCCAGGAGGCAGGTAGGGTGATGCAGCAAGCCCAGCTGCTCCTTGGCAGCCACCTGGCAACTCTGTGACCCTGGGCCTCACTTTGTCCATCTGTACAATGGGACTGATGAGCTCTCTCTCCTGTGAAGAGACTGCTCTGGTATGCAGAGGCCTGCAGGCACGTGTTGGGCACTGGAGAGATCCTGTCGAACCAGACTGGCCTGTGGGCCTGGCCTCTTGGTGGCTGTCCTCACACAAAGTCTCCCACACTCTTCATTCACCACGGGCACTGAGAACAGTGTCCACCCTGTTTAAGGCCAAATTCTGTGAAGCCTGGTTTCTCAGTGCTATGCAGATCTGAGCGATGCTTCCTTCATTAGGGCTGTAGCCGTGACTGAGAAAGGTGCTGGGCCCCTCTTGTCTATGTTGCTGGGGTCCCCACCCCTTTCTTTTCTTTGTCTGATGCTGGAGGGATAGTTTCCACCAGTGGTATAAACACCTGGTGTCAGTGCAGACAGACCTTTCAGGGGTGGCTTCTGCCAAGGAGACTTGGGCCCCATTCACATGTCAATGGAAGGGCTTTCTGCTCTAGCCAAACCCCGTCTGAATCCTCATTTCATGTTGAAGGTCTGATCCAGTGAGAGGCTGCAGCTCATTGTCGGTAGGTTTGTTTAAGAAAGCGACTAAATATGATTGCATAAAAGGCAAAGTTAATCTCCAAGGTGGCTTTGTCCTCACCCCCCACCCTCTGTCCCCCGCCATCCCCCGTTTTTCCGGGTTGTAATACGGCAGCAGCCGACAGTATTTTTATTCTACGTGTGACGAAAGATATTCTTGGCCTTTTCTGTTCAGCAACAGGACGAATGGATTTCTTCATTCTTGAAGAAATATGTAAAATAATCCCTTAGAAGTCTAAAGAGATACGTTTGTTCAAAGCATTTAAAACGTTATTTTAATCAAAGGCACAAAACAGTCTGCATGCTGTGTCAGCCGAAGACGGCCATTCCATTTCAACAGCCCATCGTGCTTTTTTTTCCTTCCCAGTCTCCTGTTTTGCTTTTTCCCTCCCTACTTCGGCACCAACTTTTCTTTTCTTTTTTTTTTTTTATATTTAATAAAAAGGAAAGATTAAAGAATAAAACTTCAGTGGCTCAAATGTATAAAGTAATTTAATATGGTGGGAGCATTAATTATTTTAGCTTAATTGAATTCTGAGGACTGCAGTAGTTGCATTTTTGTAGACAAGCCCTGTTTATTATTTCTCTGTGTAGATTAACAGTAAAGGAAACAGAGATAACTTTCAGTTATTTATTGTAAAATAAATGTGTCAATTCATGTGTAAAGCAAGCTGTTCAAAGATCATTGAGTCTTTATATTTTAAGAGGGGGACTACGAACCACGGGCGCCTCTCCGCCCGGGCCCCAGCAGTCCGCGCAGCCGCTGGCCCGGCCCCCGGCACCGCTGGCCGCGCCCAGGCCTCTCTGCTTCCTGCTTTCCGGCTGTGAGGGGCTGCTCCAGCCTGCCCGTGCCCCCGCTGCCCCCTGTCATTCCTAGGGCTGGCCCTGGTTGGCAGCTGGTGGGATGGGGTCCGGGGGCTGCTGATTCTTGGGACTTTGCCTCTGGCTGGACTGTCTGGGCTGAGGTGCCCAGGTGGCCGCGAAGGTCCCGCCTTTTCAAGAGCTAGGACTCTTGAGTGTGGCCCTGACAGGTCCCAGCCCCCCGGCCAGGTGTTTCTAGAGGCAGGGCTCCAGAGATGGATGGGAAGGGCTGGCTTAGAAATATGTGGGATCTCTTCCACCCTTACAGGCATCCCCTGGGTGAGGACCAAGTTGGAATTCTGTCGGTCATGACACCAGGGTTGGACCTTTCCTTGGGATGGTGTTCTGGAGATGGGTAAAAAGGGAGTAGTTAACTAGCCCCCCCCCTTTTTTTAATAATGAAGAAGTGGGAGAGTGAAAGGAGGACCTTTCTGAAGCCTTGGGCATTCATTCATTCAACAACTGAGCACCTGCTGCCCTTCCCCGCCCTGGACATCCCCAGCCAAAAGAACCGCCCTGGAGGGGCAGGAGCTTGGTGGGAGGATGGCCATCTAGGGGACTGCTGTGTCCTGCTTAGGGGACATGACTGGAGTGTGAGCAGGTGGCAGCCCTGCTCTTGTTGTGTGTGGTCACGGTTTGCTCCTTGACCATGTGCTGTGGGCGAAGGAGGTCCCTGGAGCTTGTGTCTGAGGCCCATCTGCAGACAGAGGGGTGGCCTTGGTCAGAGGTGGGGGTTTGTCCTGGAGTGCTGGCTCAGGGGCGGCTGTAGGCTAGATACCCACCTGTATAGGTGTTCCTTCCGTTCCCTAAGATCCCTTCCTGCTGCGTTCTCTCTGCCACTGTTGGAACTTGGGGACCCATCCATCAAGGGGAGCAGGAGGAGTGAACCCTGGGAGGGGAGATGAGGGGGGTCCAGCATTTGCAAAGAGCATGAGTCTCTGAGCTGTTATCTGGGATGCGAGTCTTCAGGAGGGGTGAGGAGAAGGGGGCTTGGGGGAGCTGGGTTTGCAGCCTGCACTGGGAGATGCTGCCCCACGGGAGTGGACCCAGGCCAAGTCTGCCAGCCTCACGCAGCGTGATTTGACCTTCTGAGCTGCAGTTCCCTCATCAGGGAGCCTACCTCCCAATAACTGTGACGTGCAGTGACGTGTGCCTGGCGCGTGGTGCACGTGCTGTGAATACGAGCACCCTCCTCCTTCCCTTACGGATGCTCTGCTCTCCCTGGTTCCTTGTCTCCTGGTGTGAGAGTAGCCAGCGTAGGTCTCCCCGGAATGGAGGAGACACTTCCATTGGGTTCTGAGGATGCCACCGTCAGAAACGACCTCAGAACAACTGTCGTGTTTCCTGTCCCATGTGTCGCTCTGCCTTCCCCTGTCTTTAGTCACATTACTGTCAAGTGGCGTCAGCTCTGAGGGCAGGCGGCCCCGGGGGTGGGGTCTACTGGTCGAAGGAGCACGGGCTATGTTGCCAGGCGCCGGGGTGGGATTCCTGCGCCCATCCAGGGAGGTCGCTCTGCTTTCCTGGGCCTCAGTTTCCCTGTCTGCACTGACTTATTGGCTTTATGCTCAGAAGTAAATGAGATGAGGGTGTTAAGCAGCCTGGGCCTGGCCTTGGGTAGACCACTGAGATGTGGAAGCATCTGGGAAACTTTTTAAAGAGCGCAGCAGGAGGTGCTTGCTCTTCTCAGTCAGAATCTTGAAAACTCATCCTGGATCTCTCTCAGCCTTTTCCTCCAGATTCCACCTTAGAATTCCCATTTTATAGCCCCTGATCACAGGCATTTCGTTTTTGGTTTTTTTTTTGTGTGGTGTTATCACTGCTTCCATAACCAAATGGAGCTATAACAGGGGGAATGGGCCATCAGATGTCAGCTCTAGGTTTGCCTTCTGCCTTTTTTTCTCTTCCCTCCAAACCCCAGATGTCAGATTTCTAGAGAAATGCAGGAGACAGGCAGCTGGTGACAGGAGGTGGCAGGTACCCCTGGGCTGGAGGTGGCGGGCAGGTCCCTGCTGTGATGGCTCCGCCCGCTCTGCATGTCTTCATCTGGAACCCTGGAAGGGCCAGAGATGCTCCTGGGGGCAGGGGGCAGGGGGCATGGGGCAGGGCTCACATAGCCGGCAGGGCACAGACCGGCGGTTTGGTTTGGGGTCCCGGTGACCCATTGCTAGGCAAACTGTGCTGCAGCGAAGGGCTTCTGTTCAGCCGGAGGATTTACGCGCTGCTCTGAGAATGTTCGTTTCAGATTTTAAAAAGTAAATAAAATAAATGTGCAAAAAAGAATATTAACTCGGCCAGTGGGAGAAACTAAGTAACTTGCTTGTGCTGGAAACCAGAGATAAACCCCACTTGCAGGTTGTCTTAAAAAACTTGCATTTGATAAATTTAGAATTGTTATTTTCCCTTCAAATTAAGATTAGTTAAATCCATGTGTGTTGTGGCACGGATTATCTTTTCTTTATTATTAAATCGTGACAGCTAATTATTAGTTCTGTCTGCACCAAGTGATGGTGGAGTGTTCCATCTGAGGGACATGGCCCTGGGCTCAGGCTCGGGGGCTGGGCATGCAGGGCTGACCTCAGAGCCTGGGCAGGGCCGGTGGGTGGTGGGGAAGAGGGGGCCAACCTGGTCACCCACACTGTGCTAGGTGCTTTTCTTGGGTTATCACACCTTGAAATAGATGTCAGTCTTGAAACAGATACTGTTAACCCCAGTTTGAAATAGACATTTCTACTCCCAGTTAGAGCTGGGGCTCAGAGAGGTTAAGGGACTTGCCCAAGGTCACACAGCAAAGTGGAATCAGACTCAGGTCTGCCTGGCTTCCTCGGATAGCACGGGGTATGGAGGCTTTTAGGAAGAAGTATACTAATTCTGCCTGGCTGGTGGAGCGACTGGTGGCAGGCGCTATCTCCAGGCTCCATTCATGGTGGTCTTTGAAGCCTGTCCCAGGTATGACCCTTGAAGATGACTGCCAGGAACCCTGAGGCCCCCAGAGGCCTTGACCCACAGTCCCAGGCATCCTCATATGGTGGTCTGTTCTTTCCTGGTGGAGGTTTTGGAAAGGCAGGCAACAGAAAAGCAAGCAATAAAATATGAATTCAGACGGACTTAGGCTGGAATTTTGGTTTTGCCAGTGACTTGGTATATGACCTTCAGTCAGTTGTCCAAATCTCAGTTTCCTGTAAAATAGAGATAATCTTTCTTATCCTTCAGGCTCATTATATGGTTGGATTTAGACAGTGTGTGCATATTTGAGGTCCCTGTGCATTACCAGCTGTTGTTAATAACAGTCATCAGTTGGGGTCCACGGGGGTTCTGGCCTGAGCTGGAAGGATCTCTTTGCCCATTCCCCATTCTTAACTGTTAAGGGGGTGTCTGAGCTTGTGTTAACTGGTTGCAGACAGGGCTGAGTCCAGACCCCAGTCATCTTGAGTCGGGACAGGTGACCTTTTGCCCCATCAGGCTGCCCCAGGCAAGCCATTTCCCCTGGCAGAGTCCTGATTTCCTCACCTGTAAATGGGGGTTGGGGGGAGTGATCCCTGTCCCACTGGCCTCCCAGGGAGGCAGGAGATGGCAGGTACCGTGTACACTGTCCGAGCCAGAGCAAAGAGTGTCATCAGCTGCAAATGTGACCGTGGCTCTGAGCGGCAGTTCAAAGTTGAATTAAAAGGAAGACGCAAAATATCGGTCAGCTAAAAGCTCATTATTTTTTTTTTTCCGTTTTAGAGTTGGGAGCTTCTGACCTGCGATTTTTTCAGGTGGATCTGTGCTCCCAGCAGCAGGGAGGAAAGGGAGGAAGGCAAGTAAAGGGAGAGAGTGAGTGAGGAAGGCTCTGGGCCCCAAGTGGAGACCCGAACCAACATTTAGCCTCTATTATTATTATTATTGTTGTTGATGTTGTTATTGTTATTATTATTATTATTAGACAGTAAGTAGTTAGCAGTTGATTTTAAGTTTTTTATTAGGCATTTGACAGCTTTCTCCGACCCTGCCTAATTTTCATGCCTGACTAATGCATAACCACCAGCTCTGAATCTGTTCAGAGGGGGCTCTGTGTCAGTAAGCTGTGTAAATAAGGCAGCCTGGTGGTCACCCCTGTGCCCTTGAATTCCTCTTTTCACTGAGGAAACAAAAAGATGGAGTTTTTCATATTTGGATTTTTAATTTACTGCATCCTTATTAGAGCTTACAGTGTGGCAGTCACGGTTTGAAGGGCTTCACACATACTAACTGAGTTAATCCTCCTAGCAACCCCACTTGACCAAAGAGGAAACTGAAGCACAGCGACGTTAAGTCATTTGCCAAAGTCACACAGCCAGTGAGCAGGGGCCCAGAAGGTAAGCGCCGGTAGTCACGCTCCTTCTGGTGGCGAGATGGGGCTGCCCGTGGTCATATTTTATCCCACGTTCCCATCCAGTGTCTCTGCCCCACCAAAGCGGTTAAATCAGGTATTACTTTCATTTTGTAGATGAGGAAACCGAGTCATAGAGAGGTTAAACGCCTTGCACAGCCACCCTGTGAGTCAGCGGCACTGTTGTGCCTAGGAACCAGGCCCCTTACTTCCAGCCAGTGCCCAGGCCTGGGTGCGATGGTGCCGGTCTTTAACTGTGGCTGGCACAGGCCTCTTCTGCCCCGATTTCCACTCTCAGGGTGAAGCTCCCTGGTGGGAATTGGGGTCTAGTGTGGGGTGAGGGAATCAGGACAGTGGGGCTCCCCTGTCCTACATGTCTGTCCATTTCCTGCCCACTGCTCTGTGCAAAACCCGTCTGGTTAGGAGCTCACCCCTCCCCAGGGTAGGGATGGTAACAGGCAGGTGGGCCTACTGGCTGCAGCCTGGGGAGGGGCAGGCAGGGTGGACTCGGGCCCAAGACCTGTGGCCACAGCTGTGTGACCTTGAGCAGACCCTCCCCCTCTCTGGGCCTGAGCTTCCTAAGCTGAAATCTGAGAAGGGGCCATCAGTGGTTTGTAACAGCTGCAAACTCCTGGCAGCAGGGTGGGGGGTAGACTCCAACTTCCCACCTCAGTACCCTTCCTGCCCAGCGGCCCCAGCTGACTTCCCTCACTTGTTATGTATCGCGCTTAGGAAGTAAGTTTTCTTTGAAGAAATTGGTGGCTGAAAATGAAAACCATTACATTAAAAGGTAAACAGGGTCTCTTTCTGCTCCAAGGTGTGAAGGTGCTTCTGGGAGGATGTGGTGTGTGCACTGTGAGGCTGATGTTTGGGCACGGGCTCCTCGAGTGCCCGGGCCCTCTCTGGGCACTGTCCCTGACGTTGTTGGTGTGGTTGGGTACTTGTCTTTTTGTTGTTATGAGGACTCCCCTCCCCTCCAATGTATAAACCTCAGGCCCCGCAAAGCCTGGGCCCGCTGCGGCCCAGGGACTGCTAGATGGCAGTCAGTGACCTCAGGTGGAGTCAGCTTTGCTGGAATGGAATCCAGGGAGAAGCTCCAGGTGGCAGGATGGGTCAGGCAGGACTTGGAGGCCCCGAGCTGAACTCAGAGGGGGGAGGCCGTTTTGGAGAAGGCAAGGCTTTATTTTATTTTATTTTTCAGTGGGTTTCTTTTGGGCCTTTCTTCTGGTCTGCTGGGTTTGATCTGGAGGGCCCCCTGGGGAGGCTGGGGGGGCTCAGGAAGGAGGAGTCTGTGCTGAGGGAGGGGCAGTGCGGGAGAGGGAGGTCCTGGGAAGGTGAGGTGGGGCCACTACAATGAGAGACAGTCTGGGGAAGGCGCTGCCTGCTGCTCAGACAGCGTGGAAACTGGGCTCCTTTGGGTGGAAAAGAGCCAAAAAATGGCCTCTTGTTGGAGGTGAGAAGTCAGAATCCTCCACTCCTGGTGTGGAGAGAAGGCAGTTATTTGGATGCACCACCAAGGGTGGGGTGAATCCCCCCACCTTAGACAGCGAGCTGGTTCTCTAAGCCAAGGCAGTGTTTGATCAGGGCGGCTGACCCTGGCTGAGTACCCTGGGTGGCTTCCACGGCCTTCATGGTGCAAGTGTGGACACAGCCTTAGGTGCAGGGAGATAAATTCAGACTGAAAGGTGCAAACAGATGCATAGGTCACCACTCACCCAAAATGAATCCACGTGTGTAAAACCCCGAGGCCCGACAGATTCAGTGCCTGGGCTGTGGTTCGAGGGAGGGTGCCTGTCCGACCTGGCAGTGACTAGGAAACATGCTTCTGTTTTCCTGACTTGAAAGTAGTGGAGAAAGCACTGGCTTTATTTCCAAGGCTCTTTTTGGGCCAGAGCATGGCATCTGGAGAGTATAGCCCCCTAGCTGGGTTCCAGAGGTCTTTCCTTGGGGCTGGGGGCCTCCCTGGCCTGGGCTCAGTGTAACCAGTCGTCTGGGGCTCTTCCTTTCCCTTAAGGAGAAACAGGACAAACCTTTGATGACCCCCTCCCACCCCAGCAACTGGCTAACAACGGTTGAGGCTGGTAGACCCCACAAAACTAAGTTCTCCAAGGGAGCCAGAGTGGATTCTTTCCCCCTCCCTCCCTGAGTTCAAAGCCAGACAATTAAGAAATCTAAACAGTGTGGTCTTCTCCCTGCATTGTTGACATCAGTGGCTTGTAAAACTTTCCCTGCAAAGGAGGCGAGGCGACTTTATTCGCTGGGAAAAAGAAGTATGTAATTTTCCTGACCTGGCCTTTGCTTTGGAGAGAAGGGGAGAGAGAAACAAACGGGGCACGGCCTAAGACAGCAGAGTTCACATTCCAGCGGCGTCGGGGCACTGTGGTCCCAGGCACCGGAAGCACCCTACTGTGGGGAAATAAGACACTGAGACACCGAAGGGAAGGGATGTGAGGCTGCATGTGCTTTGGGGACTGGGTCCTTGGCCAGTTCTAATGCAGTGGCGGAGGGTGGGAAGATGGACATCTAACCCTCCCAACTCTGAGACTGAACTCCTCCTGCTCCCATGAAACAAGGCGCCACCTGCCTCACTAGTAATGCAATTTCCCACGTGCACTGAAGGTTGCAAGACTCTTCTGGCCTCCTCGCAGGATCTCTAGCGACATCCCCGCCCCCCACGCCTAGACCCTCTTTCCTGCCCTCGACGGTGCCCACCACCTGCAAATCACCCCCTCTCCCGTGGGAGGGGGCAGGGGCAGAACTCCTCCTGCCAGGCCGGCGGGGGACTTAAGCCCCGCCCCTCGGGGCCTCCAGGGTTGGGGTCCATGTCTTCACAGACAAGCCCAGGCACACGATGGCCTTTCCCGTGGCGGGTCGTGCAGAGCTCAGGCAGGGGCGCTGGGGCCCACCGCACCTCCCCGACCCGTTTTGGGAAACGGGCGGACACTGTGGCAACTTCGTGATTGCTCCGCAGGTTCCCCTGTGATCGGTGCCCCTACCCCCGCCGGTCCTGGTCCCGTCCGGGTCCCGCCGGGGGTGCTGAGACGCTGCTCAAAGGCCTTTGGGCGCGCCTGGCCCCTGCTGGGCAGCTGGGCTCGCCGATCCCGCGGCCTCCCCGGCCTGCGCCCCGGGCGCGGCTGTGCGACCATTAGCCACTCCTTCCTGCTCTGCCGGCCCCGGGCAGCCGCGCGCGTTGATTGTGGCTTCCTGGGGCGGGAGGGCCGAGGGGGCTCCAGGTCCATGCATAATTCGGGGGCTTAATGGGCCAGCTGCCCGAGCTGGGCGGCGAGGGGCGGGCGGAGTCGCAGCTGACCCTACCCGCGTCTGGCCTCACCGCGAAGGCGCGCTCCTTTCTTCCTCCCGTGACAGCTCTCCTCCCCCTCTCGGCCCGGGTCCGAGGAAGGCGGCGGGGTGGGGGTGGGGTCGGGCGAGTTGCAGGGTTAGCCAAGGGGAGGGGGCTTTCTTCTAGCATCCGCGCAACTTTTGCTTTGGGGGCCGGAGGCGGGCGGTGAATCGGAGACGCCCCAAGACCCGGCTCTTCAGGGACTAGGGGGAGTTGGAATGCAGGTTTCTTCGGAGCACTTTGCTGCCCTTGAGTCTTTTTTTCCAAGACCCTCCCCCCTACTCCCCCGCCCTGCCTCCCCCTTGTCCCCTGGCGGCCCCGTCGGCCCCCTGCTCCGAAGCTGCCCGGCGAGCTCGCCCCTGGCCGCGGGCCAGCCCCCTTCTCTGGCTGTGCGCGGAGATGGATGGAGGCGGAGACCCAAGGTCAAGGGCGGGGAGCCCGCCGGCCCGGGGCCCCTTTGTGTACGCAGGGCCGCCCCTCCTCCACCCGCCGCCCCCTCCCCAGACCCCCGGCGTGCGCCCGCGCTAGTGACCTACCCGGCCGTGGGGAACTGTATTTCAGAACCCCTGAAAACTCCGACCGGTGGCCCCCTCGAAACCGCCGCGCGCCAGGGCGGGGCTCCTGCTAGGGTGGCATCCGTTCCCGGGCGTGCGTCCCGGTTCTTGGGGTGGCCTGGGGATCCCCTCTCCTCCCGCCGCCAACGCACTGGAGGGTCGTGCCGCCCTTCTCAACCCACTTGGCCTGACAGAGCCCGGCAGCTCCCGGATCCAGGTGAGGCCCAGTTGGAAGGCGCCTCAGAGAGTTCCCGTGTGCATTGTGTGTGTCCATCTAGGGCCAACAGCCCCATCCAAAAGTGGTTTTCTTTAGAGTTTTGTTTTATTTTTCCGGGGGAAGGAGAGGGAGCCTGCTTTTCTAGAGGGAATTCCTGGGGCTGGGATTTTAAAACACTCAGGAACAAAAGTGTTTTCCCAATTGTG
This sequence comes from Vicugna pacos, assembly GCF_048564905.1. Classification (NCBI taxonomy): domain Eukaryota; kingdom Metazoa; phylum Chordata; class Mammalia; order Artiodactyla; family Camelidae; genus Vicugna; species Vicugna pacos. Next base: position 90,586,578 of record NC_132992.1, on the reverse strand, counting down.
TGGGAATGGAACCCTCCGCTGGAGTGGGACACAAAGCCTCCTGGAATTACAGGGAATTAATGTCACTCCTTCCTCCAGCCCGACTGCACTTACAATAACCCCCCCTAAAGAGAATTTGAATGCAAATGGTCACCTTGCTAGGAGTCTCTTTATTTTTGCTTCCTAAAAATTGGCCTCCAATCGTTTAAAGCACTCCAACAGGCCCTTAAAGACCCAGAAAAGCATTGGTTGGACGCCCAGCATATTTACCACAGAGCTCTTAAGAGAATGTTCAAACATTTTCCCAAAGCTGCTGCTCTGGAAATAAAAATGTATGCCGTTTGCCTGTGGAAGATTAAAAGTTTACCTTCACTACGACAGCTTTTCTAGCCAGATTTGGAACCGTATCTCTATTTTCCATTATTCAGATATAGGTTTGAACCAAACAGAATATATCTGCTGTAGCAAGAATCAAGATAATTTAAAGAAATACGTGTATACATATATATTTATGATTTGGGCTGACCCAAATCATAACAATATTAATATGGCATTTCCTGTGGCTCTCAAAGGTGAAAGTATTTTGTAAACAATGCCTTCGTGGCATTTTGAGTAAGAGTTGATCTTAAAAAAATCTCAGATTTAGCTAACCTGAACTTTGAGCAGCTAGCTTTACTGCTGGAGGAATCTGAAGGCATTTGTCAATTTTTTTTTGAAAGGCCTACAGAAAAGGTAACAAATTCAACACTTGGAAACTTAAAGCTGCTGCCAGTCCTGGACAGGAAGCTTTTCCTATCTGCCCGAACTTGCTCGTTGATTTCTCAGACGTCCATTTATAACAGTTCTAACAAGATAGAATCTGCCTTTGAATATCTGTAAATACGGGTAAAGATCACAATCCCACACTCGTAATGGTCCAAGACTGAAGAGGCAGATCCTCCTGTTTGATTAATATTTATGTTACCGAATTCCTGTACAGAAAGAAAGATGAAACACTAATTATGTGTGTGTATGTGTTCGAGGGGCCCCGTGCTCGGTCTCTGCAGTTCCTTTAGAGAGATGTACGTTTCAGGATTTCTGGAGACAAGGTGTGCGTGGGGGTGGTCGTTCATGTTTTGCTTGAAAGACAGGTAAACGTGTGATTGGCTGACTTAATGGTTGTCACGCGGGGGAGGAGGCCACCTTATTTTTGTTTTCTTTATTTTGACGACTCAACAGTGATTAAAAATTACGGGTGATTTCTCCCTCTAGTTTTCAGTTAGGGCTTGGGGCAGAGTGTTGGAGGGCTCTTGTTCAGAAGCCCGGAAGAGAGCCTGCGGCCTCCTGGGTCCTCTCCCTCCTCTGGAAGGTGCACACCTTTCTGTGTCCGAGTGACAGGTGGGCTGCCTGGCAGAGTGTTGTTCTGAGCCGTGGGACAGGTCTGCAGGGCACAGGTGACTAGCCTGGCTTTGTTCGGGAGCTGTGTGGGGGACATTTGCTTGAAAATGGGGGATTTGGTCAGCTGGGTTATGTTGAAATACCAGTGGAATTGGTAGCCAAAGGGTTCCCGGGGAGGCCTCCTTCAGAGGTGCAGCGAAGCGTCTTCAATTTTACTACTTTGAGAAATCTAGATTTTCTTATTTGATTTTCTGGGACCGTGGCCTCCCCGAGCACCACCTGAGCCTTGGTTAGGTGGGCAACCTCTATTTGCTGTTGCTGGAGCTGGGGTGGTGGGCGTGGATGGGCGCCGTGTGGAAGCGCTGAATCGAGGTATAGTGTGGGCAAGCAGCTTCACATCTGAAATGGGTTTGTTCCTAAACAGCCCAGGGCAAACCAGTTCAGCGCGTCTCTCCTTCATCTGTAAGATGAAGGAGGGTATCCACTGGTTTATGCCCTTGCCACCATCCAGATAGGAAAACAAACCATTCTGTAGGAGTGAAGTCATTGCTGAGTTCAAGGACATCATAAAAGTGTAGACTATTATTGTTCAGTCCACGGGGGCAGGGTGACTAATTTGCAAAAGGGAAAGGAATCAAACAGCTCCTGTGTGCAGGTCATTTTCAACGCGAGGGGGAAGAATTGGGGGTTTGGGGGGAGCGTGAGGGGCAGGACTTGAAGTTTCAGTTTGGGAGCCTAATACCAAGGAGAAACACCCCTCCCCAGTCCGCATGCATTTCAGGGTGCTGTCCCCGCTCCCTCGGCTCCTGTTCAGGGCTGTCACGTGATGCAGAATCCTATTGCAGAGTTGTTGCCCTTGACCTGAATACACCAGAGAATGTATCTTTCCTGACTTTTGGCATCTGGCTGCGGGAGAGGCGTGTGGGGCAAAGGGAGTGTAGACTTGGGTTGGGGAGGAGTGCATACAGCAGGCAGCCTTGAAGTGCACAGTCTTGCTAGTTGCAGGTGAGGAAGGAACCCCGTGAGAAAATCCTCCGTTTGCTATACCACGGCGTCGCAAAGCTAACAAAAACTGGCATTGGTGCCCACCGAACACACAGCGGGCTGCACTGAAATGGTACCTTCACAGGGGAAATGGGAGGCCCCAAGTGTCCCGTTGGGGCTTTCATCTTACTTTTCTGTTGTTTTTATCTGAAAGAGGCTTGGATTCTTTTTCCCAGCCAATGCTGAGTGACCTGAATTAGGTTTTTAATAGGAATCACCTCTGGCAAGGCCCCAAACCTCTGGTTTAGTCTTGCTCGTTGGGAAATACAGATGTTTTCTTTACGGAGGTGGTCGGTTCACCCCGGGAGGGACAAGACCCCAGGCTTGAGGGTTGGGGTGGGAGTGGCGGGGGGGGGGGATGTGACACTCTGCCTTCTCCGCGGGGGCTCAGTGCAGCCCTAGTTTCCTGGCATGGGCATCGGAGCTGGAGTGGGCTGAGGGGGCATGGCAGATCCCCGAAGCCTGTGTTGGTGCAGGCGTGGAGCCAGAGCTGTCTGGTGCTCCTTAATTGAATACAGATCTCAGTCAATTCCACGTGGGCCTGCAAAGATGGGCAGGGAAGGCAGTGATATTTCTCCCTCTCCCTCTTGTCTGAACTTGAAAGCTCAGAACCCCCCAACCCGGAGGGCCTCCTCGCCTGTCCCAGCAGCCAGCCCACATGGTTTGCAGAGGAAGGCAAGTGTGGGGCGGTGGGGGGACAGGATCGCGCAGCGCCCATGTAGATATTGTTCGTATGAACTGCGTCTTCCATCTTTTGTTAGTGGCAGCTCGTTAATTAACCAGCAGATTACTGCTGCCTCCCTTTGACACATGCGTGTATTTTGAGGCACAAGATTCTTGTTCTCCCAAAACTCTAAACGGAACCGTTCAGGAAGTCCTCGTCTGGGGCCACCTCCCCCTGCCCTCTCTGTCCCCCACTGTCCTCCCTGCTCCCCTCCCCCCTCCTCCCCATCCTTCCTCCGGCCCAAGTGGGCTCGTAGTTATGTGGAGGACAGACACGTTAAACACAGCTAAATAAATCATGTTTACGCTTGGCGTTCTTGGTAGAGAAAAATCTGTTGGCTGTTTTTACTTCCTTATTTCTCAGCATTTGCTTCCTACCTGTTTTTGAGCACATGCCCAGAAATAGTAGTTTTGTCAAACGAGGGGATGATGCCAGCCAGCCTTTCTCGCTGCCAAGGAAGCTGCTGGATTTTGCAAAACAGAGTGACTTTTTTAAGTGACACTTACTTTTTTTTTTTCCCTCCTCAAAGACATTAGGATATAGAATAAGGGCATTAAAATGCACTGAGAGAGGGGGAAAAAAGCCCCACCCAGACACCCCATGGCACAGGGACCTGCTGCGAGCAGGGAGCAGGTTCAGAGACGGCTCACTTTTGTTTGCACTTGGCGGCTCCAAGGGCAGGAGGCAGCTGGCGGTCGAGAAGAGAGAGACCTAAGTCAGGTTCCCTTCATTTTCAGCCCCAAGACTTAATTTTCTCTGCCATTTTGGATGATGTGGTGCAAAGATTTATTTTTTCTTTTTTCGGGTTGGTTTTGTGTCTGTTTTAGTTTCGGAAGCCTCCCGAGCAGTGCCTGCTTCGTCCTTCCACTGAGGCTACGACTCGATTCTAGTCCCAGCCCGGGGTTTGGAGCTTGTTGGGATCCCAGCTCCACCAGCAGTGTTTATATATAGGAACAGCCAGGGAGATCTCCCTTTGGGTTTGTAGCCACGATGTTGTTTGGTAGTTATCTGAAAAGTCATTTTCATGATATGATGCTGTTTGCTGGGCAGAGAATTATGGCCAAATAGAGATTACAGATTAAAAAAAATTTTTTTAACAGTTTCAAAATCAAAACAATGACACATAAATGTCGGGGGCTTCTGCCAGGAGGCCTGGCTGGTCTTATCAGGGAATCTTTGCTGAGCTGCTGTAGTGAATTCAGTCTGAGGTCCAGCACATCAGCTCTGTTTCAAAGACAGCCAAGGGAAAAAAATTTACAACAAAATCAAAGTCAGCGTGCTATGATTTCCCCCAATTTCTAATGGGAATTCTCTGCAATAGAAATGATATTTCCATTGAGGACTGCACTACTGGTTTCTTTAATTACATTAAATAGCGGTGTAAACCTCAGCTGAACGTAAACCCCTGTTACAGCGGCTCCGGGAGCCGGGTTAGATTGAATCGTAAGGACCAACGTTGCTGGTGTTAATGTGTTAACAATCCTTATTAAATTAAGCCCGCAAAGTGTTAATTTTTACAAATTTTGTTGTGCACACGCTGTACGTCACCGTCAGTGTGGTAGGAGAGGAAAATGATTTCCTGTCAAAAACTAAGTAAGAAGGTGGCTGTCAGACTGCTCCCTTAGAAGAAAATTTGTGATTTTCGCCATCAAATGCTACCTGTGCTGAAAGGAAGCCTCACAATATGTATATTAAATGCCATCTACATCCAGAAAACTCAGTTAAAGGAACTACTTTGTTGAAAGTAATTACAGGCCTGTTCAATGTTTCAGTGAGTGACATTTCAGACTTCACTTAGAAACATAAAGAGGCCATAGAAAGATTTTTGTTCTTATGTGTTGCAAAGCATTGAACCTCAGGAATCTCTATGTCCATTAGCAAAAGGTAGAAGGAAATGAAAAGGAAAAAAGAAGACGCCATCAACAGCCAGGCCCCCGGGGGAGCTGGGGTTTTGATTACAGCAGTGGAGACCATTGGTGTGTAATAATAATAAATGCAATGGAAACCAAAAAAAAAAAAAAAAGCATTTAAACTGTAGCATGTTTTTTTTTTAACAATTAGATCTTTTTCTTTTTTCTCTCCCTTCTCTTCTTCCCTCCCTCCCTCCCTTCCCTTTATTTATTTATTTATTTTAACGTTTTGCTAATCAAGTTAAGTTTCTAGTCTTTGTAAGACAAGGAGCCCTGCTGGCCCTTGCGGTTGCATGTCCAGGTTATTGTCCAGGTAGGATTTTATGGTCTCATCTTAAAAAAGGTTGATGATGGCTCCATTCCTCAAATCCGCAAATCCACCTGGAGCTGTAGCCCCTGCTCCTGCCTGCTCCCGGCTTGAGTCATCATCGCAGTAGCCTCCTTGCTCCATTCGCCTGATGTGCTTTTCCTTGGCTGGGCTGCCTTGTTTTTGTTCTCAATTCTCTTCCCAGTTCAGACATCCTCCCTGTTATCTCGCTGTGCACGCTGCACGTGTCCAAGTCCATGTTGGAGTTTGTGGGACCTGCAAACCACAGCGTGCAAATCACAACTTCTGAACTCACAGTTTGTACACGAGTGTCAGGATTCAGCGTTCCCAGGTCACCACTCAGGCCAGGCGCAGCAGATGCTGAGCGGGAGGGAAAACGTGCCTTTAGTTTACAACTCACTGTAGGCACCAAATCTGAGGAATCATCTCCTGGCTTATTTCCCTTCGTGGGACACGTGACTTCTGTCTTGACTAAGGATTTCTGACCCCCCCCCCCCGGCTTATGATGAATGGGGGCGTGTCTAAGGCATGCCAGGCCAAGCTGGTCATTGGAGCCTGGCCACTGAGTTCCATCTGGGAAAGGACTGCAGACTCCTGACCTCAAGTCCCAAATTCTTCCTGCTTGGAATCCGAACGCTTTATCCAGCCTTTTACTTCCATCTGTAGACTGAGCTCTCCGTCCCGGGGTGCTTCATGAAGATACCCTGTGGGGTACTATTTGTGGTTCTTGATGCAGCCCAAGAGAAGATGGCTGGAGGATCTTGGATGAGTTGTGTTTTAGGGCAGAAACTGCTAAAGATTGAAGCAGCTACCCAGCTTCTGATCAGAAGGCCGGTATCAGATGGCGGGGGAAAGGGGAAAATTCCTCTGCTAGGTATTGGCTGACTGCTTTGGCTGGTGAGAGTCAGAGAATCTGTCAGCTCCAGCTTGTCCTTGGCCTCTGTAGATTCTGTGGGACGTATGCAGGCGCTGCAACCTGTCCATGTTGCTGATAGATGCGTGTGTGTGTGTGTGTATGCATGTGTGTATAATCCTCTCTATAATAGACGGGCATGCATATATTTGCTAGCTAGTGAAACATGTGCTTTCACCTCTGTTGTCCCCAAGCCTGCTCACCCTTCCTGCTGAGGCCACCCAAGAGGACTCACACCTGTTTATCTGTGTGCATCCCAAAGCCACGGTGTGGAGGTCTCACCTCCCGGCTGGAGGACAAATGGTTGTGTGTGCTGGCTTTCTGGCAGTTCACGGAGCTGCAGGGATTTCCCCAAAAGACAGCAAAGGAGATTTGGAGCTGTACGGTTTCTCCCACGGGAGCCCACTAGGGGTTGGCACGTTCAGCCCCGAGCTCTGGGTCAGCTGCATCCATCTTACCCCAAATAGTTCACAGAATGTGCTTCAGACACACCTTGCCTTGTCAGCAGCACCTGAAATTTCCTCTGCTCCCTCATTGGGCCTTTTGGAAGAACCAGGGAAGGTTTTAGAATTTGTGATGTTACCTCACCAATCCTTGGCTCAGGGAGTGGGAAGGGGACCGGCTGCCCCAGAGTATTGCAGCCGCTTGCATCTTGAGGAAATTGAGGTTGGCAGCCATCGAAACAGGTGCCTTTGGACCTGGCGAGGAGGTGTGCCTGTGCATCTGCTTCTAATTGCAAGATGCAGCTGCCGGGGAGGGTGTTCCCTCTTCAGGCCCTGGTGGAAGGAGAAGAACGTGCTTGGAAGTGTTGTTGTGGGGCACGATTGTTCCTGGACCTTGCCTCTCCCTTTTCTGGGATGCATTAAATGTGCGGCACACTGCGGGGCAAAAATAGTTGAAGCAGTGTTTCACCAGGACAGATCTCAGGAGTGCACGAGGCAGGAGGCACGCAGGGGAGGAGGCCATCTTCCTGGCTTGGAGGAGGCTATCCTTCTTGCCTCCTCTCCGTGGCCAAGCCTTCTTGAGATTGTGGCTGCAAGAAGATGCCCTGATGCTCACACAGGGCTCTGGGTGGTCTCAGGATGGTCACCGGGGGATTGGCAGGAGACCCAGCCTTAAGCCCAGAGGTGTTCTTTCAGGCTCTTCCGTCCCTGCTGCCTGGATGCTGGGTGGAGGGGGTCCTCTCTAAGCCCAGCTGGGCCCAGGCTACAATGGCAAGTCGAGCAGCCTCTTTCTACCTGCATGGGGTTGCCCACCCTCCCAGCCATGCATAAGGGCTGCTATTCTCAGCGACCATGGATTGGAGCTGTATTTTAACGTCTCCCGTGTAATGACCCTGAAGGAACGCTTTAAACACATCTCTTCAATCCCTGTGAGAACTCATTTCTTCTTTTCCTTGCGTTTTTCTAATGGACACTTACCTGTGCACCCCCAAAACCCAAACCCACTGCAGCAAGGGACGCCCAGAAGGGTACTCAGCCTTACTGGACTAAATGGGAATCCAGTAGTGGGAAGTGGGACTTGGGGAGCCCCAGCTCACCATAGAGGACTTCTGGACCCCCCAAATGCTCTGGTGTGGTGACAGAGCCATGCCCTATGCCTACTCACCCATGGGGCCTGCCTTGGGGACCCATCCTGGCCTTGCAGTTTCTCACAGCGGCTTACTGTGTTCACTTAAAGCCTTGGATTCCCTTTCTGCTTTGTCTTATTATTGTATATATTATTCTTTATAAGGAAATGAAAAACAAGTTCTAGTCTTTGCTGGTTCCTAGAACTTGGTAATTAAAAATTAAGAAAAGAAAGAGTGGAGGGTATAGCTCCATGGTAGAGTGCATGCTTAGCATGCATGAGGTCCTGGGTTCAATCATCAGTACCGCCACCTTAAAAAAAAAAGTAAACTTTATTGTTCATCTACTTTATATGTAGTAATGTGTATCTGTTAAGGACCTACTGTGTAAGACAGGGAACTGTATTCAATTTCTTGTAATGAGCTGTAATGGAAAAGAATCTGAAAAAAATATATGCATGTATATGTATAACTGAATTGTTTTGCTGTACACCTGACACTAACATTGTAAATTCACTACACTTCAATAAAAAATAGGAATTAAAAAAAATAAGTAAACCTAATTACCTCCCCCCGGCCAAAAAAAAAAAATTAAAAAAACCCTAAGAAAAAGACAAGAAATAATACCTGTGGAGTGGAGGAATTTATTTTTTGAGTATTGCTCCCGTAAGACCCGTGCAGCTCTGAAATTGAGTTGCAAAGATGATGCCTTAAAGTCTTTCTTCTCTATTCCTGCTGTCTCAGCTACTCGTGACCCCCTCACCACCCCCAGCCCCCTAAAAATCTGGAGAGGGAGAAAGAGACAGATGATGGGAAGGCTAAGGCTTATGGGCGAATACCCACCGCCTGTATCATTTAAGGGAGCATGCCACTTCTTTCCAATAGGAAATTGCCAAAATGGATGTCATCAGCTGCTAATTAGATGTATTTTAACTGCAGGATCGTTTTACCAGCTAATACTGTTATTATGTGCTTCAATGTGAACCCATGGTGGAGCTGTTAAAATAGGAGCGCGTGGCCCTAGCAGACAGCTACTGGAGCCCTTGGGATCGGTGGCCCTGAGGAGGCCCAGGCCAGGCCCCCTGCTGGAGTCTGTGTCCTCTCAGCTTCTCCAGATGGACCCGTTTTTCCCTTTGACTCCCTTCCTTAGGTGTTTCAACCTGGGCCTGAGTCCAGAGGGGGCCCTGAACTCTCCAGACTGGAGACCCCAAGAATTACATCTCTCACCCCCAAAACCTCGTGGTCAGTCTCCTGCCTTTGGGCCTCTGGACCAGCCTAGAAGCCACAAATGACCACGTGCTGTGGACGTGCCAGCACCTGCAGCGCTGGAGGTTCAAGTCTCAGCTGCCTTCCCTCCATCTTCTCTCTAGCAAACGGGAAAGAGTCCTGAGTTCCCATTGGGGTGGGGGGAGGTGGGCTAGGATCAGGGTAATGATTCTTAAATATGAGCTGAGCATTTGACTTCATGTATTTCTCTCTCTCTCTCCTTGCTACCCCCTCCCCCTTAATACATAGAATTTTTATCATCCTTAAGACAAAGTAGCTGGCAAAATATTTAAGCGATCCGAAAGAAATGTTTTTATTTGCCTGCATGCGAATTGGGTTATCTGCCTATCTTGTTTATGAAATTTGGGGCTGCCTTTCCTGCTGTCTGTTCCCCACTCAAATCTTTCCCGGCTCCCATTTCCATATTTCTACGTGCATGTTCTTTGTTAATCACTTGGCAAGTGCTTATTTGAATATTAAAAATTTCTTTAATCATCAAAGGCAGGAGCACAGTCTCATGAATATTCATATTTCCCCCCTCCTCAGACTGGAGTCTAGTTCATTACCCTGCAGTAAAAGCCAAACAGCCATCAATCGCCCTCATTACAGGCTCTGGCGTTTTGATTGGCTGCCTGCTGCCCAGAGCTTTTTTATTTTTATTTTTTTATTTTTCCTCTTCTCCTATGAGCTGTCTTGTACCTGCCAACAACCATCCCCCCCACAAAAAAAATCAATAAAGCAAGAATAAATTTCTCTGGTTGAAAAACAACTTTGCAAACTTATCAAACAGTCCTCGTGGTTTGCTGCCGCCAAAGCAGCCACCAGCACTACCTGCCCCCACCTGCAAAAAAAAAAAAAAAAGAGAAAAAAAGGAGGGGGTGGGGAGGAAATTAAATAAATAAATAAAAAGGGAGAAACTTGAGCCTCGGAGATGAATATTTGTCAAGAGAGTTGACGTAAGTCTCATTTGCATAATGACTTTGTACTTCTGCATTAATAAAATTTGCATATGAAGCCATGTTAATTACTCCTGATCATGCTTTTTGCATTCATGCATAGTAATTTTCTCCGACTTGTGAGAATTAATGTCTTGGCATGGGGGGAGGGGGCGCAGGGACTGTCAGGTTTCCTTGCCAGTGGCCCTCACTCACATGCACTCACTCCCTGTCTGTCTCCCTCCCTGATCTATGACTCATTTTTGCACTATCAGTAGGAGTTCTTGGCTGAAAAAAATGTATCAATTGAGAGGCAGCAGTAGGGAGAAATATATACATCTCCTGCACAGTGTATTCCAGAACTCCTCTGCTAGCTAGGAATCTGTAACCCTCCCATGTGGGAGGGGACACCGAGGATGCGGCATTGGGAAAGGC